>NW_024081219.1:181142-665027 GCF_003009895.1 Hyaena hyaena | reverse complement strand
AGAAAGAAAGAAAGAAAGAAAAAAGAGAAGGGCAATGATGTGCCATAAACACATTATAGGAATTGATTTACATGGCCTTTCACCCTCAAAGCACAACTGGAAAATAAACTAAATATGGTAAAGATATGCCAGTGCCTATTATTTTGTAACCCTGGCTGAGTCCAGCTTCCAAAGAGACACAGCAACAATAGCTACACAGTCACTCCCTGTGTCAGTTTCCTGAGGCTGCGCAGGAACTCACAGATGAGTTGCTTGAAACTACAGACACGTACTCTCCCTACTCTCCCGGTTCTCAAGGCGGAAAGTCAGAAATCCTGTGTTAGCGGCTGCGCTCCGTCTGGAGGCTCTAGGAGAGAACCAGGTCTTCGTGTCGTCCAGCTTCTCATTACTCTGGGCACTTCTCCTCTTGTGGCCTGTTAGCTCCAATCCCTGACCCCTGGTCATACTGCCTCATTCTCCATCTCAGACATCCTGGGCCTTTCTCTTCTAGGCACACGTGTTAGGATTCTGGGGCCTCTAGAAAATCCAAGATTGTCTCCTCATCTCAGAATCTGTAAATCACATCTGCAAAGACATTTTTTTTTTTAAATAAGGTCATATTCACAGCTTCTTGCAATAGGATTTGAGTTTGTATTTTGGGGACTGTCATTAAGCTCACTCTGCTCCCTAATTGGACTTCAGAAGGTAACAAATCAAGCCCATTCTATACTGGAAGGAGACCAATCCCTCCTTCTCATTTGGGACAATCCTCAAAGGGATACTCAGGAAACCCCCAGAGGTGCTCCTTCAGCCTTGAGAAGCCCCAAGTGACCTGCAAAGTCCCTAAAATATTCTGATTGCCATGAGTGTTGTTCCCGGCACAACTGACACTAACACACACACTCACACACACACAATTATTATATATCATGTATATAATATTTTTAATATATGATACTATATATACACACACATATATATGCATATATATATATAGACACACACACACATATTTAACATGTCACTATCTGATATAAACTTCATGAGAATGGGAGAATGTGCGCTTTGCTCAAGTTTGCATTAGCAGCTATTAGCATCTCACCAGGCACACGGTTGGGTTGATGGGATTCCTGGAGCGTCTCTGACCTTCCAACGTTGTGACATTGAACCAGCTCAGCTCCTCCCACACAGGGATCTCACCTAAGCCGCGCCCTCCACACCAGGGGCACTGCCCACTTCACATACTCTGTCCTAGTAGGATGGGGCGTCACAGCAAAGCTCTGGACCAGTCTGGGTTTGAATCTTGCCTCTGCCTTCATCTAAGTTGGTCTCCTGAGCAAGTGCTTCAGTCCTCTCAGTCAGTAAGCTTACCCCTGCACCTGTCACATTCTGGAAGGGAGGCAAGCAGTAACTACATATTAAGGTCTCTGAGGGTTGATTGTGAACGAAGCATTTAGCATAATTAATTAGCATCCACAATCAATATTAATTCTTTATCTTCATGTACATACTGACATTTAAAAATGTATTTTGCAACAACAACAAAAAATAATGGGTGATGATCTTTAATACTAGAGTGCTCATTAATTTAAAAACTTAACTGACTGGACAAATTACTTAACCTCAGTTTCTTCATCTGCAAAATGAGGGAATTTGACGAGATCAGAGGTTGTCGATCACCAAGGTGATAATTGTCTGCTCGCAATGCATCGTGCCTCCATTCAAATCTATGTCTTCTTATGCCTTGTAGGGGTCTCAGTACTGTTTCCAGACGCCTTCTATTAATCTCATTGATCCAATCTTGAAAGAAGGGGATATTCCCAAGCACAGAGACACGGACAGTTAGCAAGTTGTTTCCCAAGTGACACCTTCCTGAGGAATAATACAATTCACTTCTACAATAGCTATAGACTTTTCTGCCAAAATTAGGATCTCAATCCACTAAACAATTCAGTAAGTGCACCTGCCAGCATAACCTTTCAAGTTCCAAGTGAACTTGGAGGAGAATGGCCTACATGGGAGAGGAGTTCAAGATTGTTGATCAGTTAAGAGGCTGCTCAGGTTTGCATTGCACCACAGTCTCTCCATATAAAACCCCAAAGAGAAGATCAATAACGTTGGATGGTAACATGGTAATTATCACATTCATGCTGACTCCCTGGTGTTAGTCCCACGAAGCTCCGATATTTGTACATAATACAGAAATATGGTAAGTTTACCGTGTGTTCCTATGGACTTCAGATTTCAAGAGTAGCTTAAATGAAAAGAATGAATAAGTAAGTTATAGCAGTTTTCAGTAATAGCCACAAATACTTACGGAGTCTGTAATAAGTTCATTAATGCATTACCATGTGGGAGCTTCCCCATGGGAGTGTGGAGGGTTCAGGGCACAGGAGAGAGGAGCAGAAGCCTAGCCAGGTGAAGCCGGGCAGTGCACAGATGGCTAGAGGAAGAGGTGAGGCATCAACCACAGTCTCCTGACTTCTAGATTTGGCCTCTTTCTATTTACACCTTATGATTTGCCAAGGCCAATTCAATGCATTATACCTATTCAATCTTTTGATCATATTATTGCATATATTATTGAATACATATATGTATATATTTATATATAAGTATTTATTTTATATACTTTATATATTTATTTATAAGTATATAAGTATTTATAAGTATATAGAAGTGTATACATATACATATATATATTACACACACCCACATATGTTTTTACAAGATAAATTGTGTGTTAAACTTAGTAACAAAACAAAGCACCTCTTTTCAGCACATTTTACATTTTTCTGCTCCATAATCAGCTCCCCTCGACAACCTTTCTCAAGTTTTAATCTGTTCTTGCTGCTATTTATGTTTCCGGGTTTCTAAATAACATGCTTATATTGCTGCCGCTTCTTGAGATGCTTTTCAATTTTTGACATTATTTCTCTTATGCCATTCTTACCACACACACAATCCTCTCTCTACATTTTCAGAATATTATTATAGCATAATTTGGGGTTAATTAATATTTGGGGCCCCGATTATGACTATAAAGACAATTGTGGCTGAGCCACTTTGATCCCATGATTTTGTTTCTTGTAGAGCCTTTTTCTGGGTATAGTAATTGCTTCATATACTTTGTTTTCTATTTCCTTGTTTTTTTAAAGTACTTATCAATAATTGAGACCCAAACTTTCTGACAGAACTGTGAGACTCATCTCTCTAAGATCATATATATAAGGACATATGTCCATCCTCTCTCTTATTTTGGAAGCATTCATTCTGGATACCTTCATCTTCCTCTTCCAAACTGGGATGATTGCTTTCAAAATCTGCTTTGGAGTTCTGCATCTGGAATGTTAACACCACCATTCTGGAAAATCCCTTTGCCTCTATCCTACACTGGATTTCAGTTTCTGGGTTCAATATATTCATCTTTCATTGCTCCTTTCATCATTTTAGTGGAGTGAAGTTCTCAAAAAGCTACCCCTGAAAGAGGCCTAAATTTAGTCTACATGCATGTACTTGACAGTTCAGCTGGGTATAGCATTCTAAGTTTGTAATTAATTTCTCTCAGAATTTTTAAATTATTTCTTTATTCTCTTTTAGACCAAATACTTTCATTGAGAATCTTAATGACATCTGATTTTCAAATTGTTGTGTGTAATTTGAATGTTTCTCATCCTAAGCCCTCCAGTACATTTTGTTTTAATTTCTGGAGTTTTAAAACTTAATGTCTTATCTGGGTCTTTTCTCATACATCATGTCTAAAAGCTAATGTCCTTCCATTCAGGAAATACCACTACCTTATTTATTTGATTATCTTCACCGCCTTATTATCTGTGTTTTCTTTTATTGGAGATGTTACTATTTGAATGCTTGTCTTCCTGGATTGGTTCTCTTAATTTCTTATCCTTTCTTTCTGATTATACACATCTTTGTCTGTTTATTTGCCTTTCTGAGGAATTTTTAAGATATGATCCAGATATTATAAAATTCACCCTTTTAACATAATTATCCAGGGGTTTTTAGTATGTTCAGAGTTGTGTTAGCATTGTTACCGCATTCTAAGTTCAGAATGTTTTCATCACGTCAAAAAAAAAAAAAGCATATCTAATGTGTGACTCTTCATTTTCCCCTCCACCAGCCCCCCTGGCAACCACTACTCTATTTTCTATTTCTGTAGATCTGCCTATTCTGGACATTTCATGTAAGTGGATTCACACAGGAACACCTGGGTGATTCAGTCAGTTAGGTGTCCATCTCTTGATTTCAGCTCAGGTTATGATCTCGTGGTTGGTGAGATCAAACCCCACATCAGACTCTGTGCTGACAGCCTGGAGCCTGCTTGGGATCTCTACCTCTCAGAAATGTGTTTGTTTTCTGTAGATGATCTAATTTATTGACATGCAATTTTTCACCATATTTCACTATAATTCTTTTTATTTCTATAAGGTTTACAGTGATGTTCCCTCTTTTATTCCTAAATTCAGTAATTTGAGTCTTCTCTCTTTTATTTTTGGTTCTGCTAGCCAAAGGTTTGTTAATCTTTGTTGACCTTTTCAAAGATCATATGTATCTTTTTTAATCTGTTCCACTGATTTCTGCCCTAATCTTTATTTTCCTTCCTTCAATGTATTTTGCATATAATTTGCTCTTTTAAAAATAGTCTCTTAAGGTGAAAGTTTGGTTGATATAATATCTTTCAGTTTCTTAACATAGCCGTTTGCCAATATAAATTTTCCTCTAAGTAGTGCTTTAGTTGCATCCCATAAATTTTTAGATTTTATCTTTTTGTATTTATTCTTCTCAGAGTATTAACTTTGTGATTTCTCCTTTGAACAATTTGGAGGTTAATTTGTAATATATATGTTTTCCAAATATCCTTCTGTTAATGATTTCTAATTGCATTGCATTTTTGCAGAGCACATGCTTTGTATTATTTCTATTTATGTAAGTTTATTGAGGTTTATTTAATGGCCTAAGATAGAGTCTATCTTGGAGAATGCTCTGTGCTTGAGAAGAATATGTACTCTACTGTTGTAGGCTGTGATGTTCTGTGAATGTCTATTAGTTCTAGTCCATGTACACAGTAGTTTAAGTCTACTGTCCCCTGCTGATCTGCTCAGTTTGATACACTATAGTAAGTGGGGTATGGGGGTCTCCAATATATTATCAAATTGTCTATTTCTCCCTTCAGATTGTATCAGTGCTGCCTCATGTATCTTGAAGCTCTATTGTTCAATGAACATATGTTTATAACTCTTATGTATTCCTGATGGTTTGATTCTGTTTCCATTGAAGAGTGTCTTCCTTTGACTCTAGTAATTTATGTCTAACAGTCTCTTTTGTCTGACATTCACAGTCATTGCCATGACTGTGAACCAAGATCTCTCGGTTATTGTTTACATTGCTTACCCTTTTCCACAGTTTTACTTTCAACTTATTTGTGTCTTTGACTCTTAATTATGTCACCTATAGACTCTTGAAGAATCTTGAACTTTATTTTCCAACCCTTCTATTCAATTATTATTTTTTATATTTTTTAACATTTAAAAACTCCCTATTTCTGAATATTTTTAGAGACACAATCACTTCTCTTAGGAAATTAATTATACGTTTATTTATAATGATTATGGTTTTCTTCTGCTCATGGTGTTTGCTCTGTTTCTTCCATGTTGCGTTTCCTTTGTTTTTGTTTTTGTTTTTGGTCTGCTTTTAACATTACAGCATTTCTTAAAATGATTGGAGATCCTCAATTTTTCATTTATATTTAAGAATGTGGCACTGAAAGGTTCATTGAAATGTTTGTGTGTGAAGCAGGTCTCATCAACTCTGTGCCTTCCTGGAGGGCAATTGGGGAATTTCAAACATCGTTAACTTCAACTGTATCCTTTCCAATTGATCACTTTTCCAAAGTGATCCCTCATATTTCCTACATAAGGTAGAGAAGTAGGCTTTCAGTGGTCTGGGAACTGAGAGGGGAAATATCCTCTGGGGTATCATAGTTCTGTGGGCAGTCTTGCACTTAACTACCTTCCCCTCTTTTTTTCATCATGGCCCTGATCCCTATGTCTGGAATTACATAATCCCATAATTGGGATTTCATAATCCCATAGCCCATAATCAATTTCATAATCCCAGAAGTCCCAGTTGGAACCATACTCCTTTGGTTCTAACTTTCTAAAGAAGAGACTTGACTTCTCCGAGCACTGGTTGGAGAGAACGGTCTGGTTAGTAGAGCCAAAGGAGATCTAGGCAGCTCACTACTATTTACTCAGTTATAACCTCATTCCAACTTTCAAAGCATTCCATACTCACATTCAGAGTTCCTTACACTAGTTCCTTGCATTTTTTTTTTTTTTCATTTCTTTCTCTTGCAGGAAAAACATGCTGGTGTCTTATAGTCATCTCTCTGCAGAAAGTGGGGTTCTGCCTCTCTCTGCTCTATCACAACAATGGCCAGCATTTCATTTGTCAGTCATCCTCTATATTGAATACAGCTCTTGCTATGATTGACTTTCTAATTCTTTCCATCCTTTGACTTTATATTTTTAATGTTATTTTTTCTCTAATTGTATTGTTCTTCAGGAAAAAAGCAAAGAAGTGTATGTTTTCAATCCACCATGTTTAAACAGATTTCAGGAACAAACTCTGCACAATCGTCATCTCCATGTTTTTGGTCATAGAAGGAATGAAGAAACAGAGCACCTGGGTGGTTCAGTCGGTTAAGTGTCTGAATTTGGCTCAGGTCATGATCTCGCCACCTGTGAGTTTGAGCCCTCTGTGGGGCTCTGTGCTGACAGCTCAGAGCCTGGAGCCTGCTTCGGATAATGTGTCTCCCTCTCTCTCTGCCCCTCCCCCACTCACATTCTCTCTCTCTCTCTCTCTCTCTCTCTCTCTCAAAAATGAATAAATGTTAAAAAAAAAAAGCAAAAGCAACAGAATTATTACAATAAGAGTCCCAGATAATAAACCACATAGTGAATCACGAAGACCTTTACCAGGTTTTAGAACAATAATCATTAAATATTTTTCAGTTTATCAAGCCAAAGAAACATGCTTGTTATTATAGTTTTTCAGAAACTAATAAGTGTTTTTTATTCACAACATCCAAGATATAGAAACAGCGTAAATGTCATTGACAGATGAATGGATAAAGCAGATGTGGTGTACACATATAATGGAATATTATTCGATCTTAAAAATAAGGACTCCTACCGTTTGGGACAACGTGAACTCGGAGAACATTCTGCTAAGTGAAATAGCAGGCACAAAAACACAAATACTACATGATCCTACTTTTATGAGAAATCTGAAATAATCAAACACATAGAACCAACGAGTAGAGGAGTGGTTACCAGGACTCAGAGAAGGGAGAGGTGACAGTGAAAAGAATAAAGTTTCAGGTTTGCAAGATCACTGTGTCCTGAGTCTAAGGTCTATAGACTCAGGTCAGTATAGAGCATAAGGTCTATACTGAACAATACTGTCATGCGTACTCAAATATTTGCTAAGAGGGTAAATGCTACATTAAGTGTTCTTACTATGAAGTAAAAAGTAATAATAGTAGAAAGTACATTATTATTTTATTTATTTATTTATTTATTTTTAAATGCTTATTTATTTAGTTTGAGAAAGAGAGTGCATGAATCAAACTGAATGGGGGAATGGCAGAGAGACAGAGAGGGAGAGAGAAAGAGAGAGAGACATAGAGAGAGAATGAATCTCATGCAGGCTCCATGGCGTCAGTGCAGAGCTCGATATGGGGCTAGATTTTACCAACCATGAGATCATGACGTGAGCTGAAATCAAAAGTCAGAAACTTAACAGACTGAGCCACACAGGCGCCCCAAAGTAAATTCATTTTTAAAAAGAAGGGAATGGGAGGAATCTTCTAGAGGTGATGGACACATGTAGAGCTTTGATTGAAGCAGTGTTCCATGGGTGTACACTTCTCTCCAAACTCATCAATCTGTATCCATTAAAAATGTACAGCTTTGTGTATGTCAATCTTATTCTTAAAAAGTGATTAAAATAAGAAGAATCGGTTCTCTGTTTGATAAATGAAGAAATGCATCTTACCTCTCAGGTTATCTTGGGTAATTTTGTTACCATGAGTCATCTCCATTCACCATGTAGATATGGCTGCCAAAAAGTGATGGTAAATATATATGTATCTATATCTATCCATCTGTCTCCATCCATCCATCTATCCATGTATGTATATGCAGGTATGTGTGTATATATATATGTGCATGTATATGCATATATCCATATGTATATGCAGGTATACATACATATATATATATATGTGCATGTGTATCCATATGTATGTGTTTATATACCTGTATATAAGTTTATGTATGCATGTATAAATATGTATTTTTATATTTGTATTTATATTTATAGATTTTTTTCCGCTTATTTTATGGAAAGGAAATGTCAAGAACAAACAATTCTTTGAAACCCAGGTTTATGCCCTGCTTCCTTAAAGTTAGGTTAGCTCTAAAGCAGCAGAAGATGTATGTGTGACATGAGATTACTCAGTTACCGCCTCAATTCCCACCTTAGGTGCGCTAAGACATTTCATACCTCACCACTCATGTACAAGTCCTTTCAGAAATGGAGCCAGTGGTTGTTGAGCAAGTTCACAGGCCCTCTTTTACCGGCACGTAATGGGGAACAGGATTCTTTGACAACTCTTTAGTCCTTGGCCACTGAAGTCGCTTGATGACAGAGTCCATTTCCAGAGGCTGACAATGGAGCGAACTGCTAAGCACCTCTTTTCTGCCACAGTCCCTTTGTTCCCTTGACACTCGCATAACGGCATGAGAGCTTCTGAGTTCCATTTCACGTTACTGTTGAACAAATCCATTTTCGTGAATTTCTTATCCATTTTCCCATTTTCTTCATTCATTCTTGCGTGGCAGCCCATAGAATCCTTTCTTAGTGAGCCATTTTTCTGATGGGAAACTAGTATTGAAAACAAAACAAAACAAAACAAAAAAAGGTGATCCGTTCAAAACTTACACTTGATCAGAAACGGGTTACCTACAGCAGCATTTCAAATACCCAACCTGGTCATTCTGATAACTTTTTAGCCAACATAATCTTGTTCATATATGCTTCAAGCAAGGTGTCCTCTCTTTCCCTCTCTCTCTTCCTCTCTCATACACACCTGTGATGAAAAATTTAAGTAGATAGGTCTAGATTTAAAGACAAAATGAAAGAGATATATAGATATAAAATAAAAAATTTTAAATGCATGTGAAATGAAAAATCCCTCTTTTTTATTCTCAACTTGGAAAAAAAATATATCTATCTGCCTGAATTTCATCACTTGATTCTCTTTCTGTATATTAGAGGTCTATAGGTGCACTGGTTTCATTAGAAGAAGGTGTTTCCATGATCCTTTAATAAAAAGATTTGGTCTAGCATAATAACTACCCAGCATTTTATTTAAGTGGCTGGGTATGGCGTTTCTCAGGACGAACAGCAATAATGATCATGTGTTCCTATGAGGGAATTCACTCTGACATCTCTTGTTAGCTGACAGGATGTAGCACACTTGCCTCCCAGTTTTGGGACTCGTTTCAAATGCAGCCTTCGTGAAAGCGAAGGAAATCCTCGTAACTCCATCCAGTGACAAGTAGTGGGAATCGGGTCAGATGGGGGGTATGTATGGTGATGTGAAAATAGGGCTGTCAGCAAGAGGCAGAGGGATCCTTGATTACATCTGGCTTCTGCCGCACCTCCCCTCTCAAATAACCTTCTTTGAAAGCCCTGTAGGACCCACTACTGGGCAATGAGATGGGCCATCTGGTCCCTGGATTTGGCTCAATCTCCTCGTGCTCCCAAAAGAAATGGTGGGAAATTCATCCCATGACATCACTCTTGAAGACAAATACCAGAGCTCTTCACACTGGGGATTTTATCAAAGGGGTATCTATGCACACAAGCTGAATTCACTGAGACTTTAAGCAAATCACAGGCACTCTTCGATTGCTTTCTGTCATTTGAAATACGCTGATACCACAAATATTTATTGGAAGATTTTAGTGAAATAAATTGTGGTATATCTATTCAGTGGACTAATTCACTGTCGTTGAGAGGATGGGTATATTTACATGGACATTGAAGATTTTAATGATTAATTTTGAAGGACAAGGCTGGTTATAAAATTTCATTTAAAAATACTGGGGCTCAATCAGTGTAGCATCTGCCTCTTGATTTTGTCTCAGGTCATGATCTCACAGTTTGTGAGAACAAGCCCCTAGTTGGGCTCTGTGCTGACAGTGGGAGACTGCTGGGGATTCTCTCTCTCTCTCTCTCTGCCCCTCCTCTGCTTGTGTGCTCTCACTTTTACTCTCTCTCTCTCTCTCTCTGTCCCAAAATAAATAAATATCTAAAAAAAATAAAAAACAAAAATATAGTATGATCTCATTTATGTAAGCTCAGAGACCAAAGGGAAAAAATATGCCTGAAAATATGTTTGAAACATTAAGGGTGTACCTTTGGTTTATGGGTTTTCAGGTGAATTTGCTTTCTATTTTTCCATATATTTGAGTTTTGACATAAATATGTGTTCACTTTATTATCAGCCAAAAGGAAAAAAAAATAAAAGCTACTTTTTATATGGAAATACAAAATAGGGCATTAATTCGAAGAACTCAGAGGCAACAATTTTACCAGTTAAGGTCCAACCTGAAAGGCCCCATTCTAAGAACCTTCATTTTGCACATCTGCAAACTGGAACTAATGCCTGGCTCTCAGTGACGGGTACACAGTTGGAAAGCATTTGTGAAATAGGAAATACAAAATAGTGACGTGATAACAAGTATAGGCTCCAGAGCCAGACTCCCTGGAAAGGAATCCAGTGCGACCGCTTCCTGGCTGTGTGACCTTAGGCAAGTTACTTAACCTCTCTGATTGATCAGTCTCCAAATCTACAAATGACATATGTACAAGTGCCCACCTCACGGCTGTGTTAGGAAGACGAATTCAGCTAGCGTTTGTAAAGCATTTACAGCAGTGCCAGCTACATAACGAACATTATACGCATTTTTGATAAATAGGTAAGATGCTATGTGGTACACTCAGCCTTAGAATTTAGATTTCAAACGGCCAAGACAACCTTCTCTATTGTATATCGTGTTGGAATTTTGTGCTTTACGCAGTCCTCTTTGTTCTGCCCTGTATACATGTGTGAGCAATACAGCAAAGGTAGCAATGAGGCCAAGGATGTAAAAATCATCATGGAAAATAATGTGAGTGCAAAGTAACAATGAAGACAATCGCTTTGTTCTCTGTCTTTTTCAGACGATTCTGAAAAATAGGTCTGCTCAAATCAGTGCTGTAGTTTGAATAATTTTTCTGAACAAGGACAGATTTATATGTGAAGTATCTGGCACGTTAATTGAAAAGTCCTTATGACTGGATGTCCATTCCAGTTAGGGGCCATCTTGTAAAGTAAGATGGCTGCCAGTTAGATCAAGAATCAATTAAGCACATTAATAAAACAACCCTGTCAACTCCCATTAGACCTGGCCCAGACCTTTTTCTTCTCTATTAAGCAAGCAATTGCTAATCACAATTTTTATCAATATCTCAGAAACATGATCTGTAATCTACCGCCAGTAAATGAATAATACCAATTGGTTACTGACTCTAAGTGGAAAGGACTCTCCCAAGGGGGAAGTGAAGTCCATATTCTGTCGCTTCCTGTTTGTAACGGGTAAGAAGCCTTGGTGACATGGAAGAAGACAAATGCAAATGGTTTTCCAAGGCCTAGAATATGCTCTAAGAAGTGGAAGGGAAAATGATGAGAGAAATTTGAGAGGAACATTTGGGAAGGTAGTAAAAGAATGAGTTTGTACACTGTGATCTCATTTAAAAAGTTGAGGTTGGCTAAACATGGGTTTTACTCAGGACATCCTCTCTATGGAGTGGTGGAGAATTGGCACATGAGACAGCAGGCCCCTGCTATCTGGGATCTTAGGAACCTTAGTAATAGATATTTGGAACAGCAGTTATGTAAAGTGTGGTCGGGTGCTTTAGTAGAAGATGCACCTGCAGAGGTTGGTGGGGATGAAGGGAATAAGCACCTGCGTCAGCCTGGGGAGAACTAATAAGATGAAGATTCATTCCTCCATTCTTATTTCCTGTTTGAAACTGTCAAGGGGATGGTGGATGAGCAGAACCTTTGGTCTTAGACAGATAGGTCACAGTTAGAAACAGGATAGCAGGTTGTGTGGTCCAACCCTCTACTCTTTTCATGAATCCCTCCGGAATCACAGTTTTCTGACTAAAATCCTCCAGTGACCCAGAGCACCCGACTTCTAGAAGCAGCCCAGGCCCACTTGGGTGTTCCAATTCTTGTAGGACGCTTGCGTTGATACAGAAAACGTCTCTCATGCTAGTTTCCATGGTTCTAACATCAGCCTCATGGGGTCTGGTCAGTTTGCTAATGTGGAAATGAGCATGGAGCACAAAACCAGGGTGAATCTCAGCTTCAGAATGCTATGACTTGTAGTGTTACACTTTCTTCATCGGGGGATCCTTATGGCAAAAATGACAACTGTATCATCTTTCGTTGCCCACAGGGAAGCTACAATAGTCTTATTAGAGTGAGATAAGGTATATGAAAATAACTTTTTCATGTTGTCAAGGCTCTTGTTACCATCCCTTTCTTTTCAGTACAGGTTCACCCGGGTCTTCTCATTTCTTCTCTCAAGAACTCAACTTCTCTCCACTGCTCCCGAATGATGGCAAAATGCCTCACTTAGTTCAGACATTTGTCTGTAAACATTTTGTCTCAAATAGACAGACCCCAAAACAAACATACATCTGGTTTGCGCAGCTGTGGTTTGGACTGTCTACCAGTTTTGTCTAATAAGTTCAATGCAAGAAAATGGATTAAATGACCCACTACCATAGTCCACAGCCCACTGACCCCAAACCACGATTTTAAATTTAAAAAAGGTAGGGGGGAATATCTTACCTCTGAGGAAGAGGCTAATGGGGAAGTGGAAAGAAAATGGTCATAAGAATGAGTGCAATGAATTAATTCTGAAAATCAGAGCTGGGAGGAGCCTGAGACGTCATCTGGGCCAATGGTTTCATCTTGCATAAGGGGAAAGACTTTACAAGTTGTTTAAGACTTGGTGATGGTGAGGTGGGCTTGGTGATAGCGGGTGACAGGCTACTCCTCATTAGTATTGGATTAACGCCTCCAAAATAAGGAATGAGTTTTGAACAGGAAGTTTGAAACTAGAAAGGAATGATTGGGGGGGGGGGCGGGGGGATTGCCAAATAAAATACAAGTCACCCACTTGAATTTGAATTTCATATAAATAATAAATAAATTGTATAAGCATGCCCTGTGTGATATTTGGGACATACTTATACTGAAAACATATGATTGGTGAGTCAGAGGGCCTATGTGTTGTTAAATTTGATAGACATTGCTAATTTTATCCAAAGGGTTTATACCTGTTTATCCTTTCTAGTAGCTACACATGAGGATATGTTAGCTGAAAAATCTGAATTTTTGCCAATCTCATAGCTACAAAGTGATATTATAGTATTCTTTATATCTTTGTTTCTCTACTTATGAGTGACTTGGCGACTTTTTCATGTGTTTAAGAGCCACTGAATTTCTTTTGCTGAAACCTTTCTATTCTTTTTTCTTTTTGCTCTCTCTTTTTTTATTTTTAATTATATTGTTACTCTAACTTACACATTTTTGGTTATGGGAAATTAGCTCTTTATCTGTAATCTGAATTGTAAATATTTTTTTCAATTTTGTTGCATACATTCTGAATTTCCTCTGATATTTTTGGGTATGGAGAAATATTTTGTTTTATTTCCAATGTGGTTGAGTTTATTAATTTTTGTGTGTTGTGTGCTTCGTTTTTGGATTTTGAGTCATGAGGGGATGATTTTTTAGACACCAAAGTTATAAAAGAATCCATTTCTTTTTCCTCGCATTTTTAGAGTTTTATTTTTATACTCTTAAATCTTTATGCATTTGGGTTTTTGTCTGGTATAAGGAGTGAGGTACAGATTCAATTTGTTTTCCTGATTAGTACTCAGAAGTTCCAAAAAGTTATTATTTCCTTATTCAATTGAGATTCCAACTTCATTATATGCTAAGTTTCCAAATTTATCTGTGTCATTTTTGGTCTTTCAAATCTTTTCCTTTAGTCCATCTATCCACTGATCCACTAATGACATGTACTGTAATTTTTTTTATAGTTTTATATTTCTTGGGGCAAATCATGATAAATGCTTTCCTCTTTTTAAATTTCATTTATTTTAGAGAGAGGGAGAGTGAATGGGGGAGAGGGAGAGAGAGGAAGGGAGAGAGATAATCTTAACCTGACATGTGACTTGATCCCAGGACCCCAGAATCATGACCTGAGCCTAAATTGAGCTCCGGTCAACGTACTGAGCCACCCAGGTGCCCCTTTGCTTTCCTTTTTCAAAAACAGTTTTCTTGATATTTTTTTGCATATGAAGTTTAGAGTCAACTTTGTCTAGTTCCAAAAACAAAATGAACAAAGTAAATTCTAGTATTTTAAATTGGAATTCTGTTAGATGTATAAATAAAATAAGGGGAACTTCCTATCTTTATTATATTGAGTGTTCCTTTTCAAATCAAGGCACATTTTTCTATTTGTTTAGTACTTACCTGTACTCTTAAATAGTATTTCAAAATCGTCTTCATAAAAGTTTGTGTATCTCTTATTCAGTTTGTTTCTAGGCATTTTATCCTTTTTGGTGCTATTATGGACAGAAGTCTATCCATCCAATATCTTTTCTAATTATTCATTGTTTGTGTATATTGATGCATGCTTCTTAAGTTTTTTTAAGGTTCTTTATTTTGAGAGAGAGGAAGAGGGAGTGTGGATATGCTTGAGCAAGGCAGGGGCAGAGAGAGAGGGAGAGAGAGAATCCCAAGCAGGCTCCATGATGTCTTCAACACTGAGGTCATGACTGAGACAAAATTAAAAGAGTCAGATGCCTATCTGACTGAGCCACCCAGGCGCCCCTGTTTATGAAGTCTAATACCTATTATATGACTCACATTTTTGTAGAATTTATTATTTGTAGCCAATTTTTCCATTTAATTTTCTTAGGTTGCCTAGTATTTAATGATATCCTTTGACAGTTGTCAAGAAAGTATTTTCTTCCCTTCCATTTTTTGTACCTCTAATTCATACCCCAGTACAATGTTTAACCATAATGGTGTCAGTGGGCATCTTGTATTACTCCAGATTTTGGTGAGGTGGCTTTACAGCCTCCCCAGTTCAGCCTCTGCTGGCTTTTGGGTGGATAAATATGTGTTTATACTTATAACTCTATCTATACATCTAAATTTGCATCTACATAACTATCTATACCTTTACTATGTTTATGCTTACCTCTATATCTATAGAAAAAGTAATATATTCATATCTATGTAATTATCTATAATACCTCTATTCAGCATAATCATATTGAAGAAGGATGTATCCAATATGATAGTATTGAGTGTTTTAAGTTTTTGTACTTCATACAGATCCAACCACTGTGTGAAAAACTGCACATACTTAAAGTATACCATTTAATAAATGTTGATATACAAGTATACTATAAACACATTAGCCCAATAAGATACTAAACCTATCCATCCCTCTTAAATGTTTACTCAAGCACCTTGATAATCCCTCCTTCCCAGTATCCTTCCCTAAACAATTAGTGCTTTCTGTTATTATAGGTTTGCTTGTACTTTACGGAATTTTTAGAAAAAGAATCATACAATATATACTCTCTTTTTTTTTTTTTTTTTGAGAAGTGGAGGTTCCAGCCCTTCTTACTCAGCATAATGATTTTGAGATTCATCCATGTTGTTGTGTTGTGTGTATCTATAGTTTATACCTTTTGATTGCCATCGTATGAAAATAACACAATTGGTTTATCATCCTACCCTTGATAGACAGATGGGAACCCAGATATATAACCATAGAAATATAATCAATATCTTGGACAAAGGAGCAAAGGCAATATGATACAGCAGGGATGATCTTTTTGGCAAATAGAGCCAGAACACCGTGACATCCACATTCTACAAAGCTGACTCTAGACACAGACCTTTCATTCTTTTCTAAAATTAACTCAAAATGGATCACAGACATAATGGATAAAACACAAAACTCTAATACTCTCAGGGGTGCCTGCTTGGCTTAGTCAGTAGAGCATGCGACTCTTGTTCTCAGGGTCATGAGTTCAAGACCCACATTGGGCATGGAGCTGCCATAAAAACAACAACTATAAAACTCTTAGAAGATAACACAGGAGAAAACCTAGATGATATTGCATTTTGCAATGACTTCTAGGTACAACAGCAAAGGCACACTCCATGAAAGAAATAATTTTTAAGCTGGAATTCATTAAAGCATACAAAATTCTGCTCTGCAAAAGACAATGTTGGGAGAATGAGAATGAGCTGAGCTATAGCATACTGGTAAGAGACATATCTAATGAAGGACTGTTCCTTAAATCTCAACAATAAGAACACAAATAATCCAGTTAAGAAATGAGCCAAAGACCTTAACAGAGATTTCACCAAAGAAGTTACACTGATGGCAAATAAATATATGAAAACATGCTGCACACTATGTATCACCAGGGAAATTAAAATTAATACAATAAGATACATTTATGTACCTATTAGATTGGGCCAAATCCAGGATTCTGAGAACTACATTTGCTGGTGAGAATACAGAGCCACTGAAACTCTCATTCCAAATGATATGGTCACTTTGGAAGACAATGTGTTGCTTTCTATTGAAACTAAACATTCTCTACTTGGCATTCCCCAGAGACATTGAAAATGTATATCCACACAAAACTTGCACAGATGCTTATGCCAATATCTGCTTGACCGTAATTGCTAAGACATGGAGAGCAACCAAGATGTCTGTGGTACTTGCAGACAATGGAATACTATTTAGCAGTGAAAAGAAAGGACTATCAAACCATAAAAAGACATAGACAAAATTGAAATGCATATTACTCAGTGAAAGAAGCTGATCTGAAGATATAATTTACTATATTAATCCATGTAGAAGACATTCCAGAAAAAGCAAGACTCTGGAAACAGTAGAAGATCAATGGTTGCCAGAGTTTAGGAGTGGAAAGGATAAATAGGCAGAGAACATTTAGGGCAGTGAAACTACTCCGTATGATGTAATAATGATGGATATATGTCATTATACATTTATCCAAATCCAAAGAATGTACCGCAAAAGTGAATCCTTTTGTCACACCATGCACAAAAATAAACTCAAAATGAATAAAGGACCTCAATGTGAGACAGGAAACCATCAAAACCTTAGAAGAGAAAGCAGGAAAAACCTCCTTGACCTCAACTGCAGCAATTTCTTACTTAACACATCCCAAAGGCAAGGGAATCAAGAGCAAGAATGAACTACTGGGACCTCATCAAGATAAAGAGCATCTGCACAGCAAAGGAAACAATCAATAAAACTAATGGGCAACTGACAGAATGGGAAAAAGATAGTTGCAAATGACATATCAGATAAAGGGCTAGTATTCAAAATCTATAAGGAAATCACCAAACTCCACACCCTAAAAACAAATAATCCAGTGAAGAAATGGGCAGAAGACATGAACAGACACTTCTCCAAAGAAGACATCCAGATGGCTAACAGACACACGAAACAATGCTCAGCATCCCTCATCATCAGGGAAATAAAAATCAAAACCACACTGATACCACCTCATGTCAGTCAGAGTGCCTGAAATGAACAAATCGGGAGACTCTAGATGCTGGCGAGGATGTGGAGAAATGGGCACCCTTCTACACTGCTGGTGGGAATGTAAGCTGGTGCAGCTCCTCTGGAAAACAGTGTGAAGGTTCCTCAAAAAATTAACAATAGAACTCCCCTAGGACCCAGCAGTAGTAGTGCTAGGAATTTACCCAAGGGATACAGGGGTGCTGATGCACAGGGGCACGTGTACCCCAATGTTCATAGCAGCACTCTCAACAATAGCCAAAACATGGAAAGAGCCTAAGTGTCCATCAACGGACGAATGGATCAAGAAGATGTGGTTCATCAATACAATGGAATACTACATGGCAATGAGAAAGAATGAAATCTGGCCATGTGTAGCAACACGGATGGAACTTGAGAGTGTTATGCTGAGTGAAATAAGTCAGGCAGAGAAGGACAGATACCATATGTTTGCACGTGTAGGTGGATTAGGAGCAAGTTAACAGAGGACCATGGGAGAGAAGAAGAGAAAAAATAGTTGGGGAGAGGGAGGGAGGCAAACCACGACAGACTCTTGAATGCTGAGAACAAACTGAGGGCTGATGGGGGCGTGGGAGAGGGGAAGGGGGGTGATGGGCATGGAGGAGGGCACTTGTTGGGATGAGTACTGGGTGTTATATGGAAGCCAACTTGACAATAAACTATTTAAGAAAAAAATAGAAATAAAAAAAATTCATGAAATGAAAAAAAAAGTTTGTATACACTCAAAAAAAAGTGAATCCTAATGCAAACTATGGACTTTGGGTGATTATGATGTATTCATTCGTTGTAACAAATGCTGATACCTGATGAAGGATGTTGGTAATGGGGAAGTTGTGCATTTGTGGAGGCAGAGATTGTATGGGAAATTGTTACACTTTCTCCTCAATTTTGCTATGAACCTAAAACTTCTCTAAAATAATAAAATCTTTTTTAATGTTTATTTATTTATTTTTTGAGAGAGAGAGAGAGAGAGAGGAGTGGGGAAGGGCAGGCAATAGCCCAGAACCTGATGTGGGGCTCAAACTCAGCAACCACAAGATAATGACATGAGCTAAAGTCAAGAGTCAGACGCTGAACCAACTGCCCCCACCCCAGGGCCCCTAAAATAATAAATTCTTAATAAAGTAATTTATATTCATATGTTCAACCTTATTCAATAAGGATTTATTAACTACCTACATGTGACAAGGGACTATGATAAAATAAGACATGGTCCACAGCAGTTACAGATGAAAACTCAAAAAAAAAAAAAAAGGAAAAAGAGGAAAAAACATCAATCCCTTCCCAACTGGTCATCCAGTTATGATCTTTTCCTGTCTCCGATGACCATTGCAGTTAATGACAGAACTAGATTATTTTTTCTAGGATGGGTGGTCCCTCTGACCGCACTGGTGTTTCAAACCCTTGGATCATTTCCTCTGCTACAGTGAAACTGAGGTGATAGGTAAACCCGACATAATGAAAATTAGCCAGGTTACTTGAATGCTAAGTAATTGTCAGACAATGCTTCTCAGCATTAAAAATAATTGACACATTTTATCTTCACAACTACCTTATGAGGGAGGAAATATTATTCTCCCATTATACCCATGAAGAAACTGAGTCTCAGAGCTAGTATGAGTGTTAAGAGTTGTGAACATCTGAGGGGCGCCTGGATGGCTCGGTCAGGTGAGTGTCCAACTTCAACTCAGGTCATGATCTAACAGTTTTTTGGCTCGAGGCCCACGACGGGCTCTGTACTGACAGCTCAGAGCCTGGAGCCTGCTTCATATTCTGTGTCTCCCTCTCTTTCTCTGCTCCTGCCCCACTCGTGCTCTCTCTCTCTTTCAAAAATAAACATTAAAGAAAAAAAAAGACTTGTGAAGCATCTGAGATTTTGTTACCTACAAGTTAATGAGCTGGCTTGTCCCAGTGTCACGGATGCTGGCAGAAGACATGAGGTACCTAGGTCAAAGATAAAGGACAGTTTTTACATCACGGTGATAGTAATAGAGTAACAGCATTGCTTACACCGGCTCCCAGGGCCTCAGTTCCCACATGGTGACACACAGTGGGCCAAGCAACACCTGCACATGCAGTGAGCTCTTACAGAAGAGGACTCCCAGCCTAGGGAACCCAAATCTCTTATAATGGGCAGTGAGCCTGCCAGCCCCTTCCTCTGGAAGGCGAATACCATTTCCATCTTCCAAGGCTTTCTGTTATTCCAGAACAAAGAGCAGTCAGTACCTTGCCCATACGATGTGCAGAAACACAGGAAATTCATGAAGAATTGACTCCCAACATAATGCATTTACCCAAGGTCATGGGTGATAAAGCTCAGATTCAAACCGGGCCACTCCAGAGCCCCCTTGCCTATCCACCAGAGCCTACTTCCTTCCTAAGCTATCAGAAAATCTGAAAAATGTGGACGGTTGAGTTGGCAGGAAGTCCTTTGGAGGCCCAGAGGTCTAATCCAAACCAGGAAAGCTCTCTAGGGCCATGGGTGTCTTGGGCCATGTATATGATCTGAAGCTCATTACCTGAGGGGAAATAAGAGGGAGAAGGGGCCAGCTGACAGTGGAGGAGTCTGGAGGTGAGCTGGAATATGAAGAAATAGAACTTGAGGTGTTGGAAGATGAACGCAAAGAATTGTGTTGGGGTGGGGGTGGTGGGGGTGCAGAGAGGGCATGAGGGGGGAGTTGGGCAAAGGCTTTGGCTGGAGCTCCTGACCTCGAGGCTCATCCCGACCTGCATGACTGGTGTGGCCCTTGTGTTATAAGGGTCAACTCTGGCGTGGCCACTATGAATGAGATACATGGCTCTTTAAGGGTGAAAACTTTCCTGTGGGACTCCTCACAGTAGAAGATCAGCAGGCTTGGGAATTGAGGTCACGGCCAGCCCCGTGCTGACCGTTCCTTCCCTCAGTGAAACCCCAACCATGGCGCCACTTGGCGGGGGCACTGCTCAGGGGGCGGTTTCAGTGGCAGGGGCTCCGTGTTTGACAAAGTTCTAATCTAGGTTAGGACTCAATGCCGAGGGCTCTTTGGAGTAAAATCATCTCTTTATTAATGAGATCCAGCCCCATCTCTCTGATAGAAATGATGGGAAAAGCTGTCCCTTTGGTGCTATTCAAATGAACGGGAGAGAACAGTGGGTGTTTTTAAAACTCTCTCCCTATCATAGGAGGATGGAGCTCATTAGTGAGGGGAATGATTTTGCTGGGGAAAGGCTGTTATAATAAGAAAACATAACCTACTCAAGATGAACCAGATCCAAGTCAATTAGGCTGGAAAAAAAAAAAAAAAGAGAGAGCAAGCGAGCTTCAAAAATACCACCTCTTTCCTTCCATTCATTTGAATAACAGCAAGGAGACATTTTAGATTTTTAATCATTTTTTTTTACTTGAATCAGTCTGGATCTCATTAATATAGGAATGATCTCACTTAAAAGACTTAGTGTTAAACTCCTGTTCAACTGAGATTAACCAAATCAAACATGATTTGACCAAAAAAAGAAAAGTCTAAAGTATTATACCTATTTCTAATACATTGCAATCTGCCTTTAAAAATAAAAAAGGGTACACATGATATTTCTTATTCAGCTTCTTTTGATGTATCTGGAATACATTTTCCTAGGTAAACTGGTATTGAAATTGCAGAGAAATGTGGTTAGCCACATGAAGTGACTGAAAAGGAGTGGATTCAAATAATTTACATGTGTATGAGGAAGAGGGTCTGGCAGGCAAAGTCAGCTGTGGAGGAAATGTATCTTCCGCGGGGGGCGGGGGGGGGGCGGGCATATATTTCCTTGGGATCTTCCAGGGATCCTCACTGTACTAATCTCGCCAGGCTGTAATTTTCTGTGTGTTGTCAGGTAAACACACTTAATTTGAAGGTTTCTCAACGTCAGCGCTATTGACCTTGGGGACCCAAATGTGTGGGGTCCTTTGTTCTGGGGCTGTCCTGTGTATTACAGGATAGTTAGTGGTACCATTGGCATCCACCGCAGATACCAGTAACCCCATCCCACCTAAATATGAAACCAAAAATGTCTCCAGACATTTGCCCAATGGGGCATTGGGGAAAAACCACATTTTCCCCAATGATAACCATTCACTGAAGGTAATCTTGGCAAGAAAGCAAAGGGAAGAGTGGTGCGTATAACAATACTCACACTTAGATGAATTTATCATCCTGGCTTTGTTCCAGAAGTTTCTCTTGAGTACCTTTATCTCCTCCTTGTCCCACCCCGTATGCTGCGCTAGTTTTCTCTCTCCCCTCACTCCATGGTAATTTAACTAAAGGACTCCTTCCACCTTGCCTTGGTTAAGTACTTCCAGGGTGGGGTGGGGTGCATCCTGATGTCACACATTCCCTGGAAGAAAACCAAGCGTAGCAAAGAACAGAGCCTTTGGAAACAACCATCACAAAATTGTATTCTTGGCTGTTATTCCTTAGGTATAAAGTCTCTGAAAAATATTCAAACTTTTCGACAGTAAATGAGGGTGCTAGCAGAGATATTCCCATGGCTGAGAGATGGAGAGAGAAAGGGGGAGAAATACCTTGGTTTCTCCCTTTCATCTGCCTTCAGTTCTCTTGCTTGGGTCCTGGATGGCCACACCTAGACAAAAGTCAGCTGACAGAAGAAAGTGGAGTGGTGAGCCCTTCAGGAGAGAGAGCCAAATAGGCCAGAGTGAGGAGTGGGTCTGGGGTTAAATACGCTCAGGACTGACATCCACACCCAACAGCAAGGATAAGCTCATTATACATTAATTGCTTCTTTATAGGGTGGTTTTCCTGGTTTTTCTGAGTTAGAAACCATCTTAACAGTTCAGTAAAATATATATTCAGGAGCAAGCCTTGGCAGCCACTAGCATTATTTCTCACTGGTCTAAGCCATCCAGAACCAGAATCAGATACAAGAGACCCTCCTCATGTCTCCGTAGAAACAACTGCCCGTAACGGGGAAGGAACCTTCTTGACATGAGGCTCCAGGACAGGGGGTAGGTAACCTTTTCCATGCAGGGCCGGCTGGTAAATATTTTATTCTTTGCAGGCTATACCATGTTTGAAGGTTTGCAGCTAGTACTCAGTTCTACTGTTACAGCTCAAAAACAGCTGTAGACAATCTGTAACCGAATGGCTATAGCTGTGTTTCAATAAAACTTTATTTACAAAAGCAGTGGGCTAGACGTGGTACACAGGCCGTAGTTTTCCAACCCCTACTTGTAGCTAAACAATGCGTCCCCATCTCTCCAGGGACAGTAGCTCTTGGATTGCCCTGCATGCATGAATTCATCAGTTTGCAGCCATTATTTGGGCAGGGGGAATCATTTCAAATAACGAGGCTTTTTTTTTTTTTTTTTTGGTCTAATGATTCATGTTTAATGTAGACGTAAGGGTCATGTTACTCACACTTAAAAATACACCGCTGATTGGGAGATTATTAAAAATCATTTCAAACAAGAGGCAGACCTAATTGCAACAGAAGAAAATAATCTTCCACGGGGTCTGTGTTTCTCCTCTTGCCGAAAAGCGCATCAGTTTCCTTGGCAAATTCACAGCCCGGCTTTCTCTCACTCTTAGTATTCATGCACGCTCCTAATGGATTTACAATTGCAAATCAGCCCCGTGCTGGAGCTGGTGATATTTTAGACTGTGTTTATTATGTCTCTGGTGTGCCTGCACACACGTGTGCTGATCACTGTTTCTTCTCCCAGAACAATTAGCAGCGGGCCTGCCTCCCATTGTTGGTATTAGTGTAGGATCTCTGATGTGGAGAAGGAAACGCGCTCGCATCTCACTCTCCCTTCACAGTATCCCTTGCCTTCGCAGCGAGGAAGCGGCTTCCTCTCATGGGAATACACGAGGTGCAGTTTTCATTTGTGTCTGTCTCTGCTCGGGACGGGTAAGGAAATCCGACACACGCCTGCACCGTGCACCAGCTGGCCTAGAAAGGTAAGGGGAGTCGCAGATGCGCCCGGGGTTATGCCCATCCTGCTACTACTTCACACAGCCCTGGCTGGCACCCGGCTCTGGCCGACCTTTATTTCCTGTCTTTAAGCCTTCTGTGGGGCCCCATCGCAGCTGCCCCTGGAAGCCGCCAGCCTGGATGGCCACCCCGATGGTGCCCTTCCTCCGACAGGGCAACACAGTCTGGGGGCTTGCGACTGTGAGTGTCAGCCTCAGGCAGATCTCAAGCCTCCGCTGGCTCACTGAACGACCTTAGGTGAATCCCTGAGCCTCAGTGCCTCAGTTTCCTCATTGGTAAAATGGACTGAATTGTATACCCCTCAAAAATGTATACATTCAAGCCTAGCCCCCAGATCCTCAGATTATAAGAGTTCTGGAGCTAGGACCTTGCAATAGGTTATTGGGTTAGAATGAGGCCACCTGGGTAGGCTGTAATTCAATATGGCTGGCGTGCTTATAAGAGATTAAGACCCAGACATGCACAGAGGAAAGACCATGAGAGCACATGGGGAGAAGGTGGCTATCTACAAGCCAAGGAGAGAGGCTTCAGGAGAAACCAATGTTGCTGACACCTTGATCTCAGACTTCCAGCCTCCAGGCTGTGAGGAAAGAGGTTCCTGTTGTCTTTTTTTTTTTTTTTTTATGCTTATTTATTTTTGAGAGAGAGCCAGAGCACAAGTGGGGAGGGGCAGAGGGAGAGGGAGACACAGAATACGAAGCAGCTCCAGGTTCCTAGCTGTCAGCCCAGAGCCCAGCGCGGGGCTCGAACCCACGAACCCACGAACGGTGAGATCATGACCTGAGCGGAAGGCGGACACCTAACTGACTGAGCCCCCCAGGTGCCCCATGTTTCTCGTCCTCTAAGCTGCTGTATCTGCGGTGCTTTCCTAGGGCAGCTCTAGTGAGCTAAGGCAACACTAAGCTCCCAGGACTGCTTGAAGACCACAGATGCATACACAGGTGTACCTGTTTTCCTTTTGTCTGTTCTTCACGTGAAGAGTCCCCCGCAGTTTGAGAACATGCCACCAATGTGAGTCTTCGTGGGAACCAAGACCCAGCAGAGTGTCACGCCCTTTCTGACAAATGCCCCCAGAGACAGCACACTCACCTCTGGCAACACAGTCTTCCGGTTTTTGAGCGTATTCCACAATTAGGGTTCCTCATGAGTCCCAAGTACACTGACTTCTATACCTCCCTTCGACTTGCTCTTACTTAACCTTCAGGAAGTTATAAAACTAATGAGATGGTTGAACACAACCTATGTGTGCCTGAGTTGACTTTCTTGAAACTTATGGAGGCGCCATGTTGAGCTGATCAGCCTGAGATGGGTGCCACATCCCTCCACCTCTCGCTGTCACCCCTAAGAGAGGCAGCCGCCTCTGCTAAGCAGCCCGTGGAGTGTGGGTCCCAGCGTCTACCCTTCGTGCTCACAGACGACTATTTTGGTGGTGTGTTTTTTGTTTTTTGTTTTTTTTTTTTTTTTGCACTTACGTACCAGACCTCACAAGGTACATCAAGATAGAAAAGATATTCTTTAATTAGGTTACTATTTTATTTATGTTGCTTTCACCCCTTGGTCATGTCTAACAGAGGTTCTATTTACAATCTTGCCAAATACCACAGAATCAATCAACAGGACCTAAATTTACTTTTCCAAAAGATGCTATTTGAACGAGATTTACATTTGAAAGTTTGTGTTTGCATTTCCTTGCAGCTCCCTCCCCCGATTCATTCTCTCCAGACGACCCTCAACAAGAATATCAGCTTACACAAGCTTCCAGGAGGTTTCAGGATGTTACTTTCTCTGCCCCCACTGCACAGACTAACAGTCTTTAAAAAAATGAGGAGTAGTGCGCCAGGGAAAAGGATTGAATTAGAAGTCAGAAGACTCATTATCGCAAAACTACAGCGACGTGTCCTAAAGCTGACAATGATATAGCATGAAGGACAGCCAGTGTTTCTGAAGGCCCTACTAAGTGTGAGGTGCTGTGAAACCCTTCCAAGTTCTTAGCTGTCAGCACAAAACAGCCTCGTGAGGGTATATGACAATCGGCTCTGCTCTCAAGCACATTCCTGCAGCAAGAATTTGCTCCCATCCTCTAAGTAAATAGGGAATAGTGTCTGCATAATGCAGAAGAGGGGTCTGCTCATATGAGATTCATGTGTATATTAAATTTCCCACCATTAAGTGGATCATAGCAAGCTGGTGGAAAAAAAGAATTCCTGCGTCATTAATATCTGTTCTCCCCTCTGTCCTTGGTCTTGGCTCAGTTTCTCCACCTGCGCTTCCTTGAAAGTGCTTATTTTGTGCTCTGCCCAGTCTGGATACATTCTGCCCTCAGCCTTCCCCTCCATTTTCCGCCCCCATCCATCCAGAAATTGTACCTTCTGTTACAGGTAAAGGGCTATCGTTACGATGGCATGCTTTTACCTATTAGAACTGAACACACCTCTTGTAAGGGCATCAACGCTTTTACTCTGATATTTTTGGGATCTGGTTGCAAAGTTACATACCTATTGAGTTGTTAGCTCTTTGCGCTATTTCTGCCATGAGCCCTGTTATTTTTAGTGTGTGATTTTGCAGAATACAAGGTTTTTCCAGAGCACGTATATCGCATTATAGCAGGAAGCTGTTTGAAAGACTAGGAACTGATGCATGCAGAAGTCAGGTAACATTCATGGAGCCTCACGGCTGGGAGGTTATTGGGCTTGATTTCAGCCAGGTACCTCTGTCTGCCTGTACCTTTCAGGGCCAGGAGTCACCTGAAGGTGTATGGGACTTGGGAAACTTTACTTGGTGCTTATATCTTCCTGGTGCTCTAAACTAAATTGTGGGGGGCGGGGTGGGGAATGGAGAAGGTATTACAAATAGTTTAAGAGAAACATCAATAAAATAAAAATCAAATGATATGCACATATCACACCTTCCCTCTCCCTGGATGCTGAATTCACAAGAAACAATACAGGAAAATGTGCTCTGAGCAAAACCTGGCACATAATAAATGCACAATAAAATGGTAACTAATATTTGGATCTAAGAGACTCTACTGATATTTAATGCCTGGAACACGAGGAAAATAAACATCATTAGTCAGAGTCCCCCACATTCTGTCTTGGCTTATCCAGTGAAAACTACCTCCCACAAGACAGATTTCTTTATTTGAAGGCTAAAAATGATCACATATAAACTTCCCCCTGAATACCGTGACCTTGGTTGGTAGAGAGAGCAAATACAACCTGAAGATGCATGGGACCCCTTAAATCAAAGGCCACTTTTTTTGTCCCTTAAAGAAAATTGTTGCGTCAATAGTATAATTTGTTGGCCTGTTTTTGCATTTTATATATACATAGAAAACCACTCTCTATTTTCTCCTGTATCTTGCTCCTCAGAATTTCATGTACTTCAAAGTGAATGGATGTGTCCCTCAGTGTTTGGGTCCAGTGAGATGAGGGACTTCTGGGGGGTAAGAACTTAGCACCACATCAATGGGCAGATACCGCTATTGATCACTGGGGCCGAATTCTGGCTTCACCCCTTTGCCAGCTTTTCCACTCTGGACACGGGACGCCCCACCGCTTCTCAAAGACTCAGTCTCCCTCTCTCCACAGAGGCTCTAGTCTCTAGCCTGCGAAATTCTTTGCAGATTCGGTGAGTAGCAGGATGTGACTGTACCTTTGCTTATAAAGGGCCACTTGAACGTGAGAAAAAAGAAGCAGGAGGGCAGAAACAACCCTTGTTAACAGTGACCGGGCCACGGAGGAAGGACTGCACCGCATGGTTTGCGAGCACCCCCATCAAATCACTCGCCGTCCTCCCCTGTTGGATGGCTCACGCGGGAAGACAGTGCCGTCGCCTGTTCCTGTGTAGCGTTACTCTTTACAAGTGACATGGACACATGTCCGTGCAAAAAAAAAAAAAAAAATCATGTTCTTCTCATCACAACAGACACCTCTAGCAGAATGGTTACCTGCCAACATAGCAGAGAGGGCGGGGGGTGGGGAGCAGTCACCGCCGGGAGTGGATGCCATCAGTGGAACTACCCGTCTATCCCGGCACCACGTTCCACATGAAGAGGGACCCCGTGAATCTCTCTTGCCCCAGTGGCCCGAGGAGGCAGGGAGAAGTCACCTGAAATGCAGCACTGGCATCAAGACAAATGCCCCAAATCAATGGAGGTGATGAAGACACACTGTCCCCCTTTCCTAAATATAGAGTGGCCCTCCTCAGAGGACTGATTCTCATCTGGAAGACTTGAGTTAATAAATACTTTTAGAGTGCCTGTGAGGGTCTATTGGAAAATGTATGTGGAACATCCCAAACCACCCACTGAGCGCCATAACATGGAGGTTGCGGGCAGGGATACCTGGTCAAGGCTATTCGTCTCTACTGCCCACACAACCCCCCCTTTCCCCACATCCCTACTGTCCTTCATTCTGGCCTCCCTCAGCGTGCTCAGAGTGGACTGGACCTTGGGTAGCTCCTTCCCCGACTCTCGGACACCATGACTTACTGAATAAGACCTAATCAGTGTGCCAAAACCCTGAGTCCTGGGAAACAGGGTGATAATTGCACTGTTTACGGGACTTTTATAGATGACTTACCAATCCTCCTAAGAAATGTCGGGGAGGAGGAAGTATTGTCCCCATTCCACAGATAGGAAAACCAAGACTCAGAGGCAAAGCCGGTGCTAAGGCTCAGGTCAAAAATACACTCTTTAGTCATGCATTTAATGCCTATTTACAGGTACCTACTGTGTGCCAGCAACAGCTCTAGGTGAGCTGAGCTCTAGGGTGCTCAGCTCCCCACCCTAGTTGTGCTCAAATCCCAGTGGACGGGCCCTTGACGTCGCTACAGCCCCCCATTGGCTGAGCGGTGCTGGGGTTAACATGCTGTGCCTCGTATGTGCCATGTTTGCCTCCCACGTCACCGGCGGGACAGCCAGGAACTTCTCCCAGAGGAGCTGACTCTAATTTGATTTAATCCAGAGGCTTATGAAATATTAGACTTGGAAGGAGACTTAGAAGTAATTTAATCCTCTGTTTTGGTTTGGTTCTCGCAAACTGCCCTGCTCTGAACCGTCAGGGTTTCTCACAGGCTCTCAGGGATCCTGAGGGTAAGCACGATGGCAAGCGAAACTGAGTCAGGGTTGGGCCAACGAGCAACGGCGCCCCCCGATGCGCTCCCACACGCATACCCTGGGCTTCAAGGAGCTGAGTCCTGCCTTCTAGGGCCCCTGTGTCAAGTGTTCATGGTTGTGTCTTGGAAACCAGGCTACTTATCCCCCACCAATAATAGACAGAAAATGGACACCCTTTGCTCTACTGCTGGAGTTCAGGACCGAGTTCTAAGTGCCCTGCCCCACACCGTGCAGTGTATTAGCGCTCCCACAGCAACATTCCACCGCAGAGCATGATTCAAACCAACGTAAACTGCAGGAGTGATTATCAGCCCTCAAGTCATGCCCCAGAGCTTACGGTGGACTTCCCTGGACCCTGAGGGCTGGAGTTCTTCTGAGCTGTCTTCTATCTGTCACTTGGCCAGTCACAATAATACTTTGGCAGAGAGGGAGCCACAAAAACAATAGACCCCTTCCATGGAGGAAGTGGAGACAGACATGCATGCAGTGTCTTTCTTTTCCCTGGGAAAGGTCAAGAACACCTAAAAAATGTAGCTATAGACCCAGAGGCTCAGTGTTATTCCATTTCTTGTCCACTGGCTCTCTGGTCGACAACAGCTGTTATTCTGGGAACGGGTGAGCCTTCCAAGCCTGTCAACAGAAGACACTGGAGAGAGTGCAGTTGACCCTTGAGGGGAGGGGAGCTGGGAGGTCCTTACAGAGAGCAAGTATCTTTGGTGGGTTTTCGTGTTAGAATAGAGTGAGGATTGTAAAAACAGACAACATGATTTTGTTGTTCTTTGTTAAATTGTATGAAATTGAGATGTCTTTGCATTTGCCTATTTGATTTTGGAATTGCAGGTTGATTGAGTGGGTCACCTAACAATGGGCTCATGGGTTCATTCCACATGGATGGCCAAAAGGTCTGGCATTCACAATTTTGGGTGTCAAGATCCCAAGGGTTTTCATGAGTTGTGAGTCTGGTGCCCCCAGAATCCCGGTTTCTCAGGAGTAGGCACAACTTACAATAGGCAAATGTCTTCTGCAGCCTAGGTGCTCCCCGAAGAAGCTGAGAATCTGTCCCAGGGAGCTGCATCCCAAAAGGATTGCATTTATGGTCTCTTCTCACGGGAATCCAAGCACCTCATCATCCTGAGTTAGTTCTGGTATCTTTAAATTTAATTTTATTTTTAAAGAAAATTTTCTTTTTATTTATTTTAAAACTTTTTAATGTCTACTTAATTTTGACAGAGAGAGAGAGACAAAGAGAGTGTGATGGGGAAGGGGCAGAGAGAGAGACGGAGACACAGAATCTGAAGCAGGCTCCCAGCTTCTGAGCTGTCAGCACAGAGCCTAATGCGGGGCTCGAACTCATGAGCCTTGAGATCATGACCTGAGCTGAAATCAGATGCTTAACTGACTGAGACACCCAGGTGCCCCTTTATTTTTTTTTTTAATGTTTATTTATTTTTGAGAGAGAGAGAGAGTGTGTGTGAGTGGGGGAGGGGCAGAGAGAGAGAGGAAGACATAGAATCTGAAGAAGGCTCCAGACTCCAAGCTGTCAGCCCAAAGCCTGATGTGGGTCTCAAGCTGAGAAGCTGTGAGATCATGACCTGAGCCAAATTTGGATGCTTAGCTGGGTGAGCCACCCAGGTACCCCAAATTTCATTTTAAACAAATGTTCTAGCATGAAAAAGTGTTGATTCCAGCCTCTGGGTTTTGCCAGAAGATGGGAGGGTGGGGAAATGGAGATTGTTGTTGAATGGGTATAAAATTACAGTTGGCCAGATGAGTAAGTTCCAGATATCTGTTGTACAACACAGTGCCTGTAGTTAAAGAAAACAGTTCTGTGTACTTAAAAGCTTAGAAGGGGGTGAATCTCATGCTAAGTGTTTTTACCACAAGGAAGGAAAGAAGGAAGGAAGGAAGGAAGGAAGGAAGGAAGGAAGGAAGGAAGGAAGGAAGGAGGGAAGAAAGAAAGGAAGAACAAGAAATCTCTGGGAGGTAATAAACATGTTTATTACCTTGATTGTGGTGATAGTTTCATGGGTGTGTGCATGTGTCCAAACTCTTTAAAATGTGTACATTAGGGGCACCTGGGTGGCTCAGTCGGTTGAGTATCCAACTTCAGCTCAGGTCATGATCTCACGGTTTCTGGGTTTGAGCTCCGCATCAGGCTCTGTGCTGACAGCTCAGAGCCTGGAGCCTGTCTTCAGATTCTGTGTCTCCCTCTCTCTCTGACCTTCCCCCACTCATGTTATCTCTCTCTCTCAAAAATAAATAAAACATTAAAAAAATTTAAATGTGTACATTAAATATATGCATCTTTAAATATATTGAGTACATCTCAATAAAACTAGAAAAAAGTAGTTTTGAAATTTCTACATTAGCTGTTTTGCTCTCTCACAGGCTTTGACTTTGCATTCAATAACATTTTAGCCATTTTCAAACACCAATACTGGTTTCTCATTACTCGTTAAATCTGCATACCTCCTCTTGGAAGCAGAGGGTGTCCATTCCTTTAACAGACATGGAGACTGGGGCTCAGAGAGGCAATGCCTTGACTTGGTGAGTCTCAGTATAACTAACTATAGGCCCCAAACCACAAATCTTTGATTTGGAAATTCATGTTCATACCACTCTGCCATTAACACACACACACACACACACACACACACACACTGGAGAACTTAGGAAGTAGTATATTGGATGGAGTTTGTAGCTTCCAATAGTGGTTACACTGAAGGGTGACAGATATGTAGAAGGGTAAGTGCCAGAATATTCATCAAAAATAAGTATTAGTACATTACTATACAGTCTCAGGGTATGCAGATTTCTTGTTGCAAGCAGTGATACCATGTGTAGAGAGGGAAGGGAATGTCACAGCTCTCAGATACATCAGGGGAAAAAAAGAACAAGGAAAATTCTCCACAATGTTTCTTCTCTCTCTAAGGAGCATTTACTCTTGAGCCCATAATGTGGAATCTTCCAGAGAGGTATTGTCTGGCTCCAGCTAAGGTGAGCAGCCATGTTCTTCTCAAGAAAGAAGTCTATTCAAGGTGGAGGTCTTGACCAATGCCATTGGCCCAATGTGAGGAACAAGGCAGTGCTGCTGAAAGTTCATAGATGTTCAAGTCCCAGATAGAGAGATGTGTGGCATTCAGATTCAGTACAAACAAAAGTACCACTTGCCAAGTCTCCCACCTTAAGAAAGATTCCATATGCGTGTGCGTATCTGTGTGTGTTACTGTTTGTCACTGGATCCAAGACAGACAAAGGGTTCTCTGCCAAGTGATATTGTCTACATCAGAAGGAGCTTTCCACCTTTCATTAAGTTAAGGGTTAAATATTTCCACCAGAAAGTCTTCACAGCTCCTCAAATTATGCTTACATGTCTCTTAGATGTTCCTATATCACTCTGTTCTAACCCCCATCATGGGACTAGACAAAATATAACATATGCTCTTTTCCAGTTTCCATAATACTAGCTCCACTGCCCATCATGACAATTTAAGCTCATTGAGGACCAAAATCATGTGCTGTATTCAAGATGACAACACCAGGGGTCCCTATAGTGTATGTAGTAAAGCTAAGGAACTAGTAACTTTTGAATGAATAAATGAATGAATGAATCAACCTCAGGTATACATGGTGAAATGAAATATTAGCATCATTAGGGACAGACTTGAGTAAAAGGGGCAGAGTGAAGAGTACAATGTTTGCATTTACCATGCATTACGCATGTGTCCACATTCTACCGTATTACAGGTGAAGAAGAGTGAGATGGGCCTCTCATCCTTAGCATCTTGGTACACACCAACCCTGCTCCAGTGGTCAGTACTTCCCTGTCTTTGCTGAAGGAGCCCTGTAACCATCAGAGCCCACTTTGCCCATGTGGACATCAAGTCAGAAAAAATAGCGTGAGGCCAACATGCACCCAGCCTGCGTGAGTCTACACCCCAGCTCCCTCGTCCTGTGTTGGATAACCTCAATGGATTATACTCCCGTTGCTACCTTGATGGTAAGCTGCTTGTTGACATACTGTTTACTGAACCACTGCCCTATTATCCTACAAGTGTTTCCTTGGATCACCACCCAACTAAACCGTGTTCATACTATGTGAGTGTTTTCTCATATGCATGGAAGGAAGAAAAATGGAAACTTTGTGTGGAATTCATAATTTAAAGTCCCTACTTGTTCTGAAAGTTGAGAAACAACTTAAAGGAAGGCACGAGGAGAGGTGCCTTTTATTTTATTTTATTTTATTTTTAAATATAATTTATTGTCAAATTGGCTAACATTCAGTGTATCCAGTGTGCTCTTTGTTTTGTGGGTAGATTCCCATGATTCATTGCTTTCATACAACACCCAGTGCTCATCCCAACAAGTACACTCCTCAATGCCCATCACCCATTTTTCCCTCCACCCCCCCGCTCCCCATCAACCTTCAGTTTGTCCTTTGTATTTAAGAGTCTGTTATAGGTTTGCATCCCTTTCTCTCTGTTTGTAACTATTTTTTCCCCTTCCCTTCCCTCATGGTCTTCTGTTAACTTTTTCAACTTCCACATATGAATGAAAATATATTATATCTGTCTTCCCCTGACTGACTTCTTTCACTCAGCATAATATCCTTCAGTTCCATCCATGTTGCTGCAAATGGCAGGATTTCATGCTTTCTCATGGCCAAGTAGTATTCCATTGTATATAGAAACCACATCTTCTTTATCCATTTAGTGGATGGAGTGAATGTGTGGAGAAGGCAATGAGTTAGGAAGGAAGCAGAGGAAATAAGCCAGGGTGCACACAATCTGGGCCTGCACTTCTGAAGGGTCTTTCTTCACCCTCTCCTCAGTAGCATGCACACATGCACAGGCACATACGCACAGTTAAGTCAGATCTCCTTGGGGAAGAGACGCCAGCTTTTCACCATGAGGCTAACACACAGGGACACAGACCTTTCTCAGACATGGAGGCATCATGCCTGCACTTCAGAAGTGATGTTGCCCCACAGTTCATTACCTGGAAAAAAACAATCTCAGTCTCAGGGACAAGCAGGTGGCATGTAACTTTAGCTCCTCTCTGCCTCCTAACTTGTAGTCATTCTCAGGCCTTCTCTGAAAGAAAGTGGGGCTTTGGAAAATGAGTAATTAGAAAAACAGCAGAATATTTAGAAGTTGCCAAGTGCTTCCCTTGAGGACCAGGACAAGGGCTGACTCTTTCTGCCCCTGCATAAATCACACCAGTAAGGTGATGTCGATCCTTGCACTGTGGACTCTGCATACCTACTAGTGAAGCCACAGGATAATCTGGGGGAAATGCAGACAGCACTATCAACAGAAACCTAAGGAACTTCTCGGTATGAACCTGTCTGCCTTCCTCATAAGGCATTTGAACTCAACAGAGAAAGACGTGCAGTATTAATTTACTGCTTCTGATACTAATCAGACAGAGCAGGCTTCAGCTTCCCAAAATCAAGCCATGACGGGCTCTTCCAAGAACAGCTGAAGATTGGACATGGACATTCCTCCAAGTGCACACATGACCCCTTGGCCACCTGCCCAAATTTGACACCAGATCTTTCCTCGAAGAGAGCTTTCTACCACGGCAACACTGGTTCTTTCTTCCTCAGACACCTGCTTCGAGTAGGATGGGGATGAAATAAGAAGGCAGACATTTATGTGAAGTCTGCTTTATCCTCGTCAATGACATTGATGTTTTTATCTTCAAAATAGCCCAACTGTTCACAGATGACAAGTCTGAGAGTTTAAAGGTTAACTCACTGGCCTAGGCTTAGTCAGATACTCAGGCACAATGAAGCCCTGTCCATTTTCAAGCCAATTGCTCTGAGTGGTGTCAGGCACCCTGTGATGACACAGAGAATATAACTTGGAGGACTCCATAGCATGGCCTATGGAAATGTTCTTATTTCAGCTGTGTTTCTCGAAATGACTTATGCTAGCCTCTACTGTTGATCAAAGCAGCCAACTTGTTCTCAAAGGCAATCAGAACATCTGATTTGGGCTTTGGGTGGGTCTGAATTTGAGTTCCACATTTCGGTGAGATTGCCTTTGGTTGCACATAGAGAAAACCACCTTAATGAATGCTACATGCACGCGCACACACATGTACACACACACGCATGTGCACACAGAGGATAATAGACCAACGTATGGAATCAAGGACAAAAAGTAGGGACGTGGTTGGAAGTCCAGTAAGCTCCTTTTCCTAACTTGGATTCACTAAGCAAATGTACTCCATCCATCTCTCTTTCTCTGCTGCTCAATCCTGAGGCAAGTGCATAACACATGGACAGCTGTGAAGCCCCCAAGCTACATGTTTCAATCCGAGCAACCAGCCCTAAGCAAATAGTGTTCCTCAATCCCTCCCTCAATTTAGCACTCTTTGCCTGTAATCTGTAGGCTCTGATTTCAAGGCAAGATGGTTTATAAAGCATGTTAATACCATTCCCCATGTTCCAAACACATGGAAATATTAGATGATACATATACATTATCTGACAAATATTTAGCTGAGAACCAAAGCCAGAAACAAAAGATGCAGGGAAACAAAATGAAGAAGAAACTCAGAATCCTGAGCTTCTGATCTAAACTGGGGAATCTGGAGGAGACCCAACTATACAAGCTTGCTCCCTGGATACTACCCCACCGCTAGGACTGGGAGTCTAAGACACAAGCCCAAGAGGAGAAAGAAGGCAATAAGCATAAAGCAAAGAATTGCCCCTTCTGTAAAGTGGGACTAGACTATCTCAGCCTACTGGCCAGAAGCTTGCTGCCTACTCCAAGCCATGATTAATAGAGCAATGAATAAGAGATGAGTATCCCAAAGGTACACAGCAGTGGGTACAGAATTCAAATAGAACAGCCCATGGAATATAGAACCCCAATTCAAGGCCCCCCAGATTGATTCATATCCAGGGAATTCTGCAGGGTCTGGGCAGAGGCAAATTCAAAATTTCCCAAAAATATACTTCCACACCTCGGGCTATGCTAGGAAAAGAACGTCCACTGGAGATGAACTAGAACATTAAGAATTGCAAAATATACAATGCCACAATTAACAGTCTACACATTTAAATATTGAAAACCTTAGTCCTATGGGACCTTGTAAAGTTGTGAAGTCTGAAAGGTACTTGCAATAAAAGTATTTAATATATTCCAAGGCATAAAGGTATAAGGCATAAACTACTCCAAAAGCAAGAAATAATAAAGAAAACATGCAGAAAAAATTAGAAAGCCTGGATACCAAAAATACAATCTCACTGAAAAAAAGTATTTTTAATTTCAATAACTGAGTAAACCAGTTGACTCAACACAGTAAAGGAGAGAATTGGTAAGTTGAAAGACAGAGGAATACTAAAAATATGTCTTTCAGAATGATTAAGGGAGAGAAAATATGAAAAATATTTAAAAATGTAGGACTCAAACTTCTCTCCTTGAAGACTTAGGTGGAAAGAAGAGATGATTGTGGAAAAGTGATTTCTGAAATGTATCTAGAAATGAACACATTAGCCATGATTTGTTTGGAAAGGTCTGCATCAATAAATATGTCATTTTTGATTCTTATATTTTCTGTTGACTCTCCCTGGACCTTAGGAGAAGGCTGGAGCTGGGGCGCCTGAGTGGCTCAGTCGGTTAAGCGTCCGACTTTCGCTTAAGTCATGATCTCGCGGTTCGTGAGTTCGAGCCCTGCGTCGGGCTCTGTGCTGACTGCCAGCTCAGAGCCTGGAGCCTGTTTCAGTCTGTGACTCCCTCTCTCTCTGACCCTCCCCTGCTCACGCTGTCTCTCTCTCCTAGAAATTAAATAAAAATATTAAAAAAAAAAAAAAGGAGAAGGCTGGAGTTCCACCCCAATCTTGTGACTCAGAGTAACCAGCAGGCCATTGAAACAAGAGGAGATCAGGTTCCTGAGGATATACTGTGGGAGCTATTGTACAGGCCATGGTCGGCCTGATTCTGAATTTATTGTTGAACAAGAAGATTTAGGCCTTGATTAGATCAAGCCACTGTTTTAAGAGATTTTTTAAGTTTCTTTCTTTCTTTATTATTTTTTAAACATTTATTTATTTTGAGAGAGATAAAGAGCAAGCGGGGAGGGGCAGAGAGAGAGGGAGACACTCTGCACTGTCAGCACAGAGCCCAATATGGGGCTTGAACTCATGAAATGTGACATAATGGCCTGAGCTGAAATCAAGAGTCAGACACTTATTCGACTCAGCCACCCAGGCACCCCTCAATCCACTGTTTTTAGGGACAATCTATTACTCATGATGGACATTATTTTTATCAGATTCAGAATATAGATTTTCAGGTATTTAAAGACTAAGTGAATTCTAGCCAAGATCCTCATTGAAAGAGTCACTATAGGAGATACCTTAGTAAGAAATTTAAGGTGCAGCCCCTCTGGAAAACAGTGTGGAGGTTCCTCAAAAAATTAACAATAGAACTCCCCTAGGACCCAGCAGTAGTAGTGCTAGGAATTTACCCAAGGGATACAGGGGTGCTGATGCACAGGGGCACATGTACCCCAATGTTCATAGCAGCACTCTCAACAATAGCCCAAACATGGAAAGAGCCTAAGTGTCCATCAATGGACGAATGGATCAAGAAGATGTGGTTTATCTATACGATGGAATACTACATGGCAATGAGAAAGAATGAAATCTGGCCTGTGTAGCAACATGGATGGAACTCGAGGGTGTTATGCTGAGTGAAATCAGTCAGGCAGAGAAGGACAGCTACCATATGTTTGCACATACAGGAGAATTAGGAGGAACTTAACAGAGGACCGTAGGGGAGAAGAAGGGGGGAAATAGTGGGGGAGAGGGAGGGAGGTAAACCATGAGAGACTCTTGAATGTTGAGAACAAACTGAGGACTTATGGGTATGGGGGGAGGGGAAGTGGGGTGATGGACATGGAGGAGGGCACTTGTGGGGATGAGCACTGGGTGTTATATGGAAACCAACTAGACAATAAACTATTAAAAATATGAATTGCAGAACAAAAAAAAATTAAGTCAGAAAAAGTGGGAAGCAAGAAATAATGATTATAAAACATAGTGTTAATACATGTTGGAAATGCTAAATCAGAACTGCCTTTATATAATAATAATACTTAATACAATTATTATAATATATAATACAATTATATAACATATAATAATTATATCATATATAATATTGTATATAACAAAAATTAGTATTAGTTACTGTTAATCATTTGTGCATAAAAATGTGTTAGAACTGAAATATTACATAATAAATGGGATTTGGGGGAAACGAGTGGGATCCACAGTGAATTAAAGGATTTTAAACTTTTCACCTTGTTTGTGGAAAGAAGTACTGACTTGCTTTGGACTTTGTTTAAAGACATCAATTCAAAATGGAAGGGTTAGGAGAACTGCAGCAGCCTGTCTGTGTTTTTCCGTTCCTTCTCATCCATGACCATTGCCCTACACAGATGTGCTCTCCTAGTTCATATGGCACGGGCCAGAGAGCACAACTACAGAGTGAAACCGACTCCTGAGAGGGTCACGGGGACAGGGACTTACAGAGAAGACAGTGACAGGTACGCCCAGCAGCTCTGCAGATGGCCTTCACCGTCCGTGGCCACAGGCAGTTAATTTCGCTATCATTGAAAAGTTGTGTGATTTTGGATAAGTCATATCACATCTCTAGCCTTGTTCCCCTCCTTTATGCCATGGGAGTAACTCATACCGTCCCCCCCACACCCATCTCCCATTTGGAGGATTGGTTTGTTAAATGTAGTCACGAGTTTAAACACCCCTTATAAAGAAACGCTATACAGGGGCGCCTGGGCTCAGTCGGTTAAGCATCTGATCTCAGCTCAGGTCATGATCACAGCTTGCGAGTTTGAGCCCCACGTCGGGCTCTGTGCTGACAGCTCAGAGCCTGGAGCCTGCTTCAGATTCTGTGTCTCCCTCCCTCTCTGCCCCTCCCCTGCTCGTGCTCTGTTCTTTCCCTCTCAAAAATAAACTAAAAAAAAAAAAAAAAAAAAAAAACACTGTACAAATGTTCCGTGTTATTATTATTTTATGATCCAATGCTTTTTGAGAGTCTTTTTCAGCCCAGAAATGAGACTTCCATCCAGAATAAAACCAACTGTTTACCTTCGTACAGAATTTTGCCCTTTCTTCTTGAGCATCGTGTATGATACTTAAGTAGACACTCAATGAACTTTGATGGAGTCACCCACACTTGTGATAATGGAGGGAAATGATTGGCAGGGAATTGCTGGCTTCCTCCAAAGAAGGAAGAAAACTAAAGAGCTCCCAAGGAAGAGAATAATCTACTTCAGGCAGGGGGAGTGACTCACAGAAAAAATGCAGGAAGCCCAACTCTTGGCCAAGCAAGTGTTGGGTGCGGCTGCGTTTGGCACGCGGACCCGTGATCTTGTGCCCTATGAGGAGAAGCACAGGGGAGCTCTCTTATTCCTCTTTATTTTTCCTGCTGACACATCCCTTATTTAAAGTGACATAAATTTTACTCACTGTTTTTGCGAATGATTGTCTAAAAAAAAAAAAAAAAAAAAAAAACAAGCTTGTTTTACTTTTTGTAATTTAAATCCACCTAATCCACTCTTTCTTGGCGTAGAATGCCTTCTGGTACAGAAGAGGTGCCAGGCACTGACTCTTGCTGGCGCTGCCTGAGTCTGACAGGACAGCCTAGTGTCTGAGACCCTAGGGAACCTTCCAGAAGGGTCTCTCCCTGTCACCTAGCAGCAGTAGCTTCGGTCAGCAACCTGAACTCCTGGCTTCTGCCTTTCATGACTTTTCACCACAAGAACTCTGTCAGTCTCTGTCAGTCTTTTTTCCTTGTGTGGGTTCCTTCAAGTCTCTTTCCTCCCCATTCCCATTCATCCCCACATAGGACTTGGCCAGGGTTTTGTCATTTCTTCTCTGACTTCACTGATCTTGCACAACTTAGATCAGTGACTCAGTGCTTATCTCTTAGCTCCTCTACAGAAAATGCTCATGGTTTCCACTCAGTCTTTATAGCAACTCAAAGAGAAGAGGGTTCACATGGATGGGGCAGGTATTTTGTATGATATTTCCTGTATGGTTATTATATCTAAACCTCTGCCCCTCCATCAGCTATATCATTCTTGTTTCAGAGGTGAAGATGAGGGTCCCCTTTAAGTGACAGGACCAGACTTCAAACAAGTCCACCCTTAAAGTCTCCAATGAATTGCTTTTCTAATGCCTCTCTTTAAGTGGATTTTTCTCTTTTTACCTAGATAGCAAGAACCTCAACCAATAGCTAACTCTAAGCTCATAGCTACTCTGTGCAGTAAGTGCTTGTAAACACTCTGTTAACTCACTTAACCCTTGCTAAAGAGTAGAAGATTAGCACAACTGGTCTACCTACTGTAAAAATAGAAAAATCGAAACCCAGAAAAGTTAAGTTCTTGGGGGCCCCAGAGCTAAGAACATGAACCCAAGTAGCCTGACCATCACGTCCACTTTTTTGGCATGGCTCTGCACAGACACTTATCCTTCACAGTAAAGGACCATAAATCAGCCCTCAGGTTCCAACAGCTGCCTTCATTCTGTTGGATTAGGGTCAGTTTCCTCCATGTTTTCATTTGGATGTCTTTGTAAAGTTCTCAGAGAGGTGGGGAGAGATGAAGAGGAACTCCACACAGATGGATGGCTCAGGAGAAGCCTGAGCAGCTGGGTCCTAGTATTGGGCATTCACCCTACCCTATTCCTTCTCTCAGAGTCCATGAAAACACAGTTTCTACTTCTGAATGGCCCCAAAGCACCAGTGATCTCCAGCACTTTATAAAATCTTGGATTTTACTGGAGAAAGAGGAGAATCAAGAGGCTCTTGCCTGGCAGAGAGACTGTAGGGGATCTGCATCAGGGTCCTAAATAGGAGGTGGCCAACTCCAAGGTCTCAGGAAAGTTAAGACCAGGTGAGCTACACAGGTGTTCTGGGAATCTCCCATTCACACTTGCATCCTCCTTATTCTACCTCGATCATGGACAAGTCATACATGTTTATGATCCTTCTCCCCTTGTGCACATAGAGAATCACCAGTATACCTTTGTGAGCAGGGAAAACTTCCAGAAAAAGAGACTGCATGAACGTTAAATGAGGGTGCTGCAGGGTGCCCTGGAGAGGCAGGAAGGAATGTGTATGCAACGGTCTGAAGGAAAGGGGAATGGGCCACATCTGGAAAACTCAAAGCTGCAGTTAAGTTAAAGGTCAGGGCACCAGCATAAGGGAAAGAAAGAGAAAAGGCCTGGAAATAGAAAGAATACTGAGTGTTGGAGGATATTGGATGCCATGATGCTAGGGAATTTAAAACTGAATATGATTTTGATGGGAGCCACTGAGGATTTTCTACCAAGGAAGCATTAACATGATTGAGTCCATGGTTTAAATGCAGTGTGTGGCATGTGCTGGAGGACAGCTAGTCTGGCCACTGGGAAGCTGCTTGGGAGCACACTTCAGTGGTCAAGCCTGAACCAGGGCACCAGTGGTGGGGAAGGAGATGAAGGTGGGTTTGAGAAATGTTTTTGAGAAAACTTTGAATGCAGGGATGAAAATAGGCTATGGAATCAAGGATGAGGGTGCAGAAGGGTGCAGATCAGATACAAATGGGAATGTGATGAACATCAGCCTTATGATAAAAATCTGAGAGTTGATCTTGATAATGAGAGCCAACTTTTCCTGAGCTTTACTATATGCCAGGAACTTGCTGCATGCAACTCACATGTTTGTAACTGTGTGTTATCAAGTTACTGTAATGTAACTCACAATAATGGAAGGGTTAAATAACTTGTCTAAGGCCTCACAGCTACTAAGTGGGCAAGATTCAAACCCAGGCAGTTGGGACTTCAAAGTCATTCTCTTTGATATCACTGCTCCCAAGCTTAGTTTTCTTTGCCCCATGTTGGGTTTCAAGGGCTTGACAGGCATACCAAGAGTGATTCCCAACAGTCTGTTAGGTTGTGAGTACCATGTTCTGGAAGATAGAAGAGGCAGCTAGATGGATCTGCATGCTCTCCAACAATTAGAAATGTAGAAGAGACACCCAGCGGGATGTGGTTTTAGAGAAAGCCCAAGGATTTGATAATAAAGAGTCTGCTCCCTCATTTGTATACCAAATTACTTCCTAATTCAGTTAAACTATTTACTGGATACCTCTTGTGGGACTAGATCTACAATTCCAGGCCAAATAGCAGGGACTTTATTTAATAGATCAGGAAGTTAATAAAGGAAATGCCAACTGTCAGTAATTTATGTACATTATACAGTGTGTAACAAACACATGTGCTACCTACATACTATACACTTATTAAAGCCACTTTAAAGGAGCCTGCACAAAGGGTAGTGAGAGACAACAATATCATGTCCCCTCTGGGTTACAACAACCACCTATTATTTCTCTTTGGTGTTGTATAGCAATATGCTCTTCACCACAGTCCCCTCTTAAATCTGTAGGTTTATAGAGGATCCGTAGGCATATATGTAAAGTCTATGATGTATTCTTACATAAAGATAATTATTTAAGTCATATGGGCTGAACCAATGCCTAATAAATATCTTCTAAAGTAACCAGCTAATGTCTAGAAATGCCTTCTAAGGCAGTGTATAAACAAAGAGACCATTTAATTCTCTCTGTTGACTATTCTCACATGGACTCTGATGGGGGAAATGATCACATGTTTAATGGACCTAATGGGATGTTACTTCCCCTACAAATTTTGCTCCTGACTATATTAGAAGCTATCTCATTGTCCTTGCACTGTGCTGTGCTTGTGTATACTTTTCTTGTCTGCCATGTCCCCTTTTAATGTACAGACTCCTTAAGAGTTGAGAACCTTTTTGAGGAAGAAAGATAACATGGAAAAGACATGAGCTGCCAAGGTAAATCCTGCCTTGACCCCATGATACCAGTGTGATCTTAGGGCCAACTTATCCTATCAGGACCTCGATTTCCTAGTAGGTAAATCAGACCACCAGCTCCTAACCAAAAGTGATTGGTGAGGATTAAGTGCAATCATGTGAGAGAAAGGAGCCGGAAGCATTCCACTCTCTAGTTTGCATTGGAATACAGCAGGATGTGAATTTATGTACAGTAAGGATACTCACAGTCAATGGCAGGGTGACTGTGATTAGGCTAATCCACTGTAGGGACCCTTGCATGTGGGTTTTGTAACATTTGTGAACATTTCAAATTGTTGGCGACGTGTTTATCAGTGGGCACATGTGCCTTCTTCTTCTGGGGGAGGGACCCTGTGTTCATCATTCTCTAGTGTATGACTAGCTGGTACAAAGGGACAGGTGAAGGAAAATGTGGCAGTGTCACAATGGCGCCTCTCTCGGATTCTTCTCCAAGCCCAGACCTGCCACCCAGCTGCAGGGACTGTGGTCTATAACCAGCATCCACCTATCAGCTTCTTTGAGATCTTTCCTACTGCAGAAAATGTGCTGCCTGAGCTCAAGTCCTTGCTAGGGACACTGCATCTTGTGACTGAGCCATGTGGGAATGAAAACCTGTCCATTTTTCCTTGATGTGAGATACTCGGATAGACAAAACTCCCCCACCCATAGACACTGGGGTTTCCTGAGGCATTGTACCTGCATCAAAGTTCACCTTTTCTGCACCCCCATCCCCTCACAGGTGTTGATCCCTAGTAAACATCTTGCTCCCTGGATTCGTGTTAGCATATGCTAATGGAGAACTCCCCTTGTGAAAGAAAAGAAATAATAAGAAAAATGGAAGATTTTGATGAGATTGGAAGCTCCTGCAAGAGTTCCAAGGGGGTGGTTGTCAGTTTCAAATATAACAGCAAGTTCAAGATAATGGTAGGAGTGGTTCAGTAAGACTGGCAATGAGTCCTCAGGGCCCACGGAAACCATGGTTTCGCAGGCTGATATGAAAGCTTTGGGATAGATATTTGATAAGTCATTGGGGTATGACAAACAAGAGACAGCGAGTTAGAAGCCTTCTTTTGGGGCAAGAATGCTGAGGAAGGTTGGGTCACGGGGTCAAGGGGAGACCTGAGCATGTTGATCACCTGCAGAGATAATTTTTAAAAACCTTTTCTTACAAACCACATCTTCCCCTTTAGACATGTCTGAATAACCAGGGCAAGAATAGCCTTCAAATCTCCCCCAAATTATTAAGTCAAGTAATGGGCTTTCAGAATATAGGAGGTTCAAAAGGCTGTCAGTTTGGAGCCAGACATCTGAGGAATGTGCATGCCCCCAGGAGGAGACGTGCATCCATTAAGACATATCAGGTGGCCCTTATCAGAGCGCTCCATCAGCCAGTCAAAGGACAGGTTATTATATGTGCCAGGTCCCTCAGAAAAAGCCCCTCCAAAGTTAACTGAGAGCAGTGGGCCCAATCCTCCCCTCCAACTCTTGCTCAAACAAAGCGCAGAACTCTGTGGTTTGGGCGGGGGAGAAAAGTACCGGAAGAAGGTTCTATATTACAACAAGACAACTGGAACAACAGCCCAGAAGGCATCATACCTCTGGGCCATTGCTTTCTATACCACCTCAAGAGCAGTCTTTCAGGGGAGAAGACTCAGCCTCATCAGAAGGACTTATAGCTTCAGCAGACATACCATTTTGCCTTGATTCCTTTAGGGTAACTGAGATATACCAGTATTTTCTAAGTCATGTCAGGCTGAAGATCTGTGGCAGAACACAAGATACCAATGGTCTATGCAATAAGTTATGCAAACACGATGAGACAGACAGGGGGCCAGTCATCTGCTGAAAAGACTCTATTTCAGCTGCAAAAGGTTGACACCACAGACACCATGATTGCATCCTCTTTGCCAACTTCTTTACCACCCTTGCCTGTGGCCTCCAGCTGCCATCTTGTTTTTCTGGTTGCACAAGTGGTAGACTAGTGGAATGGGATGTTCTTCCCCAGAGGAAACACTATAACACTCTCATTAAGGTGCAAGATACCAATGGTCTATCCCCTCAAGGCCTTCCCACTTAGCCTTCCTCTGGAAACAACGTTCAACACTGGGCAAAGCCTCTCTGAGATTTAAAACAGTAAGGGTGAACTCAATGAGCTCATGATCTTTTAAGGCTTGACAAATACTAACAATTCCCCAATTCTTCATGCAGATTGAGGAATCTGTATTTCATACAACTGATAATGGCAAGTTTACCACTCTAACACAAATACTTCCTCTAGTTAGGGCATTCTGCAGAACATGATCAACCGGTTATCATCTGAGAACCGTAAGAATAACTTGATTTGCAATAATGGTGGTGTATGTATAGCCTTTCTGAATTTATGAAGTACTTTCACACTTGGAATTTGATCCTCAAAATAGGGCAGGCATCACTTCTACCCACTTCACAGGTTAGAAAAGTGAAGCTTCCAGAAAGTAATGCAAGCTGTCCCGCTTGAAACAGCAAGTCCGTCGTGGAACCCAGACTTCTCCAATATCTAGTCAAGGGCTGCTGGAAGAAAGCCCACTTCTTCAACACATCCCATGTATATGTATTATTGTCTAAGCAACCATCGCAACCATATAAGAGAACTGTCAGCCTGTTTCCCATGATGTAAGTTTTCTTCTGTGCTAGGTTCTTAGTTTAAAATTCTCCCAGAAGTACCAAGCTCTCATAGACAGGAATAAGCCAAAAGAAAAAACGAAAAGGCTCAAAGGGCTATTTTATAAATAGCTTCATTAGTGAGCAGGGTCTTCAGATCCCGGCAAAATGGAAGCTTTGGAATGGGTTTCTCCCAAGAGTGCCCTGCTCTGATCGCGTGGCCTGCACACACCGAAGCCGCACGGCCCAGGGCACCCACTCAGGAATGCCACAGTGGTTGGGTTTGTAATTTATAACGTGAGGCCAACCAACAAATTCTATTACTCAAATATGTGAAGCAAACCTAAGGAGAGGAGTACTTTAATCTTTTGCTCAGAAGCGACATTTGCAACTCCTTTCACTTACTTTTCATTACTTCACCACAGGGGAACCGTTTCCAGGAATTATTATGTTAAGCAGCATATTAAAAAATGAGTCTTGGTATTTTTTGCAATAAATAACCGTTCACATTTATTCTGAGAGCAGAAATGCTCACCAGAACTTACTTACATTGTCTGCTTTCAGAAGTGCCAAACTATTAGAAACATATAAACTCATTTCCTAGGAATGCTAGTAATAACCCAAGCCCTCAACTACTTGATGAGTGCTTGCTGTATGCCTGTCACTGGGCAGGGCATAGGAGACACAGAGATGAATATGGCACAGATTTTGCCTCCTGTAAGCGCTTGGTGGGAGCTTGAAGAGGTGTCACCACAGAGCAGAAAGAGCAATAGCTTTGGGACCAGGGAGATGTAAGTTCAGATGTTGGCTTTGTTGATTCAGCCATGAGAACTTGGCCAAAGTACATAACCATCCCTAGCCTCAGGTTCCTCCCAGGCAAAATGAGAATAATGATATGTGTTGTTTTGAGTCTTGGGAATGTGGAAATAAATACAGACCACCCAACTGAGAACAGAGACTGTTGAGTTAGACCTTGCTATAAAGGAGGCAGCTACCATCACTTATGTTGGGCAGAGGCTTGGGGACAGACAAGGGAGGGTGAAGCGTGATAGTAGTTACAAGCAAAGGCTTCAGGTGTGCCCTGTTGGGAGGCTGTGGGCCTGAGGATACTGGAGGTGGCTAACTTGGGGCAGGCATCTTACGTGAAACCATAGTTGGCTTTCTCCGTGTGGTCCTGAGTTAGAAGTAGGGAGCAGAAGTAGGAAAACTGACAGTCATTGACCAAGTTCTAACCAATCGTTCTTCCCAGGTTTGGGCCATTTGCTGTAGAAGCTGTGGTTTGGTTGCCTGGGCTGGAGAGGTTGTGGGTCAGAGTTCTGTATTCATGTATAAGTTGACCACTGGCCATTTGTATACTCAGTGTCTCAGGGAGACAGACAGAAAGATGGACACAAACACATACAGTGAACTCATTATATGATGATCACTGATATGTGACTCCATCAGAGAAGAAAGAAGCAAGTGTTACATTAGAGGTACCACGTCCTTTAGAGTCATAAAAAAAGAAGATACTAACTACTTAAGGGTTTGAAGGATTTGGGATTTGATAAGGCCTTGGATTTATAAGTAAGACTAAACAGACAAGGAAGTAAAGACAAGATCCCTGTAACCAGACGGCGGGCACATCTTGGCCAAAGGCAAAGAGGCAGGCAAGTGGGAGAAAAGCTATGGGTGTTGACTGGACCCCAGGCGCTCTAGGACTGACATGGAGGAGCCAAGTGGAATGAAAGATAGAATCAGATTGTGGCTGGGGGTGAGCTTTGAATGCAAACTTGGATTTTGCAGATTTCAGGACAGAATCGACCATAAGAAAATGGTCCTAACGTAAACCAAGAAAGACCGTGTCAAGGAAGCAGTAACAGTAGGGAAGAATTCATCCTTTTCTTACAATCTGACCTGTGTCAACTGATCAGAGCCCCAGGCCTGTCGTTGAAAGAAGGATAATGTCTGCCTTTGTCTGTTCATGTCCCTGGGCCTTTGATACTCAGCATACTGGCTCCGAGAGACTATAGCTGCCCCAGTTTTTTGCACTACCAAAAAGCCATGGCATGAAGGACTCTTTCCTCTTCCAAGTGGGTTGTAGAAGTTACAGAATCAGAGCTATCAGTTTAAAATTTTGTTGACTTCTTGTCTAAGCAGGATAAAGTTCAACTGCAAAGAATATCACAGTTTCAAGTGAGCATCAGTAGAGAGGGCATTATGGATCCCAAGGAAACTGTGCACATATATCTAAATTGAGGAGGAGGCCAAAGGTATATCCTGGTATATCCTGGCTCCACTGGCATTCACATTTCAACTATCCACTGCCATACTTCACAGGAAAGAGGGCATCCAGACCCTTCTTCACACATGATCTTGGTCCTGAGCCAATTCAGTTGACCCATTTGCTCTCCCCACACTAAACCCTTGGGGATTTCTCCAGCTTTTGACTTGGTGATTCTATTAAAACTGTAGACTCATCATTAACCCTATAAGCTGACTTAACCTCACCAAATAGCCTTCCAAGGATAAATTAACTACCAAGCAGCCTACATGGAGGGTGAAAATGTTCTGGTTGGAGGGTTGTATTATCTAATGTCACTCATTAGCAACAACATTTCTCATTTAAAGTTAAGATGGTTCTATCCAGGCTTATAGATCATTCCCATGAGTAAGTCTGTTTTTGGAAGTGTGAATTTGCCATACCTATAAATTAGATTTCTGATGGAACATTTTACCAAGGCAGTGTCACCTTGTGCGGACTCACCTGCCCCATCCATGGCCTTACCCAGTGGTCCTGTGCTTGTGGGCTCCTTCTTTGAATGCTTCACCTCAGATTGTGTCACTCAGATTGTAGCATTTTGGATTCCGATCTGCCATCAGCTTTTGAACACCTGGAAAGTACTCATTCATTCCTTTAACAAATATCTATTGAGCTGTTCCAGATGTTAGAAGACAGCCATATGGAGTCAGATACACCCCAGTCTCTATGGAACTTATATTACATGGGAGAAAGGTGGTAGAGAGGTAAGTGATAAACAAATAAATAAACACAAGCAATATCAGAGAGTGATCAGTGCTATTGAGGAAAGCTGCCATACCCCTGAGAAACAAGGAGCACTTCTTTGCGGAAACAATGTTCATGACATGAGAGAAAGGAGTCAAGTACCAGAAGGTGAGTTTGAGGACCACTCTAGCAGAGAAAACGTCTGGAGGAGGGGCCCTGAGGCACCAAATACCTCAAGGATGAGAAGAGAGTTGTGGGCTGAAGGCTGGTGAGCAAGTGGGGACCTGGTTTAAAAGAAGTTCAGAGAGTTGAGGCTGGGGGAGAGCAAAGAGAATAAAGACCATATAGTGTTTGTTGCTCTTCTATACGCAGGAGAAGCCACTGGTGGTTTCAAAGCAAGGGAATGTGATCTGAGTTATGTTTGAACAAGATTATTTGGTTAATAAATAAAGAAGATGTGATATACATATGCAATGGAATATTATTCAGCCATAAAAACATATCTTGCTATTTGCAACAACATGGATGAACCAAGAGGACATTATACTAAGTGAAATAAGTCAGTCAGAGAAAGACAAATACCATACGATGTCAGTGATATGCAGAATCTAAAACAACAAAACAAATACAAAAGCAGAAACAAACCCATAAATACAGAGAACCAACCCATGTTTGCCAGAGGGGAAGGGGATAAAGGAATGGGCAAAATAGGTGAAGGGGAGTGGAGGGATAGAGGATGAGTAGGGAATGAGTTAGGGAATGTGTAAGTCATGAGCATGAAAGGTGCAACACAGGAAATACAGTCAACCGTATCAGAATAGTGTTGTGTGTAGACAAATGGTATGTACATTGTGATGAGCACAGCATACCATCTAGAGATGTTGAATCTCTATGTTGTATTTGAAACTAATGTTACCTTGTGTCAACTATACTTTAGTTAAAAAAAAAAAAAAGATTATTTGGTGTGTTGGGTAGAATATGGACAAGATCACCTGATAAAGGAAGACCATCTGGACGACTGTGTTCACAGTCCAGGAAATGATGGGGACCTGAGCAGGAACCAGTAAGCAGGATGGAGAGAAGTGGATAAGTGTGTGGCATATTTGGAAGATACAGGTGGACGGTAAGTCTGACTTACTCTTCTGTGTACCCAGGACTGTGCATTGTGCCCTATATCTGTTATGTGATCAATAAGTGAAAAAAAAATTATTTAGATTGCACTGGATTGAATTAAATTTAAGAAAGATGCCTTGATTGAGTAAGTCAAAGCTGAGCTTGTCTTTAACTTATGATTTAAATATAAAGCACTTTGGATAAAAGAGAAGCAAGTCTTTTTCACTCTGCAGGAAGTTCAGATCTAAATCATTCAAACCCCTCATATAAATATATATATCACAGCACTTATTGATCATAAAAAGGCTCTTTAAACAAAGCAATCCCTAAAGGAAGCTGCCAGTACTTTGTATAACTTCCATTTCCAGCCTATTCGTTTCAACTCTGGACAGAGACCAAGTCAGGAAAGAAAACTAAAAGAAAGCCCCAGGGCTGTATCGCGGCCTGCCCCTCATGCCACGCAAGTCTCCAGAAAGGAGGAAACAGTCTACACTTTCTAAATCCCTTTTATTTCTATTTCAGAGGGAAGGAAGCCCAGAAATAAAGCCATTGATGATGGGCTGGCCCTTGTCTTGACCTTGTTATAAAATGGCCAAATTATATTTGACATTATATTCAGAATGGATGACGCTAGGAAGAATTCAGCTAAGGAACCTAAGAATATTTGATTATAGGTTTCTAGACAGAGAGAAATACGCACAAAAAATTATGATAAAAGGAAAGCAAGTACCATTTGATTGTTGCCTTAGAGACCCACAACTGTAGAGTACCAAGAACTCAATCACTTAGGATAGGTCACATATAGCCTATTTTCTAAACTAAGCCCTGGGCCATGCACTAACTATTTGATCTTCATCTGACCCTGGATTTGTTTCCATTTTACAGGTGAAGAGACCAAGGAGAGAATAATTTCATTGCATCTTAGAGCTAGTGAATTACAAGTCTAGGACTCCAACTCATTTCCAAAGCCCACCCTCTTTCCACTTCGTTACCTTACAAAAGTATTGTTTTGGCACCCAAAGTAGTGCCCAGAAGCCATTCCAGTTAGTTCTCCTAAGACAGTCAGGGAGTCGGTTTAATTCTGAGCACCTGGGGAAGAAAGTGAAAGCTTGTCCAATAGAAGGCAAGTGGCCAGATACACTGAATTCTGTTTTCTAATCCCTAATTACTGCTCCATAAGACAGAAGAGCATTTCCAATTATTTCAAGGATGGCTGGGATAGTCTGAGAAAAAAAAAAATCACATTCACTCCATACTGTTTAAGAAAATAATGGCTGACCAATTTATAATTTATATTCTCATAAAAAGAAACTACTGCAACATCAACCTTAGGAATTATCCAATTTCCAGCTGCTTGAGGATTGCTCCAGGGGAGTGTTTTGACATCCATGCAACTGTCTACAATTGATCACCACCCACCCTACCTTCCACTTCCCAAGCAGTTTCCTACACTGACTTCAACCTTTCTGCAAACGGCAATATAACCTCCGGCCACGTGTGTTTGGACCACATAACCTGTGAAGCGTTTCCAAGATTGGGTCATTTCAGTAGCTCCCATATCCTTGGAAAGAACAGGGACAAAGTCAGGGACTGCCAAAATTCTCTTGAAGCTAGCCATGCCTGTTGTTTTACTGAGGATCCAATAGAATTGGAATGTGTGTTTAATGGATTAACTGAGTTCAAATGATGTATTTTATTTGTAGAGATAAACTATCATGTTTTATATTATCTCATAACTCAGACTAATAGAGAAGAAAAGAGGAAGGGAGGGAGGGAGGTGGGAAGAAGGGAACAAGGAAAGGAGGAAGGAGGAAAAAGGAAGGACTTTGATCTATTTCAGTATCAATTAAAAACCCATTTAACCCACGTTGAGTGAGTACCTAGCTGAGAGCAGATCCTGTACCTGGTTGCCACCATGAGGGATTGTAAATGAAGTCACCCCAGAAAATCACACAGGAGGGGCTGGTGTAGTGCACCATTGTATCTGGAATGTTCTGCCTGAGACTGAGACTTGCAACATATCCTTGTGCTGTTGATCATGTTTCATAAATCCCCATTGTTTCATTTGCTCAGTCCTAAAAACTTATTGTTCTTTGCCCCCCCCCATCCAATAAAATAAAACTAATATCATGGTGTCATTTGAAAATATATTTATGTTTGTTTTCCCTATAAAAAGAGATAATAATGTTATGTTCCAATAATATTAAGTTGCAATGTTATTTGCAAGATTGCAGAGCTTTTAATTTTCTGATTATTTCCACAGTGGGAGTTTCAGCTCAATTTCGATGAAGACACTTCTATCTGTTTTGGTTATTTTTTTTATTACAGCTAGAAGCAACAATAATTGCCTTTAGTATAGGAAAACATCATGGAGGAGACAATCGTTGTCCCTAAAGAATAAGATCATCAGGGCGAATTTTGATATAAAAAATTTGTAAATTAATTGCTGAGTCCTAGAAATATTATATTTACTAAAGTTGTGTTGGCTGCTGTCTTCAAACAAGTCATCTTTTTTTGTTAATTCTTTTAAAGAAATAGATTTCTTAAAAGCCACACTAACAGAAGGTAAATACAGCCATCAGAATATTATTAATTCATAGACATACAATGTACACAAGGATGCAGTTCATGCTGGTGGAGAAAAAGAATCCCAGGCAACTGGGATTGAGTTTTGGTTCCCAAACTTAGTACTTATTTGATCTTTATGTAGGTGTATAAATATTTCTCCATCTAATGTCCACTATAAAAACAAACGATTAAACTAAATAGTGTGGATGAAATGACCTATTATACAGTCTGACATAAAGTAGCCAACAATTAGCAACTGTAAGGATAAGGAGACTTAGGTGATCTTGCGTCATCCTTTCATACTATGTGCCTGCCATATGACGGCTCCCACCACTATTCCAGGCACTTCAGGTTGGTGATGAAGATGGTGATGATGATGATGAAGGTCTCAATCACTATGTTGCTATGTTTGCATTGCCATGTGCTGGCCAGTCTTATTGCAGAAGTCTCAAGGTGGGCTTCCGTTGCCATCTCCTAATAATAATAGTAACATGATCACACGTTGCATGTCCATGGCTTCCAAAGTGTTGTCTCACTCAGCACACATTCCCACATTCCTTTGGTTGACCTGCCTTTATCAGAGAAGTTAGCAAATGTAAAACAGATTTTTCCAGACTTCGTTATACAAGAGTCTACTGGGAAATCAAGTGTTGGTCCTTGAAATATAAGAAGATACCTACTGAGGATTTCTGTAGGACTTACACTTCAATTTTATAGAGGCCACCTTTCCTAGTTTCCTGAACCTATACAACATTTGTATGAGAGATGGGAAGGTACTGGAAGACAGAAAGCAAGTATTGTTCATCTACATGTTACTGGGATTAAGCTCTGTACTTGATGCATAGTGGATACAAAGAAAACTGGAAGGAAGGAAGGAAGGAAGGAAGGAAGGAAGGGAGGGAGGGAGGGAGGGAGGGAGGGAGGAAGGAAGGAAGGAAGGGTCATTAGCTCTAAGACAAAGATACAATCTGGACCTGACTCACCCAAAACAAGTTTGTTTCTATAAATCGCTGTCATCACCATCATCACCATCATCATCATCATCACCCTTAGGGCCATCATTTGTTGAACAATTACTACAGTTATTCTCAGCTACTGGATACTATCTCTTCAAGAGAGCCTATAAAGTTTTGGTGGAGAAATGTTCTTTCCAAGCTCCAGGGATTTCAAAACAGTTTTATTTACACAAGCCCAGGTAAAAACTGCTTTTATGAGAGCTATTATTTATGAGAATGAGTCAGACATGATAATGATGCATGAGCAAGACAAATTATTGGAATAAATAAATAATGCAACTTGGTATAGGGAATCAGTTTCTTTTTCTAAAGTCCTCTGTAAACAACATACCTCTGCCCCAAGTTAATCACTGTTATATTTGGCGTTTCTCTTTCTGGACATTTTTCTGTGCATTTGCTGACTTGTAACATGGTGTCTATGCAAATGCATGATTTTTTGCATGTGAGAGAGGACACATGTATGATAGCTTCGCATAAATAGTACCATAGGTGACATGGTGACCTGCAAATTTCTTCTCTTGTTTAATAATATATATTACAACACGTTTCCAATCTCTGCACATGACACAATCGTATCCAATTTTATCTGATGTGTATGATTCTATTATACTTTGGATATACTTTGGTTAAATAAAACATGCTCATTCTAATTGGCAATAAGGTAGCTCAGCATCTATTCTAAGCGAACACCTCACCAGCATTTTTGGAAAGGATACCACCATCAAAGCTTGATCCTTTTTTTTTTTTTTTTAATTTTTTAATGTTTTATTTATTTCTAGGAGAGAGAGAGAGAGACAGTGTGAGCAGGGGAGGGTCAGAGAGAGAGGGAGACACAGACTCTGAAACAGGCTCCAGGCTCTGAGCTGGCAGTCAGCACAGAGCCCGACGTGGGGCTCGAACCCACGAACCACAAGATCATGACCTAAGCGAAAGTCGGACGCTTAACCGACTAAGCCACCCAGGCGCCCCAAAGCTTGATCCTTTTAACTTTTATTCCAGCCTGATGGTTGAAAAAGGGCATGTCATTGTTATGTTAATTTAAATTTGCTTGCTGTTAATTTTATATGGAGTATCTATTTTCACATATTCATTGACTTTTTGTGTTTACTCTCCATTGGCGCCCCATAAGTTTTGTCTCTGTATTGTGTTATTATATTATTTACAGGCATGTGTTCCACATATATTTAAATATAATTTCTTTATGCTTTGTTACACATGTAGGCAGTATGTAGGTATTTTGTCTTTGATTACCACTTGCCTCTTAACATTTTTTTAATAAGCATTTTTAGATGTCGACATATTCAGATAGATCAATCTCTTCTTTAATAGCTTTTTATTTTGTGTCTTGTTAAAAAAAGACATGTTGACATGAAGGTCAAGAACACACTTGTCAACCTTTCCTCTTAGTATAAATGAGAATATGAGAATAACTCCTCTTAAAAATATTTCTGTGAAGAGCTTGATAGGAACTGATGATCCCTTTCAAAACATTGCAGATTGACCCAATATAGATGAAGGGGATTGTCCTTCTATTATTCAAAATTCTACCTTTAATATATGCTAAATTCTCTTATCTCTGCTAGTCTGCTTCTATACTCTTTGTTAAGCTTCTAGTATATTTTCTCTTGTTGATTTTTTTTCTAAATCATTCCAAAAAAACAAAACAAAACAAAACAGTATTGCCTTTTATGTGAAACTTGTTTTGACAAATTTTACACATTTATCATAGCAAATATATTTATGTTTTAAGTTTGGTTTTTTTTTTTAATTTTGAGAAAGTGAGAGAGTTTACGAGCAGGAGAGGGGCAGAGGTAGAGAGAAAGAACCTCAAGCAGGCCCTATGTTCGGCTGGACCCAGGACCTTGGGATCATGACCTGAGCTGAATCGAGTCAGATGCTCAACCAACTGATCATACAGGTGCCCCTATCATAGCAAATTCAGAATTATTTGCTAAGGTCCTTGGAGAAAAGAATCCTGTTTAGATTTGAAAGAATTGCATCAAAATGATAGATTAATTTTTGGGCAAAGTTGATATTGATTTTTCCCACTTGCAAATGTTATGCCCAGATCACGATCTCCCCAAAATCCAAAGACCACCAAGGAGTCGGAGTCGCATATGCAAAAGCAAAGGGCTTCATTACGGGCTTAAGCTCGGGCTCCCAGACCTCACCAACGCAATGGATCCATGCTGAGAGCCCCAAACAAGGGCAGAGTAGGGTTTTTATGGGGTTTGAGACAGGGGAGTTACAGAAGTTGTGACATAGGAACAGTGATCCAATCATAATTATACAACATCATTGACAGCGGGTTTGACCATACACATTGTCTAGAGTATTCCTTACTTTTGGCCGGATCCAATTACAACATTTAGAGTACCTTTAAATTTAACCAATTACAGAGCGAGCCTAGGGTCTTACTCCGCGACTAACTGGTTAACTTTAACATTAGGTAACAGGGTCCTATCTATAGTTTCTATCTCCAGGCCTCTCCCTTAACAATGTGGAGGGTGGTCGCTGGCCTTTCCTGATTAGGTGTTGCAAGGGTGGTTACTCCTGCCTTGGGCAATGTGTAGCTGCCTGATAGTTTCTGGGAAACTGAAACTCAGGCCTTCTAGTTTAGAGGGGAAACTTAAAGCCTGTCATGGAGTCAGTTTGGTTTAGACGTTTAGACTTGTGGCCTTATAGTAGATACTCTCTTTTCTTTCATGTTCCTTCTTAAAATGTTATACATTTCTTCAAAAAGTTTCAGGGGCACCCGGGTGGCTCAGTCAGTTAAGCATCTGACCGGCTCAGGTCATAATCTCACGGTTTGTGGGTTTGAGCCCCGCGTCGGACTCTGTGCTGACAGCTCAGAGCCTGGATCCTGCTTCAGATTCTGTATCTCCCTCTCTCTCTGACCCTCCCCTACCCATGCTGTTTTTCTCTCTCAGAAATAAATTTAAAAAAACATTTAAAAAAAGTTTCAGCTATTTCTTTTTTAAGTGTGGTACTAGACACAATTTATTTATTTTTCTTTTTCTCTTATGTTTTTTATTTACTTTTGAAAGTCAGAGAGAGACAGTGCAAGCAGGGGAAGGTCAGAGAGACAGAGAGACCCAGACTTGGAAACAAGCTTCAGGCTCTGAACTGGCTGTCAGCACAGAGACTGACGTGGGGATCGAACCCACGAACCATGAGATCATAACTTGAGCCGAAGTCCGATGCTTAACCGACTGAGCCACCCAGGCACCTCTAGACACAATTTAGATGTAATGGCTAGTAGGAAATATTTCGGTTATCTTTTCTAATTGATAATTATGTTTTACAGGAAAATGTAATGTTTCAATATTAAACTGATTCTGGTGACCTTGCTTAACTTCTTTGCTAGTACCTAGCATTAGTCAATAGAATTTTTAAGACTGTTACTCACAAGTTATAGCAGTATTGTCACTTTCTCTAATAAATATAATTAATATATTTCCTTTGTTAATGTTAAACTTCAAAATGCAGGACTTTGTTATGAACTCTGCTGTATCTCCATAATTAGTAGGTATTTAATAAATATTTACTATGTGGATGGTAAAAAAATGCTATTGTTTGATTTTTTATCATTAAGTATGATATGATAGAGATTTCTGGTAATTGTAATTGAGAAAGGTTTCTATTATATCTAGCATGTTAGGATATTTTCCTTTTTATTTAGGATGATATGTTGTTTTATTAAATTATTTTCATTGACAACTGAGGTAATAAGATGACTTGTCTATCTTAGACTATTATACTAGGTATATGAGTAGATTTTCAAGATTGATTAATTCTTGGTGTTCTTTAAATAAAGTCCCTCTGAGGTGCTTGTGTGGCTCAGTTGTTTGAGCATCTGACTCTTGAATTTGGCTCAGGTCATGATCCCCTGGTCATGGGATTAAGCCCCGTGTCAGGCTCTGTGCTGAGCATGGATCCTGCTTAGTACCCTCTCTGTCTCTCCCTCTGCCCTGCCTTCCTGCTCATGCACACTGTCTCCCTGCCAAAAATATAAACAAACAAACAAACAAACAAACTCCATCTGGTTATGGTGGATCTTTTAATATATTGCTAGAATCACTTTATTAATTTTTTAGGGCACTTACTTTTATAGTCATTAGTGATATAAACCTAAAATTTTCTCTTACATTACTATCCATGTCCGTATTTGACATCAGGTTATGGTGATATTGTAAAATGAGTTTTGGTCCCTATCTCTGGCAAGACGTGAGACTATATCTAATCAAATCTCCTCTTGTGACAGAAGCACATAGAAGGGAAGAACACAGTAAAACAGGAATTCCTTAAGTGCACAGATAAACTGTCACTAATGTAAAATACAATGACAATGAAAAACAAAGGGAAACAAAAATCCAGACAGTACATGTAACTGACTCTATGCTACCAATGAAATCTCATTGTCACTTAGGTACATGAGTTGAATGACCATGTAGAAACAGGGGGAAAACGTTGGGCTTTTCAAATAACTGAGACTTGGTGCCAGAAAAAGTTAGTTTCCTCAAAAAGTAATTAGAAATTAATTTACCTATAGCTACTATGAGTCAACAGTGAAGTTCTCTGTCTGTTTCAAAGACGGATAAAAGAAGCGGGAAATGTCAGTTTAGAGGTTTGTAAACTCGATCCTTAAATACTTTGAAGAAAGGCAGAACCTCTCTGGAAGGACTGCCCTCACTCTGGGCTGAGCAGCGTTGACAGTGAATCCCACAGAACAGTTCACAGTCCAAACTATAAAACTCACAAGTAACACTTCACCGTGAGTTAAAGAAAATACACCAACGTATTTACCACTTAGAGATTTGTATAATAGAATATAATAGAATGTTTAGATGCGGATAGTAGAAAATAAGTGCATTTTATATTTGGCTTGATTCAATACATTAAAAAGCAAACTAAAACTCACAAAAAAAGAGTAACGTGTTGTATCAGTCAGCTTGGGCACCGTAACAAAATACCACACCAGATGCTGAAATAACAGAAATTTACATTCCTGGAGTCTGGGAATGCCATTATTCTGCCGGCCACACCTGCATTAACAGACAAACAAAACTTCAAGCCATGAAGTTTTGTTAGTCAGTTCCAAAACCATAAAGGAAGAATCTTACACTCAGAGAATATATATTAGAGAGGAATATTTCCCATCTGATTATGAGAATATTCTGACACTTAAAGTTGACAATAAAATTTTAAAAATGTAAACAATAGACTTGTATTCTCATGAACATAGATGCAAAAATCTGTAGCACAAGAGTAGCAAATCGAAGCTAGCAATGTACAAAACAATAGTACATCATAACTATCAGATTTAGCCTAGTTTGGGTTAATATTTGCCCATTTAAATTTGAAAAGTGATCAATATAATTCCACACATAAAAAATAAGAGGAAAAGCAATATGATTATTTCAATATATGCAAAAGAGTGTTTGATAACTTTCAACCTTCATTCATAGTAAAAACTCTTAGAACACTAATAATAAAAAGAAACTTTTTCAATCTGATAAAGGACACTAAGGAAAAATCTACAGCTGCCATGATATAGATAGCAGAACATTAAACATTTTTCTCCTAAGATCAAGGATATTTCTGCTGTCATCATTAGTAGAGTAAGGTAAGAAAATCCTGGGAAGTTTTAAATATTAAAAAAGAATAAATGAAACCATCATTATTCACAGACAACATGATTGTGTACATAGAAAATCCTATGATACCTACATGAATATAACCAGAAATATATTTGAATTTAGTAAAGTTGTGAGATACAAGGTTAATATACAAACTCATTTATATTACTATAATCTAGCAAAACTCATTGAAAAATGAAATTGAAAATGTATTCACAGTATTATAAAAATACCAAATAGGGAATACATTTAACAAAAGATGCATTACATTTCCACATTAGAAACAAAAAGAAGCGCTAAAAAAATTTAAAGAAGACCAAATTAATGGGGATGTATACTGTATTTATGAATTGGAAAATTTAATATTGCTAAGATGCTAATTGTCCCCAAATTGATTTGTAGACTCTTTATAATCCCAACTGGAACCCCAGAAAGCTATTTATTTTTTTAGAAAGTGACAGATCAATATTAATATTTATATAGAAATTCAAAGGGTCTAGAACAGCCAAAATTATCTTTGCCAGTTTCTTAGGAAAGTAACTATATACATATCCTATGAGCCACAAAATTTACTCCTACTAATTTACCCGAAACCGAAACAAAACGTATGTTTACCTAAACTCTACTATAAGGATATTCATAGCAAGTTTATTCTTAATATACAAAATTATAAGCAATTCAAATACTTCTCAACAATTGAATAAATTAAAAAATTGTTATAAGATAATATACTGGAACACTACTCAACTAAACCAAAGAACATACTACTGATAAATGCAACAATGGGGATGGATCTCAAAAAGATTACATTGAGTGAAGGAAATTGGCCACAGACTACATACCGTACCATTCCATTTATATGAAGCCCATGAACAGGCAAAATTAATCTATAGTGTCAAAAACCAGAAAGCACCTGGAGGCAGGAGGAAACTTTCTGGCGCAAAGGAAATGTCATCCTCTGTGATTGTGTGTGTGTTTGGAAGGGCAGGGTGGTAGAAGAATGATAGTGACACAAAGATGTATAAACACGTCAAAAGTCTTCACCCTGAATACTTATGATCTGAACTTCCTACTCTATGTGCAGTGTACCACCAATATTCACATCCACTCACATCATAATGAGATTACAGACACCAAAGACAGAAGAAAGTCTTAAAAGAAATCAGAGGAAAAGGGCAGATTTTCTACATTGCCCTGACAATCAGACTCTCAGTGGTACATATAAATGGCAATATGATGTTGGGAAAGTACAAATCCTCCTAGACATATATCATAAAAGAAATACAAAATTGGCACATGATAATCCCTAGAAAGAGATCCGATAGAGTCATCAGAAAGGGGTTCTAAATTTTTATTTATGGTGTCATAAAACTACTAAGTTCAATCAGCTTTGAAAAAATATAATTAAGAGATTTTGTAAGTAAGATCTCTGATCATTGAAATAAAATACACAATAGAAATGTTATAAAGCAGACTGGATATGGATAAAGATTAAATTACAAAAGTTGGAAGATTAATATAAGAAATTTCCCAAGAATGTAATGCAAAGGGATGGAAATTTGAAAGGAAAATTTTCTTTCCTGTGGAATAAATCCAGAAATTTCAACATGCATACAGCTGAAGCTCTTGTAGATCAGACATCCTCTGCAGACATAATGACTAAGAGTTTTCCTTGAATTAAAAGAATTCATGATATCTCAGATGGAAGGATCCCACCAGTTATCAAGTGGAATTAATTAAAGCACATAAATGGCCATATTTACAAGCTTCCTATTGAAAGTATGCTAATTAAGTGAAAGAATGGATATTTAAGACACCAGGCATCTCAGAGCCAGCCCCCTCCCCCCCAGGAATCGATTATTCCAGAATTTTGCACAGTATATAATAACTTCTCTGTCTTCATCTCTCTGCTTTAGGAGAACGCTTTGCAGGATTGTGAAGTTATTCTTGAAATTTCTCTTTTTAGTTTTCTAAATGCATTTCGTTATGTTTTATTTTCAAGATCTTTTTGAAATTAGTTTGCCTGTAGTTCATTCTTATGTTAATAGAGACAAATTTCTCTTTGCCCCTGAAGAGTTCATCCTGTATAGGAAATGTACGTTGATAACAGTTAGTCCCAACGATTGAGAAAATGGGAAATGAAGACCCTGTATCCCTTCATAATGGAATCAGCTTCTCGGATTATGTAGTGAATGATGTTTCTCACTACCCGTGAGGAGCGTTCAAAATTGCAAAAATTCTTTCTTCTCCACGTGTTGCCAACCCTTGTTTCCAGAATCCTAGATGCTCTCCAGAAAAAATATAAGAAGATTTCTAGATCCATTGCTTCAAGACTTTGGACAAACTGTAAAAAGCCTGTGATATTTAGTCCGATAACTGGCAAACACTAAAAACTAAAAACCCTGACATTTGTGTCATCGAAAAACAGGCTGAGTGACTGAGTTTTGCACTCCTCAATCACAGCACTGGACTCTGGTAAAGAGCCCAAGAGACCTGAAAGTCACTCACATGTTAAGGAGCATGAGATGGCAGTAAAACGATGTTTTGCGGTCATACAGACCACCTTTCGTTTTTAAGCTCTACATGATTCTGGCAAAGCCGTAGAAAAGAGTAGCCTAACTTTTTAGCCTCAGTTATCCTTGTCCACAAGATCGATACGATCGAACCTATTTTACACAGTTTGGGGGGAGGATTAGCAAAAATGGAGAGCCATGATCATGATTATTAAATAATAACAAGTAGTATTTTGTGACAACTTAAAATGTGCCAGGCTTCATGTTAGGTGTGTTTCCTGCATTAATCCTCACACAGGTAAGCTGCCATCTACATCCCAGATTTCCAGATGAGAAAAACAACCACAGAAAGTCGAGGGCCCCCCACACTTCCAAGGGCTAGAACTCAATCCCATGTAGCTCGTACAAAACTGCAGACTCTTGCTGGCGTGTGGGAAATCAAACCAAACCAAGCACAAAAACAGAAAGCTTATGGAAATTTGGCTTCCAGAGCAAGTACTTGTACTCAGAAGAAGATTGAAGCAATTTTTTTTTAAAGGGCCACTTCCATTTGTAGAGATGATCAGCAGGTCAGCCACCATCCCTGGCCATGGGTCCAGTGTTCAGGGAGCTTCCTCCGCTCGGGTCCCAGGTCCCTCAGCTGGGGCTGGAACAGATACAAACCAGCTGTTTTTGCTTGTGATCAGCCAGGCGTCCCGTTCTTGTCTGATTTCTAACTGTGTGATGGCTGGCCGACCCCCACGGCTGGCAAGTCCATGCATGCAGAAGTCATAATCTTGTCTCCTGAAATAAATCATGTGATGGTTTAGTAATGTACATTTTCTTAATGCTCCTTTTTAGATTGCAAAGGTAAGCTGAACATTTCTCCCTCTCTCTCTTTTTTTCTTAAAGATGGTTGGAGATGCCAAAACAGGGGAATGTGTTGACTTGATGATGGACATTTTTATTTTTAAGATCTAAAAATGAATTCTTCTGCTTCTCATTGCCAAGTTTGAGATTCTGTTCCACGGTGGCTTTGATTGCTGAGACTTTTCCAATGCCTGCAGAAAAATGATACGGGTCTCCTCGGACCTGTGTCCTGCATGACTTGGGGGACAAAGCTGCAGTCTGAGATAGATGTTACCCCAGGGACTCTGAGGGTGTCAGAAGTCCACTGAAGGAGAGTTTGACGGGGCAATGACCCACCTATAACTAACATAGGAATGTACAATATATAATGACTGCCTTTTTAAAAAACGTTTATTTATTTTTGAAAGAGAGAGAAAGAAACAGAGCATGAGTGGGGGAGGGGCAGAGAGAGAGGGAGACACAGAATCTGAAATAGGCTCCAGGCTCTGAGCTGTCAGCACAGAGCCCCAAGCGGGGCTTGAACCCACAAACTGCGAGATCATGACCTGAGCCGAAGTCGGATGCCCAACCGACTGAGCCACCAGGCGCCCCTATAATAACTGCCTTTGAAGAAGGAAAATGAAGTTTGGGAACTTAACCTGAGTAGAAAATGCATTACAGTCACGCTTTTTAATACAGATAGTTGCCACCTTCTTTCTCCTCCCAGATTTCTTTGCATGTAGGTTCATTTTGGTCATGACCTCAGATCATTTTTGTTTTATTCCGTTTGGTTGGTTGGCTATTGTTACCGTTGCTTTTTTCTTGTTGGTTGATTTCCTAATCATCTGGTCTCCCCCACCAGGCTGTGAACTCTTTCAAAAAGAGACGGAATTGAATTGTTCCAGCTTCTCTGGCAACTCTCTGAGGACCTGACCCATTCTATTCCAGTAATGTATCTGTTAAATTACCCAAGTTCAGAAAAGGGTCACACGTTAAGTCACAAATAGGCCTTCGGGGCTGTGTTCAGAGCCCTATTCAAACAGAAAGACAAAGGGAGAACATCTTTTGAAGACTTTACACCTTGTATCTCTTCTGCAAAGTTTCACCTCTTTCTTTTCCATTGACCCGTTCTTTCATCCTACGTGTTGTCTGTTCAGAGGCTTAGGAGCAAGTAACCGTGATCAGCAGGAATTAAAGGCCCCAGCATCTTCTAGAACTGGCCCGGCCTTTGGTAAGCCCTGAAGCCCTGGCAATAACATGTCACCTCCTTGAAGCCTCGATTTCCTCACTTTTACACTGGGAATCCCAGTCAAGGCCATGCCTGCCCCACAGAGTACTGCAATTATCTGATGAGTCAGTGTAAGAAAAGTATAGGGTGATGAGGATGAGGGCGGATGGCCAGAGAACTCTCTCCTCTGACAAACAGACTCCCCGTTTGCTTAGACAACAGTGATAACATGTTCCCTTTGTAAATAGTTTTGTTCCCCTACTTTACCAAATAAAGAAAAATCAGTTTTAAAAGTTGTAAGGCAAAAGCACGTAATATACCCCATCACGGCAAGAGTGCAAAGGCAGTAGGTGGCTGACTCAAAGCTTGGCAAACTTTGCCCGAAAGGTCTTAATTAACTCCTCATTAGAACTTGAACTGTAGATGCTGCAAAGCCCCTCGTTCAATAAGGGGACCATATGCAGGAGGTGAGAAACCGTACAAGACTCTCGGGCATTAAGACACAAAGTCAAAGGCAAGAATGATTGAATCCAGGGTTTCTCATGTCAAAACTGGCATCTATAACATCACGCTCCCGGAGACAGCTTTCATTCATTTACGTATTTATTCATTCAGTAGTTCGTGTGATTAAAATTTCCTCGGTGCATGTGCATCCCCTCAGTCACATCGAGAAGACGTTGATCTGTGACCCAACCTGGCGTCACCTGCCTTGGCTCCTCTTGGCCCGAGGGATTCTGTTTCAAGTTGACCACCTTTCCCTTCGTAAAAGGCAGGAAGTGCTTTTATTCGAGTCACTGCCTTCCAAGCCTTCCCAGTGCAGGGCTGGAAAACTCCCCTCTGTACTGTCGAGAGTTAAGTCTCTATCTGGAGAAAAGTCCATCTCCTCAGTTCAAAGAAAACCATATTCAAAAAGAGGGACCGCTCCACGCTGCACAGGCAGCATCTTGAACATGAGATATCCCAAAAACTGAAATGCTGATCTGTGAGTAAAGAAATCAGAACCATATGGCTTTTCCCTCCTTAATAGACATATGGGCTTTACAAAATAGGGAGAAACATATTTGGCAGAACCTTCTCAAATTTTACTCAAACCACAGAACTTTAAAAATATCTTAACATGTCTAATGAACCCAGAATGTGTCCTTGCTCACCCAAATTAATCTAACACCATCCGAGTAAACATTTATACCTACTATGTGCCAGGCATATAAACACACGTGCACACACGCACACTGAGAGAAGGCACGGATGCAAGTCAATATATAACGCTCTGTAAGTCACTAAGTCATGCTTGCGGGAAATGTTACGGGAGCTTAGAGGGGGGAGTAGCGAGCTGTGCCCCCAGGAGTGAGTGCTGCTCTCAGAAAAGCGGCCAGGAGGAGGTGGGGTCTGTGCCAGGCCTTTGTAGGTCAGATCCAGAGGAGCCTTCCAGGCGAGAAAGGGAAAGAGAGATGGGTGCGGGCCAAGTGAGCAGCGAGGAGGAAGGCATCGGGTCCACCAAGGACCCAAGCTTTCCTCGGAGGCTGCAGCACAGCGAGCCTGTGGTGCCAGGGGCCTGGAGGTGAGACTGGCCAGCGGGGCTGGTCAAAACCACCCAAGGAACTTGGACTCAAACCCTTAAATAGTGGGGAGCACGCATGTAACTGGCCAAGTGGCCTCCTCAGTCCTCACCTCCCAGCCAAAGTTGAGTCAAGAGGAAACAACAGTTCCCTCTGTCTCTTTCGAGAATATTCACACATATCACAGCCTGTGCATGTGTGTATGTGCGTCTGTGTGTGTGCACGCCGCACGGTGAGATAAATCTGTTTGTATTTCACCTGGTTGCAGGGGAGGCTTCAGCAGGGGAGGAGGGGGTGACATAATCACAGCCGTGAAACCTCACGGACCTCAAAGGGCACTAAACAAACACCAGGCAGGAGCTTGGACGGAGCAGGGGTGTCCGGTTCTGAGAAGCTCCACATCTGGATGCTTCTAAAATCTTCTTCAGACCCGGAGTTGTAGGAAATGTGTCTCTTACTCATTTTTTTTTCCTGCTGTGCTATTTACTTCCATTCATAGAGTAGCTTCAGTTCAATAAATGATGTGTTTGCCGTCAGAACAATTTGATTCTCATCCTAATTATAGCAACAAGCTGCTTCCCCTAAGCATATTATGGGTGTTTCATTATTTTAAATTGTTATCTTCCATATTAATTACAGAAACGGTTGATCTTTTCTGATAAGCAGGCAGCTGCAAATTCCCTTTTTATGTCTCATTGTAATAGGTGAAGCATCAGGTAAAAATTAAATCAAACTCTAATACAAGTCGTGATGGAAGCGCAGGTAGGTTGCAACGCGCGGCCTCCGCCCGGCCGGGACTTGCTGTTTTCCAGAAGCTTGGTGCTGCCTGGCTCAGCCCGCAGGCAGACACACCCTCCAGCTCCCTCTGCGCTGCTGACCAAGGTCTTGTAAAATGAGTAAATCGACTCCTGAAAATAGGGAAGGTCAGAGAGAGGGGTAACACCCTGCTCTGACCCATAATTAGGACTGTCACTCACCGGAAGGAGGGGGCAGGGTGGTGGGACCCAAGTGTTCTGGGAAAGCCTCTCCCTGCAAGGAGAGAGGCCAAAGGCTCAAGTGACTCACCTTCGATGTTCCCGATTAGCATCAGGAGCGGGGACAGGTGGGGCCATCCCAGCTCTGAGCCCAGAAGCCTGAATATGCCCAGACAGGCCACCAGCCCTCCCTTTCCTGGTGCGGTCAGGTCACATGTCAAGGCCACCCTCAGGGGCAAAGACAACAAGATTCTGAAGGAGTGGCTTCCATTTGGTGTGACCACCCTGAGTTGAGCTGGGCCATCCCTAGCCCCAAACTGCCATGCTGCTCCCCTCCCCCACTACAGGCCCACAAGAGGCTGAGCCAGTGCGTTGGTCAGAGGTGTTGAAGGAGGCATTTAAAATACACAAAGCAACAATAACAACAAAACACAAAACCTGACGGAAGGAAGGCAAGACAAAGAGTGAAACAAAATCAGTGAGTGATAAACTGCACCAGGAATGAGTTCCCAGCACTGTAGGCCAGATGGCCCTTTAAAGTTGTTATGGTAGAGTTGGGAATTTGGTTCTGATCTTCCTGGCAGCCAAAGCAAGGAAGGAAAAACGGCTATATGACCTGCAGTATCCAGAGATGAAAAACATAAGGCAAGTCACTGAGGAGAACTCAGGCCCCAGATAAATCTCCCCAGGATGTCCTCATGAAAAGAGCACTGCATGTGTGGTGGACAGTATCTCCACCTGTGATTCCACAGTGACCCAGGTGTGCAGCATCCCTGTCCCGAGTGGAGGTCATCACACCAAAGTTTACTTCCATTAAAGGCCCTGTACAAGCTACAAACAGCCAGAGTCACCATTGGCTTGATCTTGAAAGCGTTCCCAGAACGTGTTTGCAGACTCCTGGAGATGTTTTTACTGCACAGAACCTCTAGAACATGCAAGAGAGATTTGTGGCCAAACTGAACTTTAGCACGTTTGGGAAGCAATGAGAGAGCATTTCTGGGACTTCAAGGTCAGTGTTAAAGAAGGGAAGTGATGAAGATAGCCCCTTTCCTGCATAATATTAGCAAGGGACTGTGTTTTACGGTCTACTTGTAGCACTGTCCAATGGAACTTTCTAGGTTGATGGGAATGTTCTCTACCTGCACTGCCCAATCTGGCTGCCCCACCTCGTGTTGGTGTTGAGTACGGAAAATGTGGCCAGTGCAAGGAGGAAATGGAATTTCTAATTTTATTTCATTTTAATCATTTTAAACTTAAGTTTGGTGATCCCTGCATGGCTAGTGGCACCATATTGAAGGTGCAGGTGTGTCCTTCACTTTCTCTGTCTCACTGTGGCTCTTCACCCTCACAAAATATGGCAGAAAAATGGCGGATGCCTCAAATGCCTTGAAACAATAACTTTTATCTCTTCCTAAAACTCCAACGACACTGAAAGGCAGTATTTTGCAATATGTTCAGTGTTTTTTTTAAATATATTTTTAATGTTTTTATTTATTTCTGAGAGAGAGACAGCATGAGCAAGGAGGGGCAGAGAGAGAGGGAGACACAGAATCCGAAGCAGGTTCCTGACTCTGAGCTGTCAGCACAGAGCCTGACGCGGGGCTCAAACTCACGAACCGTGAGATCATGACCTGAGCCTAAGTCGGACGCTTAACCAACTGAGCCACCAGGCGCCCCAATATGTTCAGTGTTAAATGCATAACAGATACTAAATAGATCTAAATGACCCAGAGTGGGGGGAAGGGGACAGGCCAGGGGCCTCTCAAGAGAAACCCGACTTCAAGCTTCCTGCTTTGCCCCTCCTGTTTGCAGAATACCTGGCAGTGGGGATGCTTAAAAACTCTGCCTCAAGCCTTATTGTGTCATCCCTCTATTTTTAAGTCACCAGTAAGAGAAAATAAAAGCTCTTCAGTGTTACATTCAAGTTCCCTCTTACTCTGCCTTCTGCTCAGGAACTTGAGTCTTTTCTCCTGCCGTCCCCCAGTTCATCTGCCTCCTTGAGGTTCCAGGCACCGCCGGCTGCCTTCGCTCATCCCGGATGTCTGTTCTCTCTGGCCTTTGTCTACGGACAGCTCTTCCTCCAGACCACTGTCTCTGTTCAGTGCTGAGTCACTCGGGCTGAGCCAGCCCCACTGGGTCCCCTTCCCAAGTCTTTGCACGTGCTCCCCCTTCCCGTGACATGAGGAGCTGTTTGGGGTTGGAATCCAGCCCTTAGGAAAAACTGTTGCTCACATGAATTAAGTTCTCACGCTGCTTCTAGCATGTGTTTGGAATGCCCTCGTTTCCTCCATGACAGTGCATCTGGGTAACCACTGTGACAATCTCTATTCCCCCCCCCCCCCCCCCCCCCCCAGTGAGGAAGCTGCAGTAGAGGCAGGTTGAGTGGTAAGTCTGGAGGAACACGGTTTCTGAGTGGCAGAGCAGTGGTCTGAGAGCAGTGGTCTGGCTTCACACACATCAGATTCACAGTCTGGGTCTTGACAGTTCTCTGCTCCTGGGATCAAGCCCAATGCCTGACACCCAAGGGATTAACAAATAATGGCGGATTGGACTCTATAAGCAAAGGGGTAAGAAGGAGACGGACCTCATGGCCAGGCCACTGGGGTGTTTGGCAACCCCCTCCCTACACCTCTGCTCAGTCTCTCCTTAATGTGGACCCTCAGCCCGGCAGGGTCAGGTTCAATGTCCAATGTGCCACCACCTCCATCTCCAATGGTGTGTGCTACGCCCTGGACCCTGGACAAGTTCCCGCCTTCCCGCCTCCCTCTTGCTCCGCGTGGGTCCAGCGATGTCCTGCTTCCTCAGTGACGTCTCCTGAGTCCTCCAGACCTTGTGAGTCCTCCCCTGTCCTTTGAGCTCCAATTCCATGGGGGTGCACTGGTCATCACCATGGGCCACCCCCACAGGCACGTGCGTGCGTGTGATTCACCTGCTGCTCCCCCAGGTCCTAGGTCATTGTGGTCATCCGCGTGTTGCCAGAGAAAAGTGAATCTCAGAAAGATGTGTGTTGTCCAACTAAAGCTTGGCAACATGGAGATTCCAGTCAGTGCTATGTTTCCATTCCGAGATATATGTGTAAGAGACACAGGGGCTGGCTGGCTAGTGTCAATCAATCAGGCCAGGTCGGACTCACCTGTCATTTTTCAGTTGTGCTTTTCTTTATGCATTTTTCTTTATACTGGTTATAGCACTTGCGATATTTTATTTCATAGTAAACTTGCATCATGTACGTCTAGGTCCATGGGTACATCATTCGTGTAGGAAGGGTCTTCCCTTTGATGCCATGTGTTCTCCTCTACTTTTTCTGAAACACTTTCCTAACACAGGGTATGTTCCGCTTTCCCTGTAGCTCTGCTATGGATGGAATCACAGTGCACAGATGAGTAGACCGATCATCGGAGCTGGGGAGACAGCAGGCTGGTGAGACATCGGGGCTGGTGAGGACTGTGGCAAACTAAAGAGAGCATGCTCCACCCAAAAGGCATATCTGAGGGGCGCCTGGGTGGTTCAGTTTGTTAAGCGTCCAATGTTGATTTCGGCTCAGGTCATGATCTCACAGTTTATGAGTTCAAGCCCCATGTAGGGCTCTGAGCTGACAGCACGGAGCCTGCTTGAGATTCTCTGTCTAGTTTTCTCTCGCCCCTGCCCTGCTCACACACTTCTCTCAGAATAAACATTTGAAAGAAAGAGAGAGAGAGAAAGAGAGAGAAAGAAAGAAGGAAAACTTGTCCAAAGGCTTAACACATCTTAAAAATTACTAGCTTGTAAATTACTTTACACTATAAGTACGACCTCCAACACCCTGCCTCACTTGAATAAACTGCCTTATCAGTTAGCACCTATTCTGCTAATTTCCCACCTCCAACTCAATCCTAAACCCCTTGAGGGCAGGGGTGCTGCCTAATAAAGCTTACACAGGCCACAGTATGGTGCTTTCCTGAGCTGTAGACATTTTTCCTGATGCAGTCTGATTAATTGGTTTCACTCCCTCCGCATGAGCTATCAGAGGAGAGAAGAACCGATTTCCTAATTGTCTGCCAGACATGCCTCTTTGTGCAGATTACTGGATATACACATTATCAGATTTGATCTCATAGCTTCGCAAAGAGGCAGGCACAGTCCCCATTTTAAAGATAAGAAAATTGAGGGGCAGCAAAGCAGAGTCATCCGTGTGTCACACGTCAGCGTATACCCCATGTCTGCTGAAGTCTGAAAAGCACTTTTCCCTCACCGCCTCATGCCTACACAAAAGCCAACAATTTCCCAAGGATTTTGTTTGAAAAGATGTGTTCCAGTTAAACGACCTTTGAAAATGCAAACGTAGAAAGCATGAGTCAAGTGCCGCCGCTGTGATTAGAGTTTGTGACGGCACAAAGCCGGCAGGCTCCTCGTAGACAGAGGGGCCAAGCTGATTGCATTGTACACAAGCGAAAATGTCTCCCTTTAAAATGCTGAAAGGCAAATCAAACCCTTTTGGGAGGATTCCAATTCAGAGACTCTTTAAAGAGAATTTCTCTCCACCAGCCAGGGCATGTCGAAGACACAAGCAGAGAAGTGACAAGTGCCAACCTGGCTGGTCAATTGAGGTTTGTCCCTCAAGAGTGTATGAATTGGGGTCACAGCAGGTCAAAAGGGAGTGCTCTGGAGCCCATGAACTTCCCCTTGGTATCGACAACCGCCACCTTCCTGAGCCCCACCTTGTAGCTCTCCAAAGGAAGCCACCTTTCAAGTAGGACTTGCTCCGGAATACAAGCAAGGAAACTTAAGTCCTGCTCCCAACAGCGCTGTGTGGCATTGAGCAAATTACTTAACCTCTTTGGACCTCTTTGCCATTATAATAAAACCTGTACAGGGCAGGGTAGGGGAGTGGGCATGCTTTTTAAAGACACATCCGGTTCCAGATGATTTCATGGCTCTGGATCTCTTTGAAGTCTTCCCAGCCTCAAGCTCTGCTAGTGGCCTGGGTGGCCTTCTCTGGACGCCATTCTTTTTTTTTTTTTTTTTCAGGTTAAATTTGTTTATTTTTTATATTTTGTATTTTCTTTATTATTTTGTATTATATTACAGTATTGTAGTCATTTTTTCCCAATTATTTTTTTAATTAATTAATTAATTAATTTTTTTTTTTTACAAATAGTTTATTGTCAAATTAGTTTGCACATAACACCCAGTGCTCTTCCCCACAAGCGCCTTCCTCCATGCCCATCCCTCCTCCCCCCCACATCCATCAGTCCTCAGTTTTTGTCAGCATTCAAGAGTCTCTCATGGTTTGCGTCTCTCCCTCTCCCCCACTATTTCCCCCCCTTCTTCTCCCCCATGGTCCTCCGTTAAGTTTCCTCCTAATCCACCTATACATGCAAACATATGGTANTTTAATTAATTAATTAATTAATTTTTTTTTTTACAAATAGTTTATTGTCAAATTAGTTTGCACATAACACCCAGTGCTCTTCTCCACAAGCGCCTTCCTCCATGCCCATCCCTCCTCCCCCCCCACATCCATCAGTCCTCAGTTTTTGTCAGCATTCAAGAGTCTCTCCTGGTTTGCCTCCCTCCCTCTCCCTCACCATTTCCCCCCTTCTTCTCCCCCATGGTCCTCCATCAAGTTCCTCCATCAAGTTCCTCCCAATCCTCCTATACGTGCAAACATGATATTTGTCCTTGTCTGCCTGACTTATTTCGCTCAGCATAACACCCTCAAGGTCCATCCATGTTGCTACACATGGACGCCATTCTTTTTTACTCTGTTGTTCCTCCTGGACACCCAGACATAGAAACGGGGTCCCATTCCAAGTGCTTTCTATTAACTCATTTAATCTCCACAATTCTATGGAGTAGGTGTTACAGGGAAACTGAGGCATAGAGACATCAAGCATCTTGTCCAAGGTTCACACAAGGATGGCCCAAAGGTTCTAGTAAGCTAGGGCCAGGGATTTGAACCCTGGTCTGTATGGTTCCAGAAAATGATCTTTTACTACCAGATCAGTGGCCCCCAAGCTTCTCTACCCCTGAGAATCACCTAGGGGAAAGCTTGGAAAATTTCCAAAGCTAAAGTGGTACCCCAGACCAATTACTTCATCATGTCTAGGGGTGGCATACAGGCATCAGTGTTTGGGGAAACTCCCCAGGTAATCCCAAAGTGCAGACAAGTTTGGGGACGCCGCGCCATCTGATAGCTTCCCTCCATCCTAGTGTGTGGGAGATGAGATCATGTAGCAGCCGAGAGGGAGGAGTTTGGGTCCTGGCTGTGTCATCGCATGCTAGATGTGCGAGCCTTCATAAGGCACCCGATGGTCCTGAGCCTCCGTCTCCCACCCTGACCCAGCCCCACCGCTGTCTGTTCTGGTCTTAGCCCAGTGATCTTGCATAAGTCGCCTAATATTTCAGAGGCTCACTTTTCTGTTCTTTAAAACATCTTTCTAATACCCATTCTGCAGCGTTCTTATAAAGGCAAAGGAAGCAAAGTGCCTGAAGACATAGTAACTGCTCAAAACAAAACAAACTACAATGTATCTGACGATGAGGCTTAACCCCAGCAATGTCAGAAGCACACAGGTCAGACCACACACAGACACCCCTAGTTTAGCTAGCACAGACATACACATTCATACACAGCAGTGGCATGAAGGTAAGCCTAATTCTACTTCCGTATTAAAAAAGAAATCTCTAAAACCTCACTTTTATTTGCATTTTGCAAAGAAATCATCAAAATCTACCCCGCAACCCCACCCTCCGCCATCACCCTTGTCGCTTGCTAGCTGTTTGTCTTTTAAGTTCAGAAGAAAGGAAGGTGAAATCAGCTGAAAGTGTTTTTCTGAATGGGCTGATGGAAGATGATGGTGGTGGTGGTGCAGGCTTTTTCATAAATTTGAAAACTAAAAGTGTTCATTCTCTGGCTGTCGCAATAACCTTGCGAGAGTTGGAAATGAGAGTCTATTTTCTAACTTGAAATCGTCTTCCTCAATCACAGGCTCTCTTCGCACTTGTTGGCTATTATCGTCAGGTTGCTAATGAATATTGATCTTCTGTGAGGGCTCCCAATAACACGTTCTTTTAAATACAACAGTGGTGTCTTAAGTCCCACGAAGCTTACAAGTAAGAGGATAAATGTATATGTTTCACTTGGGTGGTGCTCTCCATTATGATTGTATTTTTGCCAAGCGTTAACAGAATAATCCTCATTCAGTTTACTATTTGATTAATGCCAGATACCAGAATATTGCCATTCCGTACGATATTGGCTCCTTGATTCTATCAGTTACTTCATGCTGGAGGGTAATTCTGTTAAGAACCCCTTGAACATATCCCCAACTCCAAAACCCCAATCCTGCTAAGTGATCATCTCCATCTCTTAAGCTTCTTTTATCTTGACTATTTCAATGACCATCCAGTCCATCCAACCCACTGCCGCCAGAATCTTTTCTCTTTTTTTAAATTTTTAACATTTATTTATTTTTGAGAGACGGAGAGACAGAGCATGAGCAGGGGAGGGGCAGGGAGAGAGGGAGACACAGAATCCGAAGCAGGCTCCAGGCTCTGAGCTGTCAGCACAGAGCCCGACGCAGGGCTTGAACCCATGACGTGAGCTGAAGTCTGACATTACACCGACTGAGCCACCCAGGTGCCCCCCCTTTTTTTCCTCCAGAATCTTTTCAAGCACAGGTCCAATAGCCTCCTCCTGATTTAAAACCTCTTCTGGCTTGCCACATATACAAGAAAAAGTGCTGAGCAGAGATCCCTTAGGGATCTGACTCTCCTTCAAGTCCTCACCAGGCTCCTTGAACTCCAGGCAATGACATTTCTCAGTGCTGTCTGAGAATGCCATGCTCTTGTGCTCTCTGGTCACTTTCCTGCTAGAGTTTATTTGCCTACACTGAGAAAGGAGGAGTGTAAATTAATTTTGAGCAGCTACGGTATATGTGGTCTTGGGAGGTACTTACACACATCATCCCTCACCTACAATCCTTACCCTAATGCATCCTTCAAAAGGAAATGCTAAGTAGCCCTGCTCAGTGAAGCTTTCTTAGATTCTTAAGGAGTAGTCCTCTCTGCTCCCGGCCCACCATTCATTGAGCTGTATTATAACACTGTGTCTTTTTTTTTTTTGAGAGAGAGAGAGAGAGAGCACAAGCAAGGGAGGGGCAGAAAGAAAGGGAAACACAGAAATGGAAGCAAGCCCCAGGCTCTAACCTGTTAGTGTAGAGCCCGACACAGGGCTGAAACCCAGGAACTGTAAGATCGTGACTGAGCTGAAGTCGGTCATTTAACCACCCAGGCGCCCCATAACACTGGAGATTCTTTTGTAGGTGATCTATTGAGCCAAAGCTCTCCGATGAAACCTACAAAGGAAGGGGCGGGGCGCAAGGTCATCCCAGGGAAGACAGGGTTTCAGCTGAAGTCCCCCCTCTGCCTGATTCCACAAGGAACGTGAGTTATGGCTCTGGGAAGTCAGGGGCCAGGCTCTTATGCCCCCGATCAGCTACTCATTAGCTGTGGACCGTGTTCGATTCACAGGTGACAGGACGCCTAATCCCGTAGGAATTGCGGGGCAAGGCAGGTCCATTGGCCGGGGTAATTTCCCGGAGAAGCACGAAGCTGTGAGCCATCATCAGCCAGTCGCATAGCAGCTAAGAATGGCCACACCAATCTGGTAGAAGTCTTCTCGTAGAAATCTACCGACAGTCTCTTAAAAACTATGCTTTATATATTTTTTCTTTTTTTGTATGGATCCTTTTCATTAGCCTATAACACCCTTGAAAGTACCCCAGCTGAATGTGAGTGTGCTTTCTTCATATTAATCCCGAGAGTCAAGCCCCATGTTTTTTGACAGGTAGTAGGAACACTGTATTATTCTGGAAGAAGGGCCGGTCTGTGCACTACCAACGCGCATCGGAGAAAGACTCTCAGTTCTAAGAATGTAGTAAACTTCTCAGCATGGCCCTAGATTTCCAGAGGCCGACTGTGTATGTGGGGAGATGGAGTATATGCACGCTGAGGGCAGTCACAGCAAGTCTGTCTGAGGCTGTGTTAAAACAATGACATGCACGAGGCATCTGGGTGGTTCAGTCGATTAAGAATCTAACTGTTAGCTTCGACTGAGATCATGATCTAATGTTTTGTGAGATTGAGCCCCATGAGCTGATGCGCTGAGACTTGCTTTGGATTCTCTCTCCCCCTCTCCCTCTGCCCCTCCCCTGCTCATGCTCTGCCTCTCTCTCTGTCTCTCAGAAATAAATAATTTTTATTATTTTAAAATGTTATTTACTGAATTTGAGAGACAGAGAGAGAGTGAGCCTGGGAGGTGCAGAGAGAGGGAGAGAGACAGCATCCCAGGCAGACTCTGTGCCATCAGCAGAGCCTGATGCAGGGCTTGAAGCCACAAACTGTGAGATCATGAACTGAGCTGAAACCAAGAGTCAAATGCTTAACAGACTGAGTCACCCAGGCAACCCAATAAACTTTAAATATACTACTAAAAAAATCGGGGACACCTGGGTGGTTCAGTCGGTTAAGCATCCTACGTATCCTCAGGTCATGATCTCACGGTTCGTGGGTTTGAGCCCCATGTCGAACTTGTGCTGATAGCTAGGTCAGAGCCTGGAGCCTGCTTCAGATTCTATATCTCCCTCTCTCTCTGACCCTCCCTTGCTCACGCTGTCTCTCTCTCTCCCAGAAATAAATTTAAAAAAAAAATTTTTAATTAAAAAAAATCGGTGTGTACAATTTTGACTTTCACCTATGGGCTAGGCACTGTACATGAGTATGAACAAAAATTAGTATATTCTTTGACAGAAACTGATGATGAATGATTAATGACAATCCTACCCACTCCCCTGACTTCCAAAAGAGAATGCCCCTGAGCAATAGGTTATTTCAAAGACTTTCCTCTGTTGTAAAAGATTTGGGAACCGGGCAAGAAGAGAGGATGTAGGAAAAAGCCAGAAATGATCATGTGACAAAGAGCCGAGAGGGTGGGTAGAGAAGAGGAGCAGGCATGATGTGTGGGTGACGTTTAGGATGCAAACAGAAGAATAGAAATGTTGAGAACTCACTATTGGGGCATCAAAACTGTGACGCTGATGGAGGAAGTGGAATGTTCAGATACATGACGTATGTTGGTTCCATCTTGTTCCTCTTTCTTTGACATTTCCTTAGGAGGATAAATAAGACATGAAGAACTTCCAGCTACCTTTTAGTTGCTGAAATTTGCCTGAATGTAACACTATGCTGAACCAGCATCATATGAGGCCCTGGAATTTGAATTAGACACACAACTTCTCATTTAATGGCTATTGAATTCATTTTTAAAATTTTTTAAAAATTTAATAATTATTCATTTTTTGAAAGAGAGAGAGAGAGACAGAGCACAAATGGGGAAGGGCCAGAAAGAGAGAGGCACAGAATCTGAAGCAGCTCCAGGCTCTGAGCTGTCAGCACAGAGACAAACTCGGGGCTGGAACTCACAAACCGTGAAATAATGACCTGAGCCGAAGTTGGACACTTAACCGACTAAGCCACCCCAGTGCCCCATGAGCCCATTTTAACGAGGAAATGACTGACGCCCAGAGAGGTTAAAGAATGTGCCCAAAGCCGTCCAGATGGCAGCTCCTGATTTCAGGATTTGACTCCAAGTTCACCACATTCCAAATCCACAGTCTGGTCACTGTGCTACACAGCGTCGTTGATGAAAAACAAAGCTGATGCCAGCCCACGAAAACCTGCTGGGGGAAGATTCAAATGGACTGTAGGCCCACTGTCGTCAGGACTTGCCCCAGGTGGTCCAGAGGAGGGAGAGTTCTCTGTGACATGAAGTACAACTAGAGCTTGCACTGGGCCTGAGTCTGAATCCAAAATCTTCATCCAGGTGTGCTGATCGCAGACACGGTCTGGGAACATAGAAGAGGGAACTCATCGAAGATATATATTGAAAGCAAGAGAAAGACATTGCCCTGGTCTTTCACATAAAGCTACATTGTTTTGTAGACTCAAAACTAGATTGACTGATTTCTGTGCCAAAAAAATTAATTCACTTCAAGAACGACTGAGAGGTATTCTTTCTTATTTGCCTTGCGTGATACCAAATAGCTGGTAAGACAAGACCGTTTGACTCTCCTCTCTCTGGTTTTGAAGTTGTATTGATAGAGCCATCAAGCTGTCATTCACAGACTCTGCAAGAAGCAGTATTTCCCTTCCCTGAGCCATCCTGTTGTTAAAGATTCTACTCGCCTGTTTCAACAGCTTAGAATTATGTCAAGAGCTAGATCCCACTTGGAAAAAAAAATACCCTGAAATTTCTTTACTTTTCAGTTGTGAGAAAAGCCCAAGGCATGTTGACATGGTAAAAGCCCTGAATTTGGAGTCGTATGCGGCTAGTTGCCAACTGTGTGACCCCGGGGAAAGCATCTCATTTCTCGCGGCCTCGGTTTCCTCCTCTGTAATGTGGGGGATGATTAATCCTTGCCCTTCCCACTCCATAAGGTGAGTCAAAAAGATGAAGTTAAATAATGGATAAAGGCAGCACTTCCTAATCTATGAATTGTTGTGCACATGTAAGCGGTTATTATTAATTACGGTTTGGATTAGAGCATAAAGTAGTTTCCCAAAGCTTAAATAATAAGCACCTAAAGAATCAGGAGGGGAAATATTTATAGAAAAGATGTTTGCTTTCCTTTGCATGTATTATCAATTGCTCTCAACTGGTATTTTAATTAATAAGGTGTGTGATTTTTTAATTTAAATAAGATTAAGTCTCTGGAAGAAATAATAACAGAGGAACATGAATTATGTAATAAAAAAAATTCCTAACAATGGTAGAGATGAAGTGGTTATCTAGAAACAGATTCTTGTTCAGCTCTTAGAGGGGACTGCACTGATTAGCTCTATTGTTAAAGTGCATTTTTTTCCCCACTTTAGATAATAGTCACTTATTTTCATATTCCTTTTAGGACTTTCTGTCTTTTCCACATTCTGGTGCATTTTTTTTCTTAAACATTTTCCTACCATATCCTGTGGCATAATCAGGAAGCAGATCGGGGAAATAGTGTCGTACGTAGTGTGTCCCAACGAAGACTCCAACGCGTTCCTTGAGAAGCTGGAGATGGTTCAGCAGGTCACTCAGGTCAGAAAACTGGAAATCACTGTTCACTTCCCACTCACTGTTTGCCTTCAATCACAAAAGAGGTTCTGACATTCTTACATTTCCAGATTCCCTTCACCCTTCCCCGTTCTGACTTTCCCACCCTAATGGAAACCCTTGCATCCCTGTGAAGACATCTCAGTGGTCTCCAAAATGTGGTGCAACCTCTCTCCTAACCATCCCAGACCCTACTGAATGCAGCAGTCAGAGATCTTTCAAAAACCACATAGCAATACTTCCATTTGCAACAAGGAATAACAAGGATAGCATTTATTCTCTCCTGAACAGATAAAATATATGAGATAACAATTTTAAGCATAGGGCTAAAAAGCAGGTGTCCTTGAGATATGGTCAATAAATAAAGTGAACCCTATAACACTCCCCCGCCCCCCCAGCTTACTGCTTAGATTTTCAGGAAATGGAGACACTGAGGCAGAGCCCAGTAGTTTTCCTCAGTGGAAGCTGCAGAACTGGGAGGCTAGGGGACGGCCAGACTCGGCCAGGCACTAGAAGGTGAGAACTGAGGAGTCTCCCTCTAGTCTTAGGCAAAGTGCTGATTATTACACCCAAGACTGGAGAAAGAGCCCCTGGAAAGGACTGGAGGGAATGGTCCTCGGAGCTTACCAGAAGTAGCTTTGGTTCCCATAAGCCAGAGTGGAAAACTCATAATTCAGAGTATCAAGTCGAATATTCAGAACACTTTTACCCCATTAGTAGGGGAAATGAGCTCTGGACTCAACACTGCTTGGGTCTACCTAATAACATTTAAAGAAGGTGCAAAGATCCACACTTTTTCCAGGTCATATAACCAGATCCTAGAATAAAGTCTATAAAGAGTTATTCACAGAGGGATATACTCAACACCCAATAGGGCTAAATCCACAATGTCTGGCACACAATAAAAAATTTCCAGGTGTGAGAGGAAACAAAAATATAAGTGATGAGGAGGAGAAAATTTAATCTAACTTACCTGGAAATCCATCCATACATTATATATACATAACAGAATTAGCAGGCAAGGATACTAAAACAGGTATGATTACATTTCTTACATTCAAAAAGCTAAGTAGAGACATAGAAATATAAAACGGAATCAGATACTTGGATATGAAAGCCACAGCATCCATACATCCTTTAACTCATAGCACATGTTTCTGTTATGCTAGATGAACCAGTCCTAGAGATCCACCGTATAGTATACGCCTACAGGTAATAATACCTACCATATTGCATGCTTGGAGCTTTGCTAAAAGGGTAGATTTTATGTTAAGTGTTCTTATCACAAATAATAATAAATAAATAAATAGGACGAGAGGAAGTTCTCGGAGGTGAAGGATAGGTTTATGGCACAGATTGTGATGCTAATTTCACAGATGCTTACTTATCTCCGAGCTCATCACCTTGTCTAGATTACATATGTAGGTACAGGATTTTGTATGTCAATCACACCTCAATAAAGTGATTTAAGTTTTAAGAAGATGATATGGAAACCACAATGTCTAAACTAGCAAATACTATGAAAGGGATTAAGTAAAAGATTAGATATCACAGAAGGAAATATTACTAAACTTGAAATCAAAGTCATTGATAGTTTCCAAAATAAAACACAGAGAAACAAGGTCAGGGTGGAGGGGAGGGGAACACAGCCGCCATCAGTGAGCCGTGGACCAGCCTCCTCAGCCTACTGTGTGTGCAAGGAGAGGGAAGAAAGGGAAGGACTTGGCATTAGGACTTTATAATTGCATAAGCAGTGACACTGAAACTCAGTTTAAAATAACACTTATGATCTCATAGAGTTTCTGAGGGTCAGGAATCCAGGCATATTTTCACTGGATGGTTCAGGCCCAGGGTCTGAACCTGTGTTCAAGCCTTAGGCGTCTGAAGCCTCCACCGAGGTAGGATTTGCTGATGGCTAACTCATGTGGTGGCTGGCAGCCTCACTTGCTCTCCACACAGGCCTCCCCTTGGGGTGCTTGAGCGTTCTCACAATGTGGCCCCTCACTTCTGCCAGATCAGAGAAAGAGAGAGCAGATCAGAAATCAGTGTATCCTATAAATTAATCTCAGAAATGACATACCATCCCGTCAGCCATATTGTACCAGTCTCTGGCAGAGACCATACAAGAATGTGAATATCAGGAGATAGTGATCTTTGGGGTCTGTCTTTGAGGCTGCCCACCATAAAGGCCAAGAAAAATATTTGAAAGAATAATGCTCAAATAATTTCAAATTTGATGAAAACTGTAAACCCACAGATCCAAAATGCCCAACGAACCCCAAGCATAAGAAATATGGCAAAAACCATACCAAGGTTCATCATAAACACATTGGTTAAAATCAGTTATAAAGAGAAAGATCTTAAAAACAGCCAGAGAGGGACGCCTGGGTGGCTTAGTCGGTTAAGCGTCCGACTTTCGCTTAGGTCATGATCTCACGGTTCGTGGGTTTGAGCCCCGCGTCGGGCTCTGTGCTGACTGCCAGCTCAGAGCCTGGAGCCTGTTTCAGATTCTGTGATTCCCTCTCTCTCTGACCCTCCCCTGCTCACGCTGTCTCTCTCTCTCTCCTAGAAATAAATAAAACATTAAAAAAAAAAATTAAAAAAAAAAAAAAAAAAACCAGCCAGAGAGATTCTTCTACACTCCATAGCAGTTACAACTTGTAAGGCTGATCATACCAAGTATGGAAGAAAATGTAGAGCAACCGGACCTCTCAGACACTGCTGATAGACTATGCAATGGTGCCACCATTTTGGAAAATAGTTAGACAGTTTCTTTAATGGTTAAATATATACCTATCATATGACTCAGACATATATTTACCCAAGAGAAAGAAAAGCATATGTAGATACAGAGATTTGAGCAGTGCATATAGCAGCTTTATTCTTCATGGTTAAAACCATGAAACAACTCCAATGTCCATTGCTCAGTGACTAGATAAATACCGTGGTATGTCCATACAAATGGATTCCTACTCAGAAATGCAAAGGGGCACCTGGGTGCCTCAGTCATTTAAGCACCTGACTTTTGATTCAAGCTCAAGTCATGATTTCATGTTTCTTGGTTTTGAGCTCTGCACTGGGCTCATACTGACAGCATGGAGCCTACTTGGGATTCTCTGTCTCCCTCTCCCTCGCTCTTGGCCTCTCCTCTACTTGTGTGCATGCTCTCTCTCTCTCTCTCTTTCTCTCTCTCTCTCTCAAAACTAAATAAATATTTTTTAAGAAGAGAAATGCAAAGAGATGAACCACTGATATATTCAACACCATGGATGAATCTTGAAATAAATATGGCAAAGAGAAGAAAACAAATACCAAAGAGTAAATTGAGCTGGTGATGGAAAGTGCATCAGTGCTCTCCAGGGGGTGGAGCCCAGGGGTAGGTGGGAGGGGGTCACTATTTTGAGGAATCATAGAGTAGATATGTCCATCACCTTGATGATGATGATAATGGCTTCATGGAGAATGTCCAAACTCACCAAATTGTTCCCCTAGAAAACTGTACAGTTTGAATGTCTATTAGACCTTAATAAAGTTGTTAAAAACAAAGACCACACTGAATATAGGATTATCCCTTCTGTAGTTTGTGCTTTCAGTGGCTTCCTATCGCCCTCGGGGGGTCTGGGCTTTGGAGAAGGCTTTGAGCCTCTTCCAGTGCCTGGTCCAGTTCTCCCTCTCCTTATCTTCCCATTAACTGTTTGAAACTCACCACAAGTGCTGTACCATGACGCTCCCTCTCATTCCACTGCTCCCCAACACTCCTCTCCCTAGAGGAGTCTTTCTCCCCTGTCCCCACCCCTCTGATAACTCGTTCTCACCTTAAGACCCCACTCAGCTTTTCCCTGAAAGATAATTTCTGAACCACCTTCTTCCTCTCCTGCCTTTGACCGTTGACGGCACTGTGCTCTACCTTCTGGTGCTTCCTGCAGCCCTCCACACCCCCCCCCCTCTGGGTCACTAAGCTTTCAAGTGACTACTGCGATCATAGCTCGTGATCACCTTTAATTAATGGCAGGAATTCTTTCTGTTCCTGCGTGCTTAGTGCAGCATCGAATACATAATAGGAGCAAGAAATAGGTTTGAAATAATCCATGAAGAAGATGATTAGGAGAGCTCCCCCAGAATATGGCTACAATAACCTGGCTATCTGTGCACCCCACCCCCAAATTCATATGCTGACATCTTAATCCCCAATGTGATGGTGTTTGTTGGTGGGCCCTTTGGGAGGTGATTAGGGCATGAGGCTGGAGAGCGCTCCTGAATGGGGTTAGTGCCCATATGGAAAATAGCCCAGAGAGCTCCCTGGCAATCTTTCTACCATGTGAGGATAGAGAAAAGTAAGCAGTCTATGACCCGGAAGAGAACCCCACAGGACCTGACCATGCTGATCCCTGATGTTCCAGCCTCTGCAACTGTGAGGAAGCAATTTCTTTGGCTTGTGAGCCACCCAGTCTGTGGCCCTATATTGTAGCAGCTCCAGTGGACTAAGATAATGTCCTACCCCAGAGATCCTAAGATTCACCGATGACAAGATCACATTCGGAATCTGGCAGAGAACCTGACAGAATGGAGTATAAGCGCTACACTTCTCAATAGGATCATGGGTCAAGGCATCTGAGAGGTGGTGAGTGTTCACTTGGGGGGTGGGCCAAGGTCTGGGGGACAGAAAGAGGGGGAGGTGTCTTCTCAAGGTGGCTTAAAACAAACAATGCTTTTAGGGGCACATGGGTGGCTTAGTCGGTTAAGTGTCCGACTTCAGCTCAGGTCATGATCTCATGGTTTGTGAGTTCGAGCCCCACGTTGGGCTCTGTGCTGACAGCTAGCTCAGAGCCTGGAGCCTGCTTCAGATTCTATGTCTCCTTCTCCCTCTGACCCTCCCCTGCTCACAGTGTCTCTCTCTCTCTCTCTCTCTCTCTCTCAGAAATAAATAAAACCTTAAAAAAATGGAAAACAAACAAACAATGCTTTTAAATCCTCCAGACAGCTGTCAGGTCAGAAAGATACTGTTTTATAGTCAAAATGTCTACATTCAGCCCACTGGTGGTGACATAGACTCTGTTTAGGTGATTTCTAGCAGAAGTTGCATATAACATTCCAAGCCCAGGTTTTCATTTCATTGGGGACAAATGGCCAATCTCCTGCGTCTGGTTACCCAAGGAAGTCACAATACTCCTTCCCTTCTCATTTCTCTGTGGATGACTCTATACTGTGTTATTGGACAGGGACATGCCTGTGAAATATTCAGGGCCCAAGGTCCACCTCCCCTCACGCCTCCATACTATGTGTCTCTTTTTCTCAGAGTTTAAATAATGAACAGATGAGAAGGGTGCAAGACAACACGTCTATGAGTCTCCTGTGAAATCTTCTCTCAGTTATGCCGTTGTCTGCTCTCCAGTGCAGTGGACAAGTCACAGCCATCAGGAATGAGGAAGACAGAACCTTGAGTAGCAGGTGCCAAACAGCTATGCTCAGACAAGGGGAGACAAAGGGCAGAGGCCAGAAAGGCCAAGGTTGGAGAAGATTTTCACTTTCAAGAATTTTATATCTCATTGAGTCATCTAGCACTGAGTGGTCCTCTAAGACTCAACCTTTTCCAGAAAAGAAAAAAAGAAGGAAGGAAGGAAGGAAGGAAGGAAGGAAGGAAGGAAGGAAGGAAGGAAGAAAAAAGAAAGAAAGAAAGAAAGAAAGAAAGAAAGAAAGAAAGAAAGAAAGAAAGAAAGAAAGAAAGAAAGAAAGAAAGAAAGAAAGAAAGAAAGGGAGAAAGAGAGAGAAAGAGAGAGAGAAAGCAAGCTTACCAGTTTGGATTCAAAATAAATGTCTGGCAAGTGGAAAACAGGACTGGGGCACTTAGATTTAAATCAAGCATGAGATTTATAAGTTTATTTATCACAAGGAGATGGAAGAGAGTTAAAATTTTTTTCTTATAGAAATTGTTGAACATACATAAAAGTAGAGAGGAAAGGAAAAAAAATCTTCACTCATTTATCACTTACTTTAACCATGGTCCAAATTGTGGGGTTTTTAAAAGTTTATTTATTTTTGAGATTGTGAACAGGGGAGGGGCAGAGATAGCCGAAGACACAGAATCCAAAGTAGGTTCCAGGCTCTGAGCTGTCAGCACAGATCCCGACACGGGGCTTGAACTCATGAACTGTGAGATCATGACCTGAGCTGAAGTTGAATACTTCACTGAATGAGCTGCCCAGGCACCCCCCATATTGTATTTTTTAATCAGAGAGAATTAGGCAAAATATACAGGTACATATCCTGGGCATCAGGAGATTGGAAGTAGAACAGTGTGGACAAAGAAGCCCTGGGCCTTTGTAGGGTAAATCCTCCTCCCCTTCTCAGGGAGTACAACCAGGAACCCAGTTCCTTAACTTCTGGCCAGACTTCACTCCAGCAAAAGACGGACAAGGATCTCCATGTACCAGGGCCCTTGAGAAGTCAAGGGAAGCCCAGGGCTAGTCATATGTGGTAGCTGCTCAGTAAAGGGTGAAGTTTTGCAATGGTTACTGTACTCAAGTACATCAGGCGATCGTGCCTGGAAGACAGGCAAGAAATTGTAACTCAGCCCAAGTCAGGACAAAGGCCTGACTCTGACACATGTGGGATTTTCCCAGTGTTTTCTTGGAAACAAGTAATCAATGGCAAAAAGCCTCAAGTCCATGCATGTTACAGATAAAGCAGATGTGTCTTGAACTGCAAAGAATGAGGAAGACAGCAATGATTTCTTTCTTTTTAATTCTGACTAATTTTATAGCGACCGATTAACCATTTACGATCTCTATAGCGTCTGTAGTCTTTCAGTGCTGAAACCCTAACTCACACTGGAGGCAACTGTAACCCCCAGGGAATGTTTGACAAGGTCCAAAGACATTTTTGGTTCGAGGTATTTTTGGTTGTCATGAGGGGGCAGGGACCATTCTATACAAGGCATAAAACACCACCATCACCACTCCCAGCAAAATACTTCAATGGCTCCACGTGTGATTACTTCCAAGGCTGAGAACCTCTGAATGAGCTCAACACAGATCAAGCTTTGGGGTCGGACAGAATTATCTTGAATCCCGGCTATGTGGTTTGCCAGCTCAACACTTTCCTGTGAATGTCTCCACTATGATTTGGGGATGGCGACACCTTCACTGCCGGTCTGTCTGCTTAATCAAAGATAATCTGTGGGAAATGTTGGCCTCCGCACCTGACACACGTAGGCACTCAACTCGTGGTGGCCGATGCGATTATGCATTGATTACTGCGGTTTTTGACACTGTGAATAATAATCCTTGATTTCTTTTTAAAACATGCTTGATGTGCCCAGTGGAGAGCCAGATCCTGGGAGGAAATAAAGACGGTGTCAAGTGGACCACACCATCCTCTCCTGGGAGCCGGGTCGGAAGGATAAGAGACTGTCAAGGGAGAAGATGTTCACAAGCATACTGGACGTAGGGCTGGTTATAAGTAGATGGGATTCTTGACTGGGAAATGGAAAAAGTAGATTTTTGTCAACCATGGCACTATGGATATTTGGGGTCAGATAATTCTTTGTTGCTGGGAGGCCGCTGGTCCCGTGCCCTCGGTGCCTCACGTCTCCAGACATCATCGAATGTTCCCCAGGGAGAGTTGAGAATGGATTTGGGTTGGTGATGGTGGCAATGCCCCTGTCCCTTCACCAATACCTTCAGCCCGTCCCTAAAGCAGGCACCATTCATGTGGCGTGGCCTCGTACCACTGAGCACAGACCCGGAAATCTTACCACGTGCACACCAGACAGTCACTAGGGATTTGTTCCGTTGAAACTTCTTACCCATCCTCACCTGTGCTCCCCAGTCTGTCCTGCCGTTTGCTAATCCACCTGCCTCTCAGCTAAGTCTAGGGTCTGTTGTTGCTGTTGCTGCTGCTGTTGTCTCCTGGATTCACAATGATCTTGGACACCCATGCTTGCCATCCCACTGGTTCACCTACGGCAATCTTTCTGTCTGCTCAATATTAAGATGCTCTCTCAGAAATTCCTGAATTTCCCTCCTGTTTATTAAAATGCAGGTTTCTCCAAGATGGAAGCACTAGCCATTATTTTTCAATATTAATGTTATTGTTTTTCTGAAGCTTCCGTTGTCCCGTAACTCAAGGACCCCTTGTCGAATCCCATATGTAGCATGTTTATTAGATGTAATATTTTATCTCTCGGACTCAGTGCCTGACACTATCATTTCCTTCTTATTTCAATAAAAATGATCTCTTTCCTTGCAGTTCTGACAGGAGCTAATGGTTTTCTTTATCACAGGAGAAAGTAAGAATGAGGCAGCGCTAAAAGACAAAATGAACTGTATATATTTGTGCCTTAATTCAATTTATAGCATAAACTCCAATCTTAATCAAGTAACTTCATAACTTCAGATATAACAACAACAACAAAAGCCACTGGGAGAGCCTAGGAGCCTCCAATTTTTCTGGATTTGCAGATTGTAGGTTTGAAAAACCATATCCAAACATAACCTCATGGAAACAGAAAGCACCTGTCACAAATGCTCACATGACTTTGGTTTTTCCTTCCTTCTTTCTGTCTTTTTTTCTTTCTTTGGTGAGTATTTTGCAGAATGGGGAGCATTTCTATCAAAGTCATTTAATCAAGTGCTAACAGAATCGGGTACAACTATCACCGACAGAAGAACGGTATTACCTATTTGATGAGAATTGTTTGCTGCATGCAAATTCCAGGTGGATTCTGCCCAGCTTTGTAGCTTTATTAGGAATGAAAAAAAATAACATATTCAGTGCACAATTAGATCATGAACATTCCAGCGGGGAGCTGAGAGTTTTACAATGAATGCCAAACAACTGTGCAAATAAAGGCATTTAAAAAGCACCACTGGATGGACTGCCTGTGTGGCTCAGTTGGTTAAGTGTCCGACTTCAGCTCAGGTCATAATCTCGCAGTTCGTGGGTTCAAGCCCCACATTAGGCTCTGTGCTGACAGCTTAGAGCCTGGACCTGCCTCGGATTCTGGGTCTCCTTCTTTCTCTGCCCCTCCCCTCTCATGCTCTGTTTCTCTCTCTCTCAAAAGTAAATAAACATTTAAAAAAAGATTTCTAAAAAGCACCATCCTGACATCATATATAGATGAAGATACAAGACAGATGTTGAAACCCTTACAAGTATTGAGCCTTGGATTGGTCGTGCTTGAAAAGGCAACTGGACAACAGAGGGTCACCCCACCCTTCTGTAAGGACCTGTCAGCATTTGTGTGGAGGACCAACATTTTCACCTGATTCAGGTCATACACTGAAAATAGATTGACTCAGGTCATGCACTGAAAATAGACTGATGTGGTTCAGGATCCTGAGTCTCCACTGCCCCACTGTGAAACCCTGGCAAACGTGCCTTAACCCGGGCAAGTATCAGATCCTATAGAATGAGGACATGAAGCCGTAGCCCTTCAACACACTGTCAAGATGAAATGACATGTCTGAACAGTGTTTAGACTGTGCGTGGTACAGACTAAGAGCCAATACATGGCATCTCCACTCTTATTTTATTATCTCATTGCTGTCTTTGGTCCACATTGTTACATTCAGCCCTGGGGGTTCTGGCTTGGAGTGGACTGGAAGACTCCATTCAAATGTCAAATTCACCAGCACTTATAAGGTGCCTACTGAGGCAGTGCCCTGTGGAAGGTGTGGTAGGGAATTCAGAGATGAGTTTGACATGATCCCTGACTCCCAGGGGCTCATTAGCACTGAGGGGAAGTGTGTGCCAACACCAGTAGTTACATACTGATGGCATATCTCTTGAATGACACTCGCTGAGTTGCTGTAGTCTGCGTGCTATGGTTTAGATAGAAGTGCTACCTCATAGAGTGTGAGCCCCTTTAGGGCAAGGCAGGGGCTATTTTTGAACCACTTCTGCAGCCCCAGTGTCCAGCCTCCATCACTCATTCGTAATCTTTCAACAAAATGTTTATCGAGGACCTGACGGGTAGCAGGTGCCAATGGAAATGCCAAGTAATGACCAAAGCATAGCTATCATCTTTGATCCTCTGGACTCTGCATTATACTCAGAGGAACAGATAATAGCCAGACTCTCCTATCATGACTAGCAGAATATCTAGCACAAAACCTTGAAATCTAATTGACACTCAATAAGTCCTTACTGAGTGAATAAATGAAAGTAAACGGATGCATGTATACAAAGTTAATTCAAGTAGACAAAGACATGCAGAAAGGAAGTGGGTATGCTTTGAGAGTTTATAACAAGAGGGCATGAATTGATGTCAGGGTAATGGAAGCTTCTAGAGGAAATGATGAGGCATGGGAATATTCCACTGGGTTGATACAGAAGACTTCTGGTGCAAACTTCCCATCAGCTAAACTGTGGTTCTTCTAGACCTTTTAGCTCCTGACTTCCCCTTCTTGCATTGCAAACTCTGTGTTGTGTTTGGGGTATGTGTCATGTGGGTGTGCAGGCAGAAATGTGAAGCTCTATCCTTTGAAAAGGCAAGGATTAAGAGTATAGATATTATCCTTCTTCAGGGGAGCCATACAGTTTGTTCCAAAGGGAGTTCTTGAGAGATCTGTCCAGTGGGAATTCTGCCAGTGAGGTCACACTTGGAAATATTAACACATTCCATGCCTCTGCTCATTTGTCCACCAGTTGCACAAGTAAAAATTGTATCTCCCCGATGTGCCAAGCTTTGCTAGATCCTGAACTACATGATTAGGAAAAACAGACAGACTCCATTGCTTCCTTGGCCAGTATCATTCTACAGAAAGCAGTCTGAATACCTCCTTCATGAAGGCAGTCTGTTCAGTAGGGAGATGCTAAGTGAACCCAAACACAGGCTCTGCTTGTGTGTGGGGGGGGGGGGGGGGGGGTGGCTGTGCAGTAAGACAGAGACATTAGCATCTGAGCTCAATACACCAAAATGGCTACAATTTTTTGCCACAGTCTCTGGTTTGCCTGTCACCAGAAGTGGCCAAGTTGGCTGGTGAGATACAGTACTGAGTGGGTCCTTTTTCCATCATTATAAAAAAACAAAGGCAACAGGGAAAGATAAGGATATGTATACACGGAGATACACGAGGAGGCTGAGTGCCAGGTCCACAGGGCTGGTGGGCGGAGCATCACCTGATGTCCCTGCAAGAAACCCAGCGTGACCCGGCAGCCATTAGGGCTCTCTGCAACTAAGATGGCATTCACTTTAGCAAATGTCTGCTGATTTCCAGTGAGGTTATCCAAACCCAGAATACACAAAAGAAATACATTCAGCCCTGACCTCAAGAAGCTTCTGAGCTAGTCCATCTGTTGACCACCAGTAAACTTGCTTGCTGGTGCTTTTGATCTCCCAGTTTTGTTCTGTTATCTACAGTGCCTCAGAGCAAGATCCCAGGACTAGAACAGCAATGCTTATCTCAAACAGCTGTCACTTGTTGGAGCTTACAAAATTCCTTGTCTTTCTATTGTTGTGCTTACAATCCTTAATCTGCACCTTCTTGGCTGCACAAATTTGGGCAATTCATTGTCCCACCCCAATCTTAATTTATCCATCTGTATAATGGAGAAAATAATAGCTCTTAGCAGGTAGAATTGTAAAGATGAGCAAGATAATGCAAATGAAATTCTTAGCACAGCACTTGGTGCAGGTAGCCACAAGCCCTTCCGTATGAGGATCAGGCCCTATTAGTAATTTATCTTTTGCATTGAAAAATATATAAAACTGTTGGAGGCTGCTTTAATAGCTCCACACCATCAACAGAGAAGTTTCTACAAAATTCCAAAAGGGCATAGGGAACATTTAAATGGAGGAGAGATGAGCATATAAAAAGCTTACTATTAGAATGTATAGGAACTCAATGGCTGCTTTGCATTTGAAAACTCCAATTCCATTTGTCTTGGTCAGGGTCGGAGCATCAGTACTTCTTTTTAAAAGGCTTTACAGTGAGGGCTAAAACAGTGGGTCTGCCTTTCAAGAAACAATTGTTGAAAGCTTATAACTGTTTATCTGCACTGACTATTCTAGAATAAAACAAAAGAGGGGGAATATACATAAGGGAGAGTGGTGGGGTGGAACAGACATAAAAAAAAGAAAAAATACAATAAAGCTTATGAAAAACCATTAAAGTCAATTTAGTGGAATAATTTTTCTTCTTTAAATTTCAGATACTTATAAACTGACATTTTATAACATTCCATCCCCAGTGACCTTGGCATTCTATAGTCTCTGTCAAACAGTTCATAATAACTTTCACTGTGCATTAATAAAACCAAAATATATATTCTATGCAACAGGTTCTCTGTGTATTTTTAAGTAATTTTGCAACCATTTATTTTTCCCTAAAATGTAGTGTGAGGAGGAAAAAAAAAACAACTATTGATCCTTCTGAGTATTTTCCCATTTTCTGTGGCCTAGCCATTATAAATACAACCAACTGAAACATTCTCAAAAAATTATCTCAGCACCTTGATCATATTCCTAGGTGTGTGTGACTCCTGGATTTATTTATGTATGGACTCGTTGAATTATATTGAAAGATGAACTGAGTACTCAGGGTCCAATTTTTCTCTATTTGCAAATTTATGTTCAATGCAAAGTATAAACTGATTTATGTTCAAAACAATGTATAAACTGAAGACCTCATTTCCCCCAGAGTGTTCATGTATAAATTCATTAAAATAACTCCCTTCCCCCCATCCCAATGATACTATTTATTACATAAAAAAGAGCTCTCTTCTGCATTTTTCCCATCTTCATTGACTTGGTGCATCATCATTACCAAATGTCTGTGAGTGGAACAAGAAGTGATGTGAAATCTTTTTCTTTCCTCCTTCTTCTTTTTGCTTGGCCCAATAAACATAAAAACAAATGGAGAGAGTAGGAAAGAGGGGTATACACAAGAAGGGGGACCAGAGAGAAAGAGAGGGAGAGAGAGAGAGCGCGAGCGAGCAGGCAGGCAGGCATGCGCCAGGAAGGAAAACTCACTGCGGTAGTGATGGATAACTGAAGTGAAGGTGTCAGGATGGTATTATGTAAATTACCAAGACAGCCAAGCCATGCACTGATGATTATAGAGGATGTGAGCCATGTTGTGGTCCCCAGGCACTCATGTGCCTTGTTATTTTTCTTCCCTCCAACTACCCTTGGGGTGGATTCTTCCTGACCCTGGTCCTTGGGAGAAAAAAAAAAAAAGGAAGAAAGAAAAATCCTCCAAGAAATCACTTCCCATTCACGCACACACATCGCTCAAACTCTCCCAGCCAAGAACGAGAAGAAAAAGAAAAAGAAAGGAAAAGTAGAGGAAAGGATGTGACAAGTCTCTCGTCGGATCCTTCCCTCCCTGGATGCCAGCCAGATGTCTTCAAACTGCCTTTTGTTTAGATCAGTGAAGCATTTGGCTTTATCAAGCACCTTGATTGTGCCTTAGTTTCAAGGACAGCACCTAAAGGGGACAATCTGGAAGCAAAGAATGTGGCTCTGAACCCACTAGATGGTGGAAAGCATCCTTGTATATGTTATATGCCCCCGCCATGGGAAAGTATGTGTTAATATGTTAATTTTAGGCCATTTGCATTCTTGTTGGGGGATGAGGTGGATTCCATCTATGGGACTTGCTTGGTTGCGGGTGAGGGTTTACAAGCTCAGCGCTGAAGGTGTTCTACACAAATTTGCAATTTGTAGCCTCTCTCCAAATTACAAATATATCCAGAATGAAGAAGAACCCCCCAACTGATGCTCATTCATTCATTTATATTCATTGGTGTGTATAATATTTGTTGGCTACTTATTGTTTACCGGGTCCTCCTCCCACAAATTCCTGGCATCACAAATATTAATACCACATAGTTCTGCCCACTGAGGAATCACCAGCCTCATGGGGAAAGACAAACATGGAAAGAGATCATTACAGTCCAGCATGACACTGGTTTAAGTGGACGAACCATGGTAATTGGAACCAGTGACTGTACTCCATTTGTCTGCCTTGTCTCTTCTCCTGGCTCATCAGTCCTTGGAATGAACCGATCATGCCTGCTGTCTCCGGTTGAACCCCAGGGCCTACACCCCCGGCAAAGTCATGAACAGGCTGATTTTAGGAATGTAGGTTTGCTTTATGATTACTTTGAAAAGTGATGTTAGGTCACGGGATTTAAAAGCAAAGGTTTAATTTAAGCATCAGACTAGTTCAATTATTCTTCCTTTGGCTCAACTCACCTTCACTGAACAACTCACTGTCTGCCAATCTCTGTGCTGTGAGGTGGGGGCAGCACCGTGAGCAAAGCAGACGCAGTCCCAGCCATCAGGAAGCTCACTGCCCAGTGGAGAAAAGAGACATTGATTAAATAGTCACACAAATTCTCAAGTACATGCTGTGATGAGAACTGGAAGGAAAAAAATAGGGTTTGCTAGGAAAGTCTCCTGAGACCTCATCTAGTCTGACTGTCAAGGAAGCTTTGAAGAAATAATGGTCTAGTCGAGATCTCAGTGTGAATAGGAGTCTACTTGGTAAATGGGAGAAGAGCAGGTGGGCCAAGTGCCTGGGGCTGAGAGAGCACCATGGTTCAACCCCTGAGATGAGCAGGGACATACTCACTATAGGAATTTGAAGGAAGTCAATTGGATGGAGCAGAAGGAGAGCCAGGGAGAGAAGAATGAGGTGAGGCTGGACAGGTGAGTGGTGGCCTGGCCATATAAGGCCTTACCTCTCACTAAGGGGATGCTATGGAAAGGTTTAAGTGGTCAAATGTGTGGGTCACGGATTGTAGGGCTAGGTGCCTGGAGGAGAAAACTCCATGGAGAAGACCCGTAACACCACTGTTGATCTCATGAGCACAGGGGTGGCCTGTTCTACCACACCACTGGCAAAATGGAGAGAAGTAGATGGATTCAGAATAGTTTTTGATGTGTTCAATTGACAGAAGTAAGCAAGTAAGTGAAGTGTGGAGGACCAGCTGGGGAGAGAGCAGTTCCAAGAATGAATAATGTCTTGATTTCTCATATGCCCCAATGGATAAATGAGTCATTGACATAGCACATTGCGAAAGTGTATTCATATATTGACTATGAATATGACTATATTACATCCCAACTAGATCTTCAGTTGGGCCCTTTGTATCTATTAAACATTTGCCATACTTCCATATGGAGTACCTGGTTCATTTGTAATGTAGGGAGGTGAGACTATGATTTTTGTCTCTACTGGCTTCAGTAACTCAGGCTTCCAACACTGTCAAGGAGATGAAGAGGCCAACTTGTATCATTTCTCAAAGCACAAATGGAAAACAGAGTCCCTCATAGGACACCTGTCAAGCTAATTAACAAACTTGGGACATGGCATATGCTTTGCCTTTGGGGCTGGAAGACCCTACTGACTCCACCAAGGTCCTAAACCAGCTGTGTGTAGTAGATTAAGAGGTGTAGCTACATAAGTTTTTGGAAAATATGTGAATCTTTAACACCAGCACTGCCTTGCCACAAACCCCCTATGTTGGCCCTCTCCCTGCAAGTGAAGACCTTGTTCTCTGGAAACCAAGGGCTCAGCCAGATGGTCACTTTTCTGACCAGGTGCCTACCTGCTAATCCTTAGCCCTTTCAGATGGGAGGGAAGAAACACACAGACCAATACAACCTTAAGTGTCCAGCAGACTCAATTCATCTTGGAACTGAAGATCCGATTGTAAGTGTCAAGAAGGTCACTGACAGTTTCTAGGTGTGGTGAGTTCTTTATGACCTCCCTTATGACGGTCCTCAGACTTAACAGTTTTGAAACCCAGAAATTCAGCTCTTTCCCTCTCTCTCCTTGTGATGCTTCCAGAAAGTACAAATTAATAGCATTCTACCTGCTGCAGTGTAGAAATGAACCATTTTTCACACTTGCTCCAGAAAGTACTGTGGAGTTCACAAACTTCTCCAGCTTGTCTCCCCTTGCTTCCAAGTGACCCCCAAAACTTTAGGAGTTCATTGCCAGGACCAGGGACCAAATGTTCTTTAGGAAGTGTTTAAAATTTTTAAAAAATATTTAATGTTTATTTATTTACTTTGAGAGAGAGAGAGAGAGAGAGAGAGAGAATCTGAAGCAGACTCCAGGCTCTGAGCTGTTAGCACAGAGCCGATGCAGGGCTCAGACTCCTGACCCATGAGACCCTGACCTGAGCCGAAGTTGGACACAACTGACTGAGTCACCCAAGCTCCTGGGAAGTATTTACTTTTTAAATTGGTATGTTTGTGGGGCGCCTGGGTGATTCAATCAGTTACGTGTCCGACTTTGGTTCAGGTCCTGATCTCATGGTTCGTGAGTCTGAGCCTCACGACAGGCTCTGTGCTGACAGCTCAGAGCCTGGAGCCTGCTTTGGATTCTGTGTCTCCTTCTCTCTGCCCCTCCCCTGCTTGTACTCAGTATCTCTCTCTTTCTCAAGAATAAATAAACATTAAAAAACAATAAAAGAAAGAATTACAGGACACTTAGTGTGGGGCCTGTCCTCAAATTGGTGTGTTTGTTTTGTGCAAGACCGTCAGCTGTAAGTTCTCATCTGCTTCCATGGTCCAGTCTTAACTCAGACCATCAGGCCCAGAGGCACACACACAGTGTCCATGCTGGGGGACATGTTATTATTATTTTTCCTTCTTCTATAATCAGAAGAAAAAGAGAATTAGGGGCACCTGGGAGGCTCAGTTGGTTAAACATCCAGTGCTTGGATTCAGCTCAGGTCATGATCTCATACTTCATGGGTTCGAACACCACATCTAGCTCTGTGTTGACAGCATGGAGCCTGCTTAGGATTCTCTCTCTCTCTCTCTCTCTCTCTCTCTCTCCCTCTCTCTGTCCCTCCTCTGCTCACTCTCACTCTCAAAATAAATAAATAAGCTTATAAAGGAAAACTAAGGAAAGAACACATAGTCCAAAGCTTAAAAAAAAAAAGGCAATTGTTACTATGACTCCTGTACCCCTTATTCTTAAACATACAAACGTAATATTGTATATTCTCTGAATAATGCATCCCTGGGGCAGGAGGCAGAAATCCCACTGTGTTTTTCTATGGCTCCCCAGCACCCATTCTACTGCCTGGCACAAAGAAGAATCTGATCAAAGAATCCTGTTGGAAGTGGATGACAGTAGTAATACCAAGCAACTACTAGTGCTAAATAACGTATTAAAAAAACTGTATTTGGAAATGCTAAGAGTCATTACCATTTTTACTAAGTGTTTATTATGTGCCAAACACCAAATGCTGTAGGTGCATGACCTCATCTAATAATTATAGCTCCCTTACGATGATCAGGCCCATCTTCCAGATGAAGACTTTAAGCCTCACGGGTATTAGATCATTTGCCCAAATTCACTGAGCCAGTTAAGTGGCATCGCCATGATTCAAGGTCAACTGTCCTTGCCTCCACAGTCAAAATCTTAGTCATGATGCCATACCTGATCACCATCTTCTCTATTAGCACTTATTAACTTTGTCAATTAGAATACAGCAACAATTTATATTCGTTACTATTAGCTATGGCCATATGCATTGCATTAAAAATGTAAAACATTCTCAAACATGAAAAACTTCAGGGAAAGTTTTTCCTGATGACAGCATGCCTGTTACTGAACCCTTGACAAACACAAATGACTGGGCACCTAACAAAAAATATGGAAGACGGAGAAGAGCTGAGAAAGCTTAAGTTGGTTAATTGTATCATCTATAGAGAGGAATTGGTGAATATTGCTTAAAACTGAGAAATTGTTAAATAGAAAAAATGGCTCCAATATTTTAATATTTTGAGAGAGCCATTCAAAGGAAATAACCTGAAAATAAATAAAATTTATGTCCACAGAAATATTCGTGGAAGTATTATTTTTAATAAAACACAAGGAATAATGAAAATCTAGACAAACAATCACAGAGCAAAGAGTAATTGAACTCTGATACAGTGAAATAATTATAAAAATCAAGAAATCTTTCTGTGATTCACATAAAATGAGAAAAGCAGAATGCCTAATTATGTGTCCACTATTTTTGAAAGTGTGCCAAAAGTTGTATGCATAGACAGAAAAAGTTTTAGGATCCCCTTCCCACCCCTTCCCCTACAAGCATATATAAGCCAGTAGCTGATGGCAGCTGATGCTTTGCTTTTTAAGCTCTGTTTTCCAAATGTTCTGAGCTGAGCTTGATAGTACAACCATCCACAGCATAGAGTAGGGTTTCCAACAAGCATTTTTGAACAAATGAATGAATAAATGATTGCTTGCTTTCCCCCCCACCCCATTAAATACTTACGCCCTCACTACACTGCCTGGTGAACCCAGAAACCAGAGGCTATCTGACCTTCACGTCAACAGTTTTGGAAACTCCTAAGTGGTTCAGTCAATAAATACTTTGCTTTCTAAGACTGTAGCATGTTTGCCTTAGCTGGAAAACGGGTCCTCATCAAGGAAATCATTTTACGGTCTTAAAGGTCTCCATCCAAATACAGTAAAACCTTGGTTTGCCAGCATAATTCGTTCTGGAAACACGATTGTCATCCAAAGCACTTGTGTATCAAAGCGAATTTCCCCATAAGAAATAATAGAAGCTCAGATGATTCATTCCACGGCCCCAAAATATTAATATAGAAATTATTATAATACTGTAATATAATACAAAATAATATAGAAAATGCAAAATATAAAAAAGGAACAAATAAACCTTCACTTACCTTTGAAAACCTTCGTGGCTGGTGTGAGGGCAATGAAAGAGAGGAGAGTTGTTGTATAGGAGAACTTTCCTATCACTAACGGATGTTGACTATAGTACAGTATTAATAAACTCTTGTCATAGACTGTATTTAATGGAACTGGCAATAAGACAGCAGAAGAAAAGGGTTTCTATACAGGCAGCCTACCCCAGAATGAAGCAAAGCCTTCCTAAGCTTACTCTTATATGGAAAATCAAAGGTCTCTCCATAGGTACTTTGAAGTGACAAAAAACACACTAGTGCCAGTGGTGGACACTTTCCAAAGTTCTGAAAAATCACTGATTTCTCCCAAACACTGTGGCCTGAGTCTAAGCATGGGGGATGATCACCTACAATCTTGCAGAAAGAGAGAGAGAGAAGAGCCATTGACTCCGTTGTGATCATGTACCATTCAGTCTCACATGCTACTCAAATTGCCAGACATCGCTCATTTATCAAGTTAATATTTATTAGAAATGTTTGCTCATCTTGCAGAATACTCGCAGAACAAGTTACTCACAACCCAAGGTTTTACTGTGTTACACCGTATAACCATAGAGGTCGAAAAGGAAACCCATACAGATCGCTATTTTAATCTTGTTTGCTTTAGTAGTATAGAGCCCCTGACCCTTCTGGAATCAGAAATGGAGAATCAACGACATGCAAGAGACAAGTTCTGATCCTTCATCTAGTTTCTTCATTTCCCAGATGAGAAAATAGACTGAAGATGTTCACTAATTTATCTAAAGCAACATATTGTCTTGGTGAGCCATTCAAATACCTACTTTTGAGAGGGCCAAAATCCTCCTGCAATGTTTGTTTGACAAAAAGAAAATTTAAATGAGGTGCACTTAGCAGTTCAATAGCAGAGAAATAAAGTAGATGTCCAATGGCAAGCACACACATTGCCAGAAGAGTGCTTGGGGGCGAGGGCCGAGCTCCTGCGTGATGGGGAAGAAAGGGAGGGAGATGAACCAGTTGACTGCAAAAGCCAGAATGCAGGTCAGCAAGAGAGTTCCCAAATCCACATTGATTCCACGGATGCCCTGTTCACTCGGTGCCCACGCTGCACCTGTCGCACTACCATCGGGCAAGGAGATACAAGTCAGCACAGTCTCCCCCAGGAAGGGGTTCGGGGTCTAGTGACCAGGTCAGGCCGAGCAAAATGGAAGGTCTGTGATAACCGGCACCAGAGGCTGAGGGGCATGCCAGGCACCAGCTGGCCGGCATTGGAAGAAAAACAAGATAAGAGAAAATAGTCTCAAGTAACACCAGTCAGAGGATGAGGAGCCATCGTGTTCATCTTGCTACCCAGGCTGGTGCCCGGATCAATTTTAAGGTCCTCGTTCCTGGTTCTTGGGGCTTAACATTCAGCCAGAATTCTGGGTTCCTGAATATGCCAACCTTTCTCTAAAACTGTTTTTAATTTCTGGGGTGCCTGGGTGGCTCAGTTGTTTAAGTGTCCAACTCTTGGCTTCTTAGTTTCAACTCATGGTTCATGAGTTCGAGCCAAGTGTCAGGCTCTGCGTGGACAGTGCTTGGGATTCTCTCTCTCTCTCTCTCTCTCTCTCTCTCTCTCTCTCTCTCTCTCCTCTTTCTCCCTGTCTCTCTCTGCCCCTCCCCAGGTCATGCTGTCTTTGTCTCTCTTAAAATAAATAAATAATCTTAAAAAAACTTGTTTTCAATTTTTAAAATGCTTATAGTATATGCTACTTTTTAATCTTGAACGTCCTAGGTGAGTGTTTCTCCGTATATGTCACCATGCTCACCATAATATAAAAAAATTATATAAATGAGAAAAAAGTGATAAGAAATAAATCTTTATGTTAGGGCCCAGCCCAAACATCTGCTGTGGCTGTGCAGTATATAAAATATTAACCTTATTGCCGGCTTTTATTTTAATAAGAATCTCTTGGACTAAATAATGGGAACCAAGTACAGTAATACACTTTCCAACAATGCTATGGGCAGCCCCCTGGGACTATCAGGGAGGACTTGGTAAGTGACACTTGTACAGGTTTAAATTTGAAATTGCATTTAATTTGTATGTCCTATTACTTAGTTGAAAACATGTACCTCTAAGGCAAATGCAGACGGAAATGGGCATCGAGCTAAAAATATTTGAGAGGCAATAATTTGCCTTAATGGCATCCACACCTAGATGGGGAAAGTAATGAAGTATCTCAGGGGAGGTATTTCTTTGGCTTAATTTGTTTTCACGCTGTTACCAAGTTGTCAACCCAAGGACTGTACTGAGAGCCAGCTCCTGAACTTTTCTTTTGTTTCCTTTCCTCTTGAGCACACTCTATCTCATGCCCTTTCTTCCATGTATTTATGCAGCCTCCAGTGCTTAATGGTATCCTAGGCATTGTTCTAGAAACGGACGGACACACGGCAGCAAAAAAGAGAGGGCCACTGATCGGTGGCCAAGCTGGGCCAAAGACCTTGTCTACATGGCATTTCCTCATTTCCTTTCCCGGTGACCATGGGAGGTCGGTGGGGCCGGTGGAGTGAAGACTGGGTCCCAGAGACTGTGTCTGGTAGTCGTGTTAACCAGGGGCAGTTAGAAATGGAGAAAAACACAAGGAGAGGCAAAGATGAGCCCTTAGAAAGTGGCAAGGGTCAGACCAGGGATGGTGGATTCTCTAGTCAGGTCCAAGGGATAACCCCCAGGGCCCCCGTGGAAGGTCAGGGGAGAGAAGGCAGAGGGGCAAGCTCGGTACATCCAGCTCCTTGCCTCCCCAGGCCTGGGAATGCTCAGCTCGGTTTCAGTGTCTGTCATTCACGTGGTAACATGGGTGGCTGCCTGAAATTGAGGCACACGCTGGCTTGGAAAATTTCTGTGTGTATCCAGTATTCAACTGAGTACTTTAAAAATGAGCCCTTACCACCAAACTGAAATGAAAGCCCCACCCAAATGCCCCTAAGTTTATGCATTTTCACCCCTGGGACAGCCACCCCAGCGCATCAATACAGACCCGTGGGCCTTCATTATATCCTACAGAAGAGCTAAGACGGAAAATCCTGTTGTTCCCAAAACCAACTTCAAAGGTCACTGACTTGTTTCCTCATGCTCTCTCTCTTCCTGTCTGCCAGACCAAACCCTTTCTCATTGGTCACTGCTGGTCACCCAAGAGCTGAGCCTTCAGGGATGGGGTCCTCCCCACCACAGGGTATAGGTGAAGCCTGAGGAAAGCGATATAAACACCCAAAAAACGGGGTTCCTTCTTGGGTCCCCCCTGGCCCTTGCAGGTCCCCATCCTTCAGCCTCCCATGAAATATGCATGTCCTGTTACTTAAGCTAGCCACCTGTAGCTTCTGTTGCTGGTAGCCCAAAACCCTCACCTAGAACAGGCCCAGTACGGACCCCAGACAAAGCAACATTCTCATCACACAATGGCCATAGCCCACACCCTTCCGAAGACACTGCAATCCTCACTTTCTCCCTGGCTGGGAAGACAGATGTCACCCTACACGTGTTGTGAGGCTAGGCACCACACTTGAGTCCCCACGTGCTCCTCAGGGGGACTGGGCTGAGCTGGACGTGAAACAGACTCTGTGAAGAATCAATAAATGCTTGTTGCCAATTCAGTTAATACCTATTCCACAGTAGGATCAAATACCCCCTAGGCTCTACACAGAGCAAAGGATGTAGAAAAGAGGTTCTTGTGGGGAAGGCGGGACAGTATCAACAGAATGACAGAGGATGGACATTTAGTGAGAGAGACTCAGCTCCTAATCCAACTTTGATCACCTACGGCACCTGGGTGATCCAGGAAGCTCACCTTAACTGTGTGAGACTGGCTTTCTTCACCTGCCAAATGAAGATGATATTATTATCCACCCCATAGTTTTTTGGTGAAATTTAAATGAGATAATGTATATTCAGCACCCAGCGCACAAAGCCCGGCTTACAGTAAATGGGCAGTAAATAATAGCTATGATCAAGAATGGCAGTAGCATATAATATCCAATTTTATTTGGATATTTAGATAATATCCAAATAATAAATAATAAATAATAAAATATCTAAATTTTATTAAGATAATGCTAGACTTCCAAGATTACTCTGGAACAAGAGCATTGCACAGGAGGTTTATTACTTTTTTAGTGTTTACTTTTACGAGGGAGAGACAGTGGGGGAGGTGCAGAGAGAGAGGAGGGCAGAGGATCTGAAGCGGGCTTCTTGCTGACAGCAGAGAGCCAGATGCAGAGCTCGAACTGACGAATCTGAACCAAAGTCAGATGTTCTACCCATGGAACCACCCAGGTCCCCCTGCACAGGAGGCTTTAAAGGGCGAGTTCTGGAAGTGGCACACTCCCACTGGCCAAAATTCAATAAGATGGCCACTCCTAATCACAAGGGAGGCTGGGGAATGGAGCAGAGTTATCTGTTTGGAAAAAAAGAGAAAAGGGGTTTGGCAAACATCAAGAAAGTCTCTCCTGCTTCGAATCAGCTCACTCTTCTATGAAAATTAAGAGTAAACATTGCAACCCCCAGATTCTAAATCATGAGCTCTTGACAATACTGCTCCCAGTGCACTAAGCCCTACGTTTCTGGGCAGAGAAGGGGCTGCACAGGGACGAAGGTGTCGAGGTAGACAGGGGGACTTCCACATTGTGAGGGCAGGTCACCAGACAATCTGAAGAGCACCTTCTACCACCTATGCTGTACCTCGGTTCTCCCAAGTGGGTTTTATTAATTTTTTTCATTTTATAATGTTTATTTATTTTTGAGAGAGAGACAGAGTGTGAGCAGGGGAGGGGCAGAGAGCGGGAGACACAGAATCTGAAGCAGGCTCCAGGCTCTGAGCCGTCAGCACAGAGCCTGACGTGGGGCCCGAACAAACCCACAGACTGTGAGATCATGACCTGAGCTGAAGTCAGATGCTTAACCAACTGACCCAGGCTCCTCTCATTTTTAAAAGAATTTTAATGTTCATTTATTGAGAGAGAGAGAGAGAGCAAGCAGGGGAGGAGCAGAGAAAGAGGGAGAGAGAATCCCAATGCGGGGCTCAAACCCATGAATCATGAGATCATGACCTGAGCCAAAACCAAGAGTCAGACGCTTAACCAACTGAATCACCCAGGCGCACACCAAGTGGGTTTTAGTGACAGAATCAAATGCCGGGGGATCATGGGAGAAAATTTACTAGAAACAATTACTGGTCTTGAGATCTTAAGCAAGTTACTTAATTTCCAATTTGTATTTTCCTCATCCTTGAAGCAGAACTGCCACCAGAGAAAAGGATTCTAATGTATCTGGAATGGGGCCTGATGGATAATAACCACTCAAGAAATGAAATCATTGTTCCTATGGTTTTATTTCTATACCAGGAGAATGGAAAGACTTTTTCTCCCCAGTTTCCCCTGCCGGTAGTCAGGGATTCGAGTACAATGGAATTCTGAATTGCTGGGTCAGGCCTCTTCCTGACTCTGCCTGTAGTGAGAATCAAGAGATGTTGGCCCCAACCCTTGCCCCTACTTGTGAGAATTAAACTGGCTTCAGCTTAGGTAATGATCTCACACTTTGTGAGATTGAGCCCTGTGTCAAGCAAGATCTGCACTATCAGGGCAGAGCTTGCTTGGGATTCTCTCTCTCCTTCCCCCTGCTCATTCTCTCTCTCTGTCTCTCTCTGCTTCTCTCTCTTTCTCTCAAAGTAAATAAATAATCTTTAAAAAGATTTTAAAAAGGAGCACCTGGGTGGCTCAGTCAGTTAAGCATCTGACTTCAGCTCAGGTCATGATCTCACGGGTCATGAGTTTGAGCCCCACATCAGAGCCTAGAACCTGCCTCTGATTCTGTGTCTCTCTCTTTCTCTGCCCACCCACCCCCTGCCCCACTCAAGCGCTCTCTGTCTGCTTTAAAAAATAAATAAACATTTTTAAAAAAAGATTTAAAAAAATGTATCTTCTTGTGTTCAAATGAACTTCATTGGCTCTAATTCCGAAAGCATACACCGTGCTCCTGCCTCAACAGGCGTCTTCACACCCGTTGCCTGTAGCTGCCTTCCACATGTCACTCAGATTTCAGCCCTTCCTGGTTGTGCGTGCCGATTTTGAAGCAGAACTAAAATAGCCATTCCAGTTCCCCAGAACGAATCCATTAGCACCAAAGGTATAATGAGAACTAAAGATTGCATTAAAGCTTTCATACTCAACAATACACTTTAAAATTCCATCAGACATGTCCACTTTACAAAATCCCTTATTCTCTGGGACATCATCAAAAGGATTCATTCCCCCACCCTTCCCTCATTACTCAGCTTGGATAGTTCCGATCTCCTTCTGTTGGTATCTTCTCCTTGGGAATCTCAAATGGCCCACCTGTCTTTGTGAAGAAAAATCCAGCCTTTTCTCTGCTTCTGTCTTGATACTGCTATTTCCACACATTCCTCAGAGTCTGTAGGACTCAACCAGTTTCCATGATCTATCTTTTTTAGAAGACACTGAGTGGCTAATAAAATAGTCCCACAATGCGTGCATGGAGGCGAGCCATGATTCTGAGAGATCTGGCATGTGAACCAAGGTCATCATTGTCCAAGTGTGAATCTCAAACTAAATGCTCTTGTTTTCTATTTCTTTGTCTACTAAATCATACGGTCTTTGCTTTGGAAATCAAACTATGGGGTCTATTTTTTTCTGTCTAGTTCAGTGTTATGGGGTTGGGCTGGTTGAATGCCATGTGCCCTCCAAGGTCTCATCACAGAGAGAGTTTAGTTTCCCTGGTCCAACCATGCCTACAGCTTTTAACTTTCAACTATCACCGAATTCGTTCTCTGGCAGCTTTTTTTTTTTTCCTTGAAAATCAATCAATCAAAAAGAACATGTCTCTTAATGAAAGCACTTTAAAACATTCTAAATGCACACCTTCGGGTTCTGAAAGCCCACAGTGTACATTTTTAGCTCCAAGTTGTTCCAGTTTGGATGGTTGAAATTTATTCACCAAAGAAATTTGCCCACATGGGAAAACTTCATCAGAGTCATTGATGGTGTTCCCTGAAAAAGAAATCAAGTGGATAACTTGATTGTAAGCGATGGAAGTATGTATAAAAATGTAAGGATGTGTGTATTTATGTTGCCACTTTACTTAAATTGATAAATGCTGGGATATAATAGTTACAGAGAAACCAAAATTAAATCACTAGAAATGCCTATGTACAGAAGGTTATTGATGTGCTAAAATCTAAAGTTGCATTGAGAATTTCCCAGCAATGTAGTTGCACATATCTGAATATTATGGAAAAAATTTTTCAACAAGTGAGATTTAAGATCTCCAAACTTTCATCTCGCCTTAGCTCACTGAAACCCATAACTGTCTAATTTAGTCCTTGGAATGTTTATAAACTGACAACGGGGGCAGGCAGATAAAAATTTGCAGGACACTTTGAAGCACGATTATACAAATGAAATCGGTGATTCCAACATGTGGTCTACAGATCCTGGGGTGAGGGGTCCTTGAAACTCTTTCAGTGAACCTATGATGTCAAGACTGTTTTTGAAATAATAGCAAGATGTTCTTTCCTTTTTTATTTTTTATACGATTGGCATTTGTATTGATGATGTAAAGTGACGAAGGGTAAGAGTATTGGCATTTTAGTGTGAGTCAAGGCACCAAACACATTGATAGTCATTTTGCTACTAAGTTTAATTAAGAATGTCCTTCAAGAGATTGTAACAATTATTACTGCATCTAGACCTGGAAGTACTGGAATGTATTAGTTTTCTCTTTTTTTAAATGTTCATTTATTTATTTTTAGAGAGAGAGAGTGAAAGCAAGGGAAAGGGCAGAGAGAGTGGGAGAGAGAGCAATCCCAAGCAGGCTCCGTGCTATCACCACAGAGCCTGACATGGGCACATGTGTGTTTGACCTGTGAGCTAAACCAGTGCTTTCTTCACAGAATACCATTCTTACTTGAAGCCACAACTTACAAGCTGTGATTATTCAGATATTAGGGTTTCATGGACACATTTTTTTTTGAAAACGAATAAAGTAAGCTTGAAGTGTTTATTGCAACAAAAACAACCGATTGTATTTGTTGCCAATAATAAAATTAGAGCTTTCAATTTATAACTAGAACTTTGGAAAACTTGCATGGGCAAGGAGTCCCATCCTTTTCCAATATTAAAGACTTTTCTGATGAGCTCAATGGTGATATTAATGGAGGCGATGTTTTTGGTGATGCATAAATGAACGTGCAATATTTGGAAGACTTGCATCACTTAGTGAACTAGTATTTACTAAATGACAGATTTATGATTTCTGGTTTCAAAGTCATTTATGAACTCTATCATTGCTTACATTTAAGATTCAAGACCCATCACTAGATTTTAATATAACACTGCATGAAAAGCTCACTGATATGACTTCAGATTTTATATTACAGCTAACTCTTAAGAAACCAACACTTGTTGAGTTTTTGAGTAATATCAAAGAAAAATATCTCAAATTATCTGAAAAGCTATTAAAACACTCTTCTTTTTTCCCATGACACGAGTATGTGAAGCTGGTTTTCTCTTATACTTCAATCAAAAAAATCTATCACAAGATATTGAATGCAGAAGCAAACATTAGAACCCAACTATCTTCTATAAGCCAGACACAAAAAAGATTTACAGCAACATAATAACATCACTCTTCTTGGTGATTTTTTGGAGGAGAAACGTCATTCTTTTTCATTACAAGCATCTTATTTCCATGATTAAATAATGGATGTTATTGTTATTTTAAAATGAATTAACATTTAGGAATTCTAGACACCTGTTTTCATTTCTCATATGGTATATGATTACTGTAACCCACATGAGCAACACTATTTGTATCCTTAATGATATTTAAGAGTATAATGTGAGACTCCAAGGTTTAAAAACTACTGTATGAAATACCATCAAGGATAAACTAATTAGATAGGAATATCTTGTGAGTTGCTTCAACCAAGGAGATGATGCTTCTATGTGTCAGCTCACTGGGGAATCCATTTATGTGTAGCTCAGGAAGTAACACTACACACACAACCACAAAGAAAGGGAGTGTGTTGCTTTCAGTGGTCCGTGTAGCAGCTGAACTCTGATCTGGCCTGCGATGCTCCAGGGTTCTCTTCTCCAGCTCATGCACCAAGCCACAGGCACGTCAAAAGCAAAGTCACCGGGATGCTGTTCATCCTGGTCTCTGCAGAAATTGAACCTCCTTCTTGGTCTTCCCAGACCTTGTAAAACAGAGGTGAGGGATTTAGAAATGTATTTAGTGCCTGGGTTGTTAACGTCTATGGAGTCAGAAAGCCCCTGGCTCAGCCGATGAGGCTTAAACCTCAAGTGTTTCATGACATTGAACCATGTTGAGGTAGTAACCAAGGCCAAACACTGGATAAGGTGCATTAGAAGGGGTCAAGTGTCCACAGATAATCCTTGGTGGGTCTGCAAGTGGTGTACAGTATGCACACTTTCTGGGAAGCATTCATAGCAGTTTTTATCAATATGTCAAGATGTCCTCTGAAGGGAGTTTAAGAACCACTGGATTAATGTTTCATTCTCCCCATACGTTTAGCTCATTTCTGCCCCCATAGCACTTTGCTTGTTGATCTGTCACGCAGTTAACACACTCTGAAGAATGAACTGTGTTCTAATTAGTGGGTAAGCCTGACCCACTAGCCTGTGAGCTCCAGTGAGGTCAGAGACTGTGTCCGACTTATCATCAATCTCCTGTTTTTACCAAGTGTTGCAGACATAATAGGTGCTCAATAAATTCTGTCGAATTAAATTAAATTATCTCATTTACATTTAATCATATGTACATTCAAAATGATAAATTTTTAGAGAGGTCCTACCCAAATGATATACACTCACACAGATATGTATATGTATATACAAATCACTTTTATGTATGTAAAGCAACTGGCCCACATTTGTTCATTATCTATTAATTGAGCCCATGTGTCAAGCCCTACAGACAAGTGGCTAACAAAGACATCCTTTCTGCCCTTGATGAGCTCAACATATAACTGAGGCTGTAGGTGTAGGGATTCACAAGAATAATACATTGTAACCAAGGGACTTTGGGAAACCAGGAGGACTTTTTGGAGCACAGAGGAGAAGAAGGTCACCCACCGTGCAGATGAAAGAGATCATTGAAACCTTCTCAAAAGGGAAAATCCCTTTTTAAAAGCTCATAAGGAGAGGAGGTATGTAGAAAGAGGATGCATGGAGAAAGACTTTCAAGGAACATAAGGTTCATATGCATTTATAAAGAAACAACTACACGAGAAATCATGGTATACACTCACACACACACGCACACACGCACACACGCACACACACACTCAAGCCAAAAGCCCCTAGCTTCAGAAGCACCATTGACTTGGGTAAAATCCTTGGGCAAGTCTTTTCCACTAGTGAACCATCAGTTGCCCCCTCTGGATAATTAGTGGATGAGACTAGATCAGTGTTTCTCACACCTTGCTGACCATTAGCCTCACTGGGAGCACTACTAAAAATAGCCTTGCTCAAGGGCGACCTGGGTTAAGCATCCGACTCTTGATTTTGGCTCAGGTCACGATCTCACAGCTCGTGAGTTCGAGCCCCTCACTGGGGTTCTGTTAGCTCAGAGCCTGCTTGGGATTCTCTCTCTCTCTCTCTCTCTCTCTCTCTCTCCCTCTCTCTCAGCCTCTCCACTGCACTGTCTTTATTTCTCAAAATAAATAAACAAACTTAAAAAAATAGTCTTGCTCAAGCCCCATGCCCAGAGACTGTGATTTATTGGTTTGGATGGTGCCCAAGCCTTAGATCTTTTAGAAGGCTGTACAAGTGATTCTATTGAGAACCACTGAACTAGTTAGGATGTGATTTCCTTTCTGGCTCCATTCATTCATTTCTCCACTCTAACTGTCCCTTATTCTTTTACCTCCTAATCACAAAATCTTATGGCATACCAGACACTCTCCTGTAGTTTTGAGACAGCAAACAAAACTAGTCCACCCTTGCGATTTTGGAATTCTCGATTCAGCAGACACTCTGATGGATGTGTGTCTCGCTTGTCTTTACCCCATCACCTGATTTTCCCCACATCCTCATTACCACTACCGCAGGCCCAACTTATTCTAAATCCTTAAGTACAGTTACCTAACCACATATACACCCATAGCTCGAAGTGGAGCTCTGACCACACTTTTATTAATTTGGTCCCAGAGAAATGTGAATATTTCAGTTTATGTGTCAAACATTCCCCTTGAGGACTAATTCATTTAGATCAATTCTCTTTCTAATTGTTGTGGGCTTGAAAGAACAAGATAGTGCAGCCTTCTCACTCTGTAGTCATTAGGGTAGGTCACTTGGCCTCCCTGAAATGCAACTTCCTCATCAGTAAAATGGGTGTTGTAAAAAAAAAAAAAAAAAAAAAAAAAAGGGCATTGTAATCCCAGTACCACTTCTAGCTCTAACAGGCAGAGCCGAGCAAAATTCTGCATTTGAAAGAGCACTGCTCACTACAGTGCATTTATAAAACCATCAGTTACCAAGAAACTATTCATAGGTGCTATTGATTGAGCCCCATTAAGTACTGTGTTGCATGCTTGACGTGATTTATCAGATTTAATTATTACTAACAAATTTTTGAGGTAGGTGCTTAGATCCCCCTGTTATATATTAGGAAATCAGAGACTTTAGAGGCTGAATAACTTGTTCAAGTTCAAGTGACTGGTCAGCAGCAGAGTAAGGATTTCACTGCAGATGGTTCTGTTTCAGTGGCTTTGTGCCTCATCAGCACACCATTCTGCTTCCCTAAAAAGTATTATTGTTCAACGATACCTGCTAATTTCTCCAGGACATACCAAAGTCTCATCATAGAGCTTGGGACACCAAATCAATACAGGAAGAGGGCTTTGCCTTAAAGCATACCCTTTGCACATGGGACCCCAGTTCTGATTGGAAGCGAAGGATATCAAGAGTGGGGGGCATAGACAACCTGAACAATGTGCCCACATGAGATTCCAAGCTTCCAGAGTACCACTCAACTGACAGCATCCTGGCCCTTGACTCCTACTGGAAGCAGAGCCGACCAATGTGTGTCCTGCTAAGCCACCGCCGATCTGCCATCTCATGGAGAGCTAGTCTTGCAGGTGGACATCCTGGAAATCCAGAAAGGGTTGGGCTACCAGGAGATGGGATGTTTATGTGAACCAGGGGGTGACCCCCCTGTCCTGGCGCACCCCAAACTAGGCAAATAACAACCACTACCCGAAGGTAGTGCTTTGCTGCATGTTCCAGTGATTAAAAGTTGACATCTCCCTTTTCCTTTTTATACCCCTGCTTCCTAATCCTGTTTGAAGATCGATAGTGTAGAAATTTTAAGGTCATGAGAACAAATATGTTTCAAGCTCCTGCTCTGTTTGATGCATCATTCCTAAACTTCTTTGCAGTATTATCTCAATTAACCTTCAGGGGGGGAAAAGTTTGTGAGGTATATATTACACTATGCATGAGAAAACTGAGCCTTGGGGAGGTTACATAAAACTTTCAAGATTCCAGCACTAGGAAGTGTCAGATTTGGGTCTGGAATTCAGATACGTCTGAAGCAAATGCCCATCGGCTCTTTGTATCATATTTATTTCAATAACTTTGCCATCACTCAAAACAAGCCTGAAACGTCTTTGGAATTCCTTTAGAGTCAATTTCCAAGCAAGCCATTACCTTATGAGCATACCTCACCTTTGATTAATAGCTGCATAACTAAGCTCCCATGTCTCAACAATGGCAATCTTATTGAAATAAGTATCTGGCTTCCCTTGGTGAATACTTTGAAAGGCACAGATCCATTTAGATAAATGCAATCTAAGCCAACTCTGTCCTATAGAATTTTCTATGATGATGGAAACGTTCAATGTCTGTGTTGTCCAATAAAGTAGCCATGAATCATAGGTGACTATTAAGCACTCAAAATGTGCTAGAGAAAGGAAAGAACTGATTTTTAAATTTTCTTTCATTTTAATGAATTTAAAATGTAAATAGTCCCATGTGGTGGGTGGCTACCATTTTGGCTAGTGCGCTTACAACCTAAGTGTGGATAACAGCGGCAACAACATTGAAAGCAAGCAGTTCTGCAATCTTGAAGTCACAGCCTGTGCATGTCATGAGAGTGCAAAGTTAACTACTGGGTTTTCTGGTCCACATTCATGTATTCTTCACAGGTCAAGCTTTTAGGTGGTTAAAATGCACCTCTGGGAGAAACAGAGAACCTAATACTCCATTAGAAGTGTTGGAAAGAACCACAGACTTACGGCTGGAAAAAGCCAGTCTCAGTTTGGAAAGTGACACCAGGAGAGATACAGCCACACGTGGGGCCATGTGGTGCCTCGGAGTCTGAGTTCCTGAGCCCAGGTTCCTAATCTTCTCTTCCCTTGTCTTAATCCACGGCCAGCTGTTCCTCGGGAAGCTGAATTGATAGGCCGATTTTCACTTCAAAAGGGAGACCTGCGATTCAACACTGGACCAGCCGACATGTGGTCTTTGAGCCGAGCATCCAGGAGCGACCAGGAGACACCATGTTCAACACCAGGAGACAGAAAGGTACCCGTGATCCCACAGAAGAGAGGAAGTGAGGGTCAAGGCTGGGACAGCAATAACCTTTCCTCATAACCTGCCTGCACCCTTCCATGTTAACATACTGTGAACGGAACCAAAGTGACAAAACCAATCCATCACCCCGGAGCCAACACAAAGAGGAATAGAGAGGTTAACAGAAATTGATGACATCCCCACTGGAGTTTTACACTGATTCGTCCAGCCCTACGATTGAAATAGACAAAGATTTATAGTCCGAGCCAGGACGCTGGCTCCCCTTGATTGCCTTGATTTTTTTTAAGCACTCCTGCATATTTATTCCCAAGCTCATCACCGGCTTGTAGCATTAGAATGCTGATTTGATTTTACATTCCAAGAGGAGCAGGCATTATGCAGCCATTTGCATGATGTGAGAGAAATCACCAGAACGACTTCTGATATCAGCGGCCAAAATGATCACTAATGTTCACCTGCAAAAGCTGGATTGTGTAATTTTTTTTTTTTTAATTCAGATTTCCCTTTCCTTCTCTCGGTATAAAAATAAAAAAGAGGAATTATTCCATATCCTGTGGATGAGAAATTGTATTTTGTCATGCCTCCTAGGGCTATAGCGGCATTGAGCTTTTATGAATTCGTTTGATATCAGGGCTCTGCGTTTCGAGTTCCAACACAAATTCCCCCCCCATGACATTATTACTGAAAGCTTTTATCAGTTCATTGTGACAGAAAATTGATTATTATCCTTGACATTTGATGGATAGCTTTCATAAAAGGACCTTCCCCCCCCTTTTTTTTGGATTTCATGTTGGCCTATAAAGTACCCCCTAACAACAAAAACAACAAAAAAAAACTTTCTTAAGACATGGAAGGAATTTCTCAGTTCCCTTGTAAATCTTCTTCTAGGCATCTGTAGTGGGGGACTGAGTGCCTAAGAAAAAAAAAAGTTGAAGGGAAAGTCAGATCTGAACTTGCTGTTCTGTCTACCCTGCATCTGATGAGAAGGAGAGAAGACCCGAGAGACAGGCCCCTGGGACTCTCAGATGAGACTTTAAGGCTGACCCATTCCACAGTTTTGTACCTTATCACCATGAGCAATTCTCCATATGACCCTAAATAGGAAAGCACCTGGAACAGCACTGTTTAAACTCCAGTCTGCAGGCAAAAAAAGTTTAGGTAACGTTATCTTTGGCTGTATCGGGTTGACAAAGGGTCTATTAACTAGAGCATAATAATAATCAGGACACAGTGAGTTTGTGAGGTAGTCCACTCTGTTTATCCTTGTCATAACTTTGTGAGAAACATGGTCTTTCTTCTCTCCAGAAAAGCTCCTGAGGTCTGGAGAATGGAAGGATCTTGATACCGGTGTCCCAGCTCGTTCATGGAAAAGACAGACCTCGGACCCCGTGACTGTGACCTGAAATCCAGTGTGTGTTCACTACCCCATGCTTGCTTCCTAGTAGGTGCATACACATAAATAAAGGTCACATGACAGAGAGAACAATCAAGTCATGGTGAATCTCAAACTCCATGCCCTTGCTTCACTCTGTCATTTTTCTCAACATTACAATCTTTTTCTGGTCTACTCCCTCCTTACAGGCACCCAGGAATTTGAGTGATTTCCTGTTAGTTTTTTTTGTTGTTGTTGTTGTTTTTTTAACTGGAGAATTTGGGGCAGAGCTGCCCAACAGTCTTAAAAGTCAGGGACCAGCATCTGGGAAGCAAAGACTCTCATTTATGTGGAATGTTCCCTAATACATAGAGTGTTAGCAGATGTCCTATCTGACCCTCACACTTTGTTGTTGTTTTTTAAATCTTTTTTAATGTTTTATTTATTTCTGAGAGAGAGAAAGAGAGGCAGTGTGAGCAGGTGAGAGTCAGAGAGAGAGGGAGACACAGAATTGGAAGCAGGCTTCAGGCTCTGAGCTGTCAGCATAGAGCTTGACACGGAGCTCAAACCCACCAACCATGAGATCATGACCTAAGCCGAAGTTGGACGCTTAGCCAACTGAGCCACCCAGGCACCTCTGACCCACACACTTTGAAAGGAGAAATCCCAGCACGCTTTCACAGACTAGGGCCTCTGGAATGTTCAGGAACTAGCTCAAAGTTTTACAGTGGTTGGAGCAGCAAAGATCCAGACCCACATCTTCCAGGATTCCTGTTGAAAGGTCCAGTTCTGTTCCATACACACACATCTGCAATTCACGCCCCTTTAGAGGAGACTTTAGGGTTTGTTTGGCATTTAAAGCCCCCCCCCACCCCTTCCTGCAGAGCACTGGCATTTCTAACTAAAGCAGGAAATCTGTTATTACGTAAAAGATCAACTTCTTCGTCTGGAAATGTTATGATGTATACAAGGGAATGCACAGAGGTCTTACTTACTTAGGAAAAAAACACTTAGGTCACCAGGGAACTAGAAAGTCACCAATTTCCCTTATTTTCCCCATGACCTCACTTTATGCCTGTCGGAAAATGCGCTTGTTCCTACAGTCCCTCAGGGGTGTTATAATGAGAGCTGATAGTGTATTAGAATTAATAGAAACAGTAGGTGTCTGAGGAAAGAGGACACTTAAAATAGTTCATTAGGTGTAGGAGGTAGAAAACTTTATTTGATGAATCAAATGGTCTTCATTAAAAGTGAACTTTTCCTGGGAACTAGTGATGCCACTTAAAAATACATTTTTTTCTTATTAAGGAAGAGAAATTAATACCCAATCATTATAGAAATTTTGGAACATATAGAAGTGCACTCAATAAAAAAAAACAACACTTGTCATTTATGACCCCCAAATAATCACAATAAACGTGATTCCTGGCAGGATTTTTCCCCCCTAAGTGTTTATGTGTGCCTCTGTGAATTACCAAATTAAGATCATATGGTAGGTCTTGTTTTTTATGCTTTAAAAAATTTTTTACTTAGCATAGCATTCAGAGTCTAGGCATTTAATATTGTTTTGAAAACTTGACTCTGAATGGCTATATAGTATCTAATCATTCAGCCATAACATGCAACATATTTCTATTTTATTTAAGTTACCCCTCTATTAATTAACAATTAAGTCACTTCTATTTTTCATGGTGTTAATTAATGCTGTGGTATACTTCAATGCCTGAACTGCATGAATCCCCATGTGAAGCGACCTTTATTATTCCATTTTTCAGAGCAGGAAGTAGAAGTCAAATACATGATTTTCCCAAAGCCACAGAGTAAGTAGCAAAAGAGGGCCAGAACTCCAACATGGTTATTTTCACTTCAGGGTCAGAGGGCTCACAACATAAAAGTTCTATAATGTTACTTGAAGAATTTCTCTAACCAGTGCAAAACCCTGAGCCTTGGAACCAGACACCCCAACCTGAACCAGAAGAGCAAAAGCTTGTGTTTAATTCCTTGTTTATTTCTCCCCAGTTCTGTGTTCTCGAACAAAGGACTTCACTTGAGTCCCAGTTCACCACCTGTAAAATGTGTATTTGCATCCTCATGGTGTTGTTATGTGAATTAAATACAGTTATCACATATATAAAAGTGGGAAAGCGTGGAGTAGGCTTTCAATAAATGATGGTTTTATTTTCATTACTAATTATTTTTTAAGATAGCCAATAGCAAGTGGATTAGTATTTCCTCTTGAATGTCTAATAGTGAAACTTGAATTCTATGGGACATGTATTTTTCTCTTTTAATTGAAAGCTTGAAGACATAAAGAACAGTACTTAACAGACTCCAGAAACGGAGCTCTCTACAAATCTTGGACCCTGAGTCCAGGACCAGCTGCAGGAAAGGAAGGATCTGCATTGCAGAGATGTAAAGACTTAGGTGAGCTTGCTCTAGGCCACTGGCAGAGGGGACCCCATGAGTAGGATTCAAATTGAGGAAGTATCTACTTCTGAAATGACAAGACATTATTTGGAACAGAACTGCCAGGAAATTAATAAATAAATAAATGTTCAATTGCCCCCAAACCACCTCTTAAAGATACACATTCAATCACTTGGTAAGTTTAAGAATTTTAATCCCTCTGGGCCGGGAAAAGAGAATCTATATTTATGTAGCTATATTGATATATGCAGACATAACCTGATATCTAGAGCTGTACTCTCCAATATGGCGGCCACTAGCCACAGCCACCAGCTCAGCACTGAAATGTGGTGGGTCCAAACTGAGATATGTTGCACACGTGAAATCCACACCAGATTTCTGACACTTGCTAGGAAAACATGAGTGTAAAATATTTCACGAATGCTCTTTATTTTGATTGCATGTTAAAATTGTCATTATTTTGTATTAAATACATGATTAAAATTAATGTCACCTGTTTCTTTTACCTTCCTGAAGTGCGACCAGATAACTTAAAATTGCATCCATACCTCACATTATTTATTGGGCAGCACTACTCCACAGAAAGTATGTCATACCTAAAGAATTTAAAAAGACTTGTTTCTGCATGTCTATCACACTGAATTCAGTAGATTGGGAACATCAGTGGGAGTAGAAGGGAGAATGTCCTCAACTGGCCTCCAAGTGAATCCTTCTTTCTGAAATCCACCAACATTTGGGACAGAAAATTCTCTGGTCATTCTTATAGTCTGAGTAGAAAATGGCATATTTTTTTAATTCCCAAAAGTGACTTCAGAAAAGAAGAAATTGCTCTACATGTGGATTTTTACCTATCTGGAAAAATCTCTCAATTATTTAGCGCAGAGAAAAAAATTAGTTTCAGCCAATTTTTAGGTACTTTGCCCATGTTTTAACCTTGCTTGACAGTCCCAATGGGGTTTTTTCTTTACTTTTTGCTTCTTAACAGTGTGGTCAGTTTCTTTCAAAGTCACTATGAGTTTTCTGAAGCTGAATAGATGTGTTTTAAGTACAATTATTGTAGCATATAAGAGTTTGTCTTTTTGAAAATCATTTTCCTAGCATAAGTAGAAATCAGGAATTCTCAAGTTTTTTAAATGATTGCTTTCATTATCCAAAAAGTTGTTGTGTCTTAAAATCATGGGGAGTAGAGAGGAATCCTTAAGATTCTCAAAATACTCATTTTCGTTGAGAATTCTCAAGGGGATAATTCTTGAGCTGAACTGCGAAAGTAAGTACTATTGATGTGATACTTTAAAAAAAATTCTTGATTTTATAAAATGAAAAACAAACAAATTAAAACCAAAAAAAAAAACCCCTGCAAATTGATAAAGTAATTGGTAAATTTCAAGTCTTCTACATTTATTTATTTTTAAGATTTATTTAATTCACACTATTAATGTAAGTACTGCATTTTAGATATGCATGTGTAAATCAATTAATGAAATAAATATAAGTATGCATTTGACTCTTTCATCTTCATTCATAAAAGTTTATATTTTCAAGTTCACTGAAATCTCTTATTTGGATCTCCTCACTGGGAAAAATGGGTATTTGGAGTTAACATTTTATCAGATGTTTGTGTGTGTATATAGATATACCTATGCATACACACACATTTGTACATATACATGTATACATATGCATATATACAGATATGTACTATATATGTATGTTTATGTACATATGTGTATGTATGTATATACCACACACATACACACACACACACTCACATACATATACATATGCAGATAGAAGAGGATAGAGAGATTTTAAGGAATTGGCTCATGACATTATGGGGGTTGGCAAATTCAAATTTTGCAGGCCAAGCCAGCAGGTTGGAGATCTGGGAAGAGATGATGCTATAGTCTTGACAGGGACTCCCTCCCATTTCCTCTTTTAGGGAGATTTCAGTGTTCGTTTTTTTTTTTTTTTTTTTAATTTCTTAAGGTCAGAATCTGATTGGGTAAGGCCCACCTACATGATGGAAGGCAATCTGTTTTATTCAAAGTTTATCCATTTAAATGTTAATCTCACCTAAAAAACATTCTCATGGAAATATCCAGAATAATGTTCAGCCAGATATCTGGGCACCATGCCCCAGCCAAGCTGGCACATAAAATTAGCCATCATAGGAATCCTTTGGGATTTCTTGGGGACCCTCTGTTGTGTAAGGGGGAAAGGATGGGACACAGAAAAGCAACCTTTGTTTTAATAGAAGTGTGGTAAGAGCAGCAGTATTTTGAGTCATCGAAGCAGTGAGGTTTTCATGCCTATGAATCCCTCAGCCCTGTGCTGCCCACCATTGAATCAATGACACATTCGCAGAGAGGGACAACAGCAAGAACAAAAGACTCAACCCTGAGCTTCCAATTAGACGTTTGCCTCTAGAGAAAAACAATGTTCTTGACTGTGTTTGATGTTTGAGGTAAAAAAGGATTCATCAATTTTTTTTTAAAAGCTTGTTTCGGTGTCAAGGAGAGTGGTCAAAGGTCTGATGCCAGAGATTTACTAGGAGCTGTTTGGTAGGCGGTGGTGCAGGATATGGCTTTGGGTCACGTGCCCTGAGACTAGGTCAGGAACTAACACTGGCAAAGTGGAGGGGAACTAGAGTGAGTTGGATAAAATGAGACCACAGTGAGAACTTCACCCACATGAGCTGATTCTCCCATCCCTGAGACTTTGTCCAGAGAAGAGGGGCCTGAGATGAAACAACTTCCCATAGAAACATCACAGAGTTCGAGAAGGAGTCTACACCGTCCAGGCTATGCGCCCCTCCCCTTCTGCCTGGTCCAACACAGCAAGTAGAAGAAAGAATGGTGGAAGCCACGTGGTGGAGTCGATAAAATTGTACTAATAATTTTGGTTACTTTCGTCATCAACCATTATATTATGGTTGAAAGTTGTTCATTCATCTGTTTATTCATTCATTTTTTTTAAGTTTATCCATTTATTTTGAGAGAGAGAACATGCACAGGGGAGGGGCAGAGAGAGAGGGAGATAGAGAATCTCAGGCAGGCTCCATGCTGTCAGTGCAGAGCCCAATGTGGGGCTTGAACTCACAGACTGTGAGATCATGACCTGAACTGAAATCCAGAGTCAGAGGCTTAACTGACTGAGCCACCCAGGCTCCCTTATTCATTCTTTTTTTTTTTTTTTTTCTTCAGGACATATTTACCATTTATATAACAGCACCAGGCCATGAGCAAGGGATCGGCATATTGATGCCATAAGTCTTGTCCTTAAAGGCTTCATTCACACTATGAAGGAATCCAAAAATTACAAAGATAGTGGTCTCTAAAAGCCCATATGCTCCTCTTCTGTGTGGGCACAGGGCTGGACTCCATTCCCAGCCTCCCTTATGGAGTGGTCGCATGAAACTGAGCTATGGAATATGGGCAGAAATTTTCACCACCTCATAGCCCATAACATGTTCCCAAAAGGTCCTTGTTAACCAGGAGAACTAGGGGAAGGCTGAGTTGCAAGATGGAAAAGGTCTTGGTCCCTAAGTCACTAAATAGCTAAGCAGTCCCCCTCAACTCCCGCTGACCCATTGTTCAATCCCCTCTCCTAATTTCTGAATAAGAAATAAAATTCACCATGCTGAGCCACTGAGATGTGGGAGTTGTTTGTAATGGCCACCTGACTTGCCTAATACCAGGAACTAGGGGACTTTTTTAATGGTGTCCCAGACCAGCCAAATGAGGCCAGCCTCTCTAAAGTTGACGTCAGCATTTGTAGATGTTTTGAAAGTGTAAGAAGGGGGCCCCCATCCCACTGCCTGGCTCATTGACTCTCAATGGGCAGATCTATGTTAAATGCAAGATGGCAGAGGGATGTTCCAAGAACACCACACTGGGTTATACTGAGGCCACCTGCCAGGCAGGACCATGGACAAGGCATGTGTATTGAGGTGCTGAAGCCTCAAAGAAAAAGGCAGCAAAAGCCACCTTGGTCACCTGCTGCCAGGTGAGTTGGGAGACAGCCTAAATGGTGACGGAGGGCCAACAGATCAGAAGTGGGGAGATAAAAATGGGTTTCCTCTCAGCTTGTTCAGGCTCATTTCACTTGGTTTTCCTAGGAATACTGAGGAAACATTCTCCCTGCACCCCACCCCTGCCTATGAATCTGGATCTGCTTCCCATACATGAATTGCTGGGTCCTGTGGTCACCAGACCTTGAAATCGGTTACACAATGTATTATCAAATGCTTGTTCAAATTCATTGGCAGCCCGGGCTATCTATCCTTGCTCATCCACAGTCCTTTGGGAATGAAAGGGAAACAAAAGATTCATTTCACAAAAATCATCACATTTACATATTTTTATCATGAGCTCAACGAACAATTTTAATTAAACCATTTTTAAAGAGGGTAGAGAGGAAGAAAGGCAAGATGGTAAATATTTAACACCTAATCAAGGGGAGAGAAGCGTGAAGCTGAAACCCTCATTAACGCTGCGTGGATGGAGGGTGAGCTTTGGAAGCAGCCTGGTTTGAGCCCCCTGCCTTCCCTTATCGGGGGTTGACACTGGGCAAGCCGCCTCACTGCTTTCAGGGCTCATTTTCCACATCTGGAAAAATGGGGAAGATGCCAACCCAATGGAATTATTTTTGGGAGAACCTAATGATATTAGCAATAATAATGGCCACCATTTCTGGAATGGAAACCATGTCCAGGCACCTCACTCAAGTTGCCGCACTGAATCCTTGTGTTGACTCTTGGGAAGCACCATTCCATTCCTTGGTTTACAGAAGAGTAAACAGAAGTTGGGGGAAATGAAGTATCTTGCCCATCATCTCACAGTCAGTAATTCACGAGGCTGGCTTGCAAACCTCTGCAGTTGGAGTCTGGAGGGCATGCTCTTAGCTATTATTTTATCTCGCCTAAACCCTAGTGCTTGGAAAATAGATGTACACGCTCTCCTGATGTTGGAAGTTCAAGTCAAAGAAAAACATGCCCAAATATTTTTCTAGGTATTTCTACTATGACTTCTACTACTGTCTATTTATAGCGCCTTTTACAAAGCATGCTAGGAAGTATTTCCCACCAGATACATCGAATAACTGGTATTCAGAAAAGTCAGAGAGTTTGGCCCAAAGCCTCCTTCCTTCCACACCTGGGCAGACCGTTTGTGATATTGGGCCTCCACTGTCCAGGGGCCTGCTTCAGAAATCCTTTTGCAGAAAGAAAGGAGAATATGAAGGGCAAAAAGAAAGAGCTCTAGACCCCAACCCTCGGGCAGTCCCCGATCAGTGGACATCTTCAGGAGGTAAAGCTTAAGTCTGCCTCATTGTGGGAGTGACTTGGTGCATGAAATGAAGCCACGAGGCAGGAGATGGGGGTAAATCAGACGGCACAGTCCTCTCCGGCACTGTTCAAAGCACTCTGTGGAGATAATTGTATGGCTGCTTCTGCAATCAGTTCGGAGAAAATTGCTCCTCCCAAATTAGCTTCCCCTTATGCAATAATTTTTAGTTGATGGCATTGAATTGCTGCAAAGAAAGTATATATATATATATATATATATATATATAGTCTTCAAATAATCAAATACTGGACAAATAACCTGAGTGTGCATTATCAGAAGATGACACTTTGTTTGATACACCCTTACAAATAACAGAGCTTCTCTCTCTCTCCTTTTTTCCTCATTCTCCCTCCCTCCCTCTCTTCCTTCTTCTTCTCATTCTACTCTTTACTCTTCCTCTACTTTCTCCACCCACCACCCCCCGCCCCCAGCCTCCTCTGGTTACTTAATTACAATACTGTCTCAACTTCTCACTTGCTGAACCAGAGGAAGATTTTACCCTCCAGACAGATCTATGAAACAACTTTCATGAAAACTTTCATTTAAGTAACTGCTTGGTGTTAACTTTGGCATGACTACCATGCAGGTCTTTCTTGAGAACGCTCACCAATGCTCACGAGTGGTAAGGCAGGCCTCCCTGGGCCTCCGTCCTGTGAGGGGTGGGGACAGGAATGGGCTGAGTGGAATCTCTCTCAAACTCCTCCACTAAGTCCTGTGAGCGGGAACACAAGAGTTCTCCTTGGAACCATTCAGCTGGTTCCCAAGGATTGAGAAGGCCTTCCTAGATCTCATCAGAGCCCAGAGGAAGAAGTCAATCACCCGTGGCCATACAGCTAAAAGCCTCCTGATCTTTAGAATCTGGGCCCTGTGTGCCCCCTGCGATGCCACAGGGCTTCATGCTACAAAACACAGTTTCACCTTGGAGTCAACACTTGGCATCTCTATCGGGGGTCAACCTGGCCAGCAAGAAGGCCCACTTCAACAGCTCTGTGGGATAGGGATGGGTAAAAGGACAGTATGTTATTTATAGAAATTTTTCTTACTCTTCTATTTCTCTTACAGTTCATATGATGCACCACTTATACTTACTGCTTGCAGGAGGCAGAGGAAGAAAGATAATATCTCTGACATAGCAATCTGCGAAATAACTAACTGGTTATCCAAAATGAAAGCATGTAAGGTTTTAAACTGTGAACTATGGGCCCTCTTGAATGAGGACCCACAAGCAGACATGGGGAGCTCTCCAAGGGTGTGGAATTGCTGATCTGAAATAATTCTATTTGCTTTACGCTCAACAATTCTGCTTAAAAGGATCTATTTCCCGTATGTGAGGTATATCTTTATAAGGGTACATTTCTTGTTCACACAGAGAGATAAAGGGAGTATCTTTCCGGAGACATTGAGCAGGCCTATAAAATTCAAAAATAACTATCTCATTTTAAATAAGACATACTAGATACACACATACTCATCCTAATTTTCGTAATACCTATTTTACTAGATCTTCAGCCTATAAAACAATATGTGTTTATGAGCATCACTGTGACAGTGGGTCTTCACAAATGTCCTATGGATATCTTGAGGGTGTTCTCTGGGAAACTTCTCCCTGACCAGAGGCCGAATTTGTGACTGGATAGCAACATCTGCACCAGATGAAATTTGTCATCATCTGTTGAACAACCTATTGGCTGTTGCCTAGCAACAGGTCAATTATACAGAGTATTCGCTGAAGTAGATTAGTAACATTGTTGCCATAACAACTACCTTTGTTAGTTAATTAAATTGATTTGACTCAGGAATGGCATTGGGGAACTATGTATGTTGTATGAGGTAGTAATTGTCCTGATTCAACTACAGATTTCTTCTACTGGGTTGGTGCCATACTCAAAGTTGTGTTCTATCTTTAAGCGCTTCTCATTCAGGCTATGAGGTCACTAAATCAACTCTTCCAATGATCCAGGAAATTAGGACTTCTCTATATATTACTTCATTATTTTATTAATTTATTAAACAAATCTTTATTGAGCTAGAAGAATATCATAAAGTGAATTAATAACAGTAATAGAACAAAAGAGTTTCTTTCAGGTGATAGAGTAGTTCTCCATCTTGATCTATAAGTGGGATAAAATCTCACAGAATGAAACACCAAAAAATAAATAAATGAGTGCATGCAAAAAAGAAAAAAAAAAAAGGAATACTCTCTGTAGTTTAGTTACTATTATACCACTATTAATTTTGGGGTTCTGATCATTGAACTATGTAGTTAAATAAGATGTTACCATAGGGGAAAGTGGACTAAGGGTATGCAGAAACTCTCATTGTTCCAACTTCTATGCAAGTCTCAAATTATTTTAAAATAAAACATTTTTTTTGATGGAGAGGAAAGCAAAGAAGAAAGGAAGGAAAGGAGGAAGCATGAAGACAAGATGGATATGTCAAATTGGGCTCAGCTTAGGGCAGAGGACATGCTAAGCAGGTAACTCACTTAATCAACAGGTAACTCACTGAAGGTATGCCTGGGAGACATTGAGAGTTCACAGATTGCAAAAGGATTTACTATTTGCTGTCAGAACTTCATCCCATTTGTAGAATGTTTGGTCTCTCTGGTCCCCATCCACTAAATGCAGTTGTGCCTCTTGTGCCTCAAATATTGTCATGATCCATTTAGGACACCTACATTTCTAAAATGCCCATGTTAGCCCCTCAAAGTTCAATGGGACAATCATGTTAAAAACATTGATGCTGTGTGTCCCTAAAGACAACTCAATGTGATGGGTGAAGCTGATGCCCTTGTTCTCATTTATCAGAAGAGGAAAGTAAGACCCGGAGGGCTAGAAGAGCCAAGACATGGTTCTACCCAAGGTCTACTACAACCTGATATGCTGCTCCTTTCACCACAGAGAGTTTCCCAAAGTGACGTTAGGTGATGCACTGACCAGTGTCAAACGATAGAGACCTAGGGACAAGGTGTCTACTTCTGGTCTTCACCCTGTGGAAAACGAGAAGAAAGTCCACACTCAATACTAACTGATCTTAAACCCACAACATGCTGTCAACCTGCCACAGAGTAAGACTGGGGTTTTGTTTGCATTGCATTTCTTTTTGTGGTGACTCTATTTGAGGTTTCCTTTTGAAATAAGCTTACCTGAATAAAATCAAAATCATAATAAGGATGAAATAATTGTAGACATGCTATGGCAGACATTCATCCAGGAGTGGCACCAAAATAACTAGACATTCTCTTTGGGAGTGGAAGTTTAAGCAGCAGCATTCTGGGTTGAAAGAAGAGCATCAAAAGCATAGAGGGATGTGAATGCGTGTGTGTGTGTGTGTGTGTGTGTGTGTGTATAACAAGAACATTTTCAATTCACTGGGGCAGTACGGGGTCACAGAGATGGGACGAGAAGGATATGGGAGAAGGGTCTCTCCATCCTTGCAGAGAAGTGCCCCCAGGGATCAGACCCTAATTTCTCTGGGGGAATCCAGGAAGTGAGGGATCTGGTAGCAAGAGTGTAGAAAAGGACTAAATTTCTTGTATCCTTTATATCCAATATTTTAAGACGTGCATATTCTCTTTGAAAAATTCATTCCCTTGGAGAAAAGTCTCCATCATTCCCTCCTTGGTTGCTTGCTGGAGGTAAAGGGGGAAAAGGGGTTGGAGAGGACAGGATGGAGGAAGAGCAGTGTTAGGGGAACACAGGAAGTGGGCTGTAGAAGTGGGCAGGGTCAGCATGTTAAGTACTTCTGAGTCCAGTGGTTTGGGGACTTTGTCCCAAAGGCCAACAGTTGTCCAATTTTCTATGTACAAGAACAGCCAAGGACTGTTGCCTGCAGATTCTTGGCCCTCACCTCCAGAGACTGTGATGCAGAAAGGCCACCATTCTGCAGCATGTCCTTATTTCCGTTGAGACATAATTGACATGTAACACTGCACAAGTTTAAGGTGCACTGTGTGTTGACTTGATACATCTACATATTGCAACTGACTACTGCCACAGGTTTAGCTAACACCTCTATCTATCACATCACAAAATTATTATTTCTCTTTTTTATGGTGTGAACACTTAAGATCTATTCTTTTTGAAAATTTGAAGAATATCTAGATGCAGAAATTGGACCACTATCTTACACCACTAACAAAAATTTACCCGAAATGGTTTAAAGACTTAAGCATAATCCCTGATGCCGACCATTTTTGATGCACCAGCTCCCAAAGCGTGAGTGAAGAGTCACAGGTACAGGAAACAGAGATCTTGGGAAGAGAAGGGAACAGGGGAGCCTCACAAATCCCACCTGCATCTTCCCAAAGCTCCCATCTATTTTCTTCCGAATCAAAATGCATTGCCAGTGTTGTGAAAAATAGTGAACAGGAGAATAGTCATCCAAAGTCCCACCACTGAAGGTCTGTCTTCATTTGTCATGTGTGTGTGTAAAGCCTCTTTTACAACCAGGCCTGACCTCTCCTTTACACTCAGCAGGCACAATGTGCCTAATACTTTCAGGGGCCCAAGGAAATACATACTTGTAGAAGACGAGGTGTGTTAACATGAGGCGGTCTAGAATAATAAGTATGGGGGTGAAGAATGTTCCACCTGCTATTTTTGTTACACCCAACTATGAAACACCCAACAGTAGGGAATTGGTTGAATAAAGTCTGTTATGACCGCACTATAATCACTTAAAATTATGTTGCAGACAGGACTGCATTATGACTTTTGTGGGCTTTAGGCTTTTTGGCCTTCATGGAGCCCTTCTCCCATAAAAATATCATACATATATATACATATATATTTATAGATCTACATTAATATATAATACAGTATTGCATATATAATATAGACACCTTGTATTTTAAAATATACAAAATATGAAGATATAAACATTTATGAAATGTTATGTATTTATATATTAAATATTTAATATGATAAAATGCATGTGTTTAATATAATAAAACATATAATGTATTAATATAAATATATATTTGTATGTAATATTAAGATATACTATATAAAATATACCATAATAAACTAAAAATAAAATATAATAAATTATATATAATAATTAAAATAAAGTATAATAAACTTTATATAATACATATATATGTGAATAATATAGATTTATATATAAAATATATGTTTTATATTTACTACACTTGATCTTAGCCAAAAGGCTGAGAAGCGATATATATGTTGTATATTTAAATATTACATCTTGTGTTTTATATAAAAACATAGTTATATGTATTTAGGTATAAATATATATGAAATATGTGTTTGTATATTTGTATATGATATATACAATAAAATATATTACATAACAAATAATAAAACTAGTTTATGAAGTGTTATTAATATATGTCATTTATTACTCAAATTTATAATTTGTGAATTTGTAATAATTTTAAGTAATATATACCACAGAATACATAATATTTAATGTGTGAAATATGAATATATAATTATATTAACTACAATAATACATAATTATGATATATATTAGATGTGATTATATACAGTACATATATATTGTTTTATGGAAGAAAGGGCTCTCTCCGTCACAACTACTCTGTCACTGTAGTGTGGAAGCCACTGTAAACAACAGTAACAGGATGGGCGTGGCTCTGCCCCAATAAAACTTCCCTATGGACACTAAACTTGGCATTTCGTATAATTTTCCCGTGTCATGATCTATCCTTTTGAAGAATATTTCTTCCCCCCCTTGAAAAATGTAGAAGCCATTCTTAGTGCCTGGTCCATACAAAAGCAGGGAGTGGGTTGGGTTTGACCCCGGAGCCACAGGCCACTAACCCCTGCTGCAGAGAACGAGGAAAAAGAGCAGAGATTTTCAAAGGGCCAGGCCCACGGTGACCCCATCAGAACCAGTCACAGGTTCCCTGTCCGCACGGAGGGCGGGACCTGGGCGCAGGTGAGCTGTCTCTGGGCAGAGGAATCCGAATGGGTCTTCGTGAACACGCAGTGGTCTCTGTACCCACGCTCAGGTGCACACACACAAGTGTGCCCTTTCTGACCTGGACACAACAGTGTGCACTTTACCTCCGGAAGATGAAGCTTTCAGGGCCTCCTTCCGTGGAGTTTTCCCAGGGGTGACCAGGGACAATGAACGGCTCGTTCCCACGCTCTCTCAGTGTCCCTTTGCCTTGGCCCCGCTCCCGCTTCCACCTCGGGGCTGCGGGTGCTAGGAAAACAGCCACACGCCTTCAGTGTCCACCAGTCAGGCTTCCATTCACCAAAATACCCGCGGCAAGTCTCAAAATAAGATTGCCTTGTAACACGATTTTAAGTAAAGGGGGACTAGTAAAGCGCAACTCTCCCTGGGCCCGTCTCGCATTTCTCCTTTGCGCATGTCCGGAGATCTCGCGTTCACCTGCCTGCGGCTCCACAGGAGGGTCAGAGAATTGCTTGGGAGATAAAAAGTCTCGGGTCTTGGGTCCAGCTATCCAAGGACCTCTCCCCGCAACCAGTTTTATAAATTGGTTGTGGCTGTTTCCCCTGATTGTCTGGAAACTTGTTTTCAGAAAGTCCTAATTACATTTTCTTGATAAAATATTAAATGAATTGCTTAGAATAATGTGCAGTTTCTCAGTCTGTGATTGATTTAAGACCCAAATATAGCGCGCTGCATGAGCCTTCTGTGTGTGTGGAGCTGGAGCCTTATAAAGAATGCCAGGGAAGACGGTCCGCGTGATGACTAACTCAGAATAAAAGAAAACTAGAAACCAGGATCCAGCACAACACTGAAATATAAAGAACTCTAAATTACAAGGTACCACTGCATGGGCTGCTGAGTGCTCTATAATTCAAGATGCTATCACTAGAATGCTAATTCTGCCCACTCTAATGCTATCTAATCCTCTGTCCAAGAGAAAAAAAAATACAGCTATGCTTCTATCAATTTATTATTGATTTTTTTTCTATTTCAAAAAAAAAAAAATGAACAGTTGTTTGGTCTACTAAATGTCTTAGGTATGAGCTGCAGTTTTAAAATATCTTGCAAATCTTCACGATACACATGGAAGGCAATCCTTGCTAGTCTGAGAGTGAATCTTACCATGGAAATGCAGGTTGGGGATCACCCAAGTGAAGGAGGCACAGGGAGCCATGGACACAGAGGTCTAGGTGACAGGGTCAGTGATATATCTACCCTGAACTCCTTCCCATTGACGGCCCACCAGAGCAGCCCATTGGCTCCCACTGGCTCCAGCAGAGCTCTCCTGGATGCCCCCATTCTCCTCCGCCCCTACCTATCACGTCAAAGGTGTAGACTTCCCTTTCTACCTCTTCACTATCTGCCGAACAAGGCTACTTCTATTTTCATTCTCGCCACCCTGGTCTGAATGCCCGTCTCCTTCCTATATTTATTCTTGCTACCATCCAATCCAGCAATGCATTAGAACCAGAGACTGCTTTGGAATGCAGATCTGATCAAGACAAGCTGTTTCTCAGCTTCGAATGACTCAGTGTCTTCCCATTGCTCTCAGGATAAAGTGGGGCAACCAGACACCCCAGTTTGCCCAGTATGGTCTTCGTTTATGCCTGTCGTCCCATCATAGACATTAACAGAACCCACTTTTACTCTCTCAGGTGTCCCTGTTCAAATGATTAATGTTTTGATCATCCTAGCTTACGTCCAGTATGCTTACCGTAGCTTACCCCTTCAGCCTCCCTGCTTGCGATCTGCCCTGCAGACATTTGGGTCTTCTACAAGTGCTTTAAAATTATATACTCCTTCCTGACATAGGTGTTGCTTCCCCTCTGAAATGCTCTGTGCCTCCCCACCCACCCTTTCCAGATGTTTGCCTGACTCACAAGCAGCCCCCAGCATAAAACTTCCTCAACCCTCTGGTTAGCTTCTCCTCTTACATGTTTAACTCATTGTACTTATTCTTAGCACTTACCACACTTGACTAGCTACACAAGTTTTTTTATAAGTATCCTAGATCTATCATTTTCTTCCCAGGAGTATAAATTTGGTGAATGCAGAAAACCACACAAGCATTGTTTGTCGATGTCACTGGGTCTGGCACATAATAGGTGTTCAGCAAATATTTGCCAAATGAATGAATAAATGAAGACATGAAGAAACATGATTTTAGTAGGAGGTGAAAAAATTGAACTATACGGCATCTATAAATGAATAAAATTTCATGAGGACACAACTTGACACTTTTAGGAAAGGAATGCTCAGGTGGATGCGTACAAAGGGGTTCATCTGAGAAAAAGAAATATTAAGAAGAGGAAGATGAGGTAAGTGGCTGAGGAAGAGGGATGGCAGATCAGAAAGGGGAAAAAAAAAACCCCAAAAGTATGTCATACAAATTATTTTTTTCCTTACCTCTACAAGGAGGTGATACAACTTGACCAGGTTTCAAAATAACTTTGGAAACAGGCACACAGCTGTGGAAAAGTGAGAGGTGTTCCAGCCAGGGCAACAAAAGAATAAGAGAGACATTTCTCATAAGGAATACACACATCTTCCACACTGTCCCTAAATCAGCCCCATCCAAAGTCTGTGATTTTAATTCAAATGAGACTAGCAAGGTGGTTAGTTAACCAATAGACAAGCTTCCACAGCGATGCTAAGCAAACTGAACTTTGATTTGGAAATGCCAGTGATCACTCTGAATGCTGTTTGTAAGGTTCCCACTGTTTAGAAGCTGGAAACTCAGAAGTAGGGTTTAGGACAGTGCAATCCAATAGAACTTTCTATAATGATAAAATGACGAGATGTTGTATATTTTTACTGTCCAGTGATGGTATCCATGAGCCACATGTGGCCCTCAAGCACTTGAAATATGGCCAGTGCCACTGAGGAACGGAGTCTTGAGTTCTATTTCATTTAAATTAACTTAAACATAAATAGCAGCTGCCATATTGAGCAGGACAGGCTAGGAGACAATAACCAAGGAAAGAGTTGGAAAGAGACAGTTCTGGAAGAAAAACAAACAGTCTGAGGACAACTGAAAAAAGAAAAAGAGACACATATAGGGCTGTGCTTCACAGCTAATTGAGTAGCCCTCGGGTGGAGGGGGCAGGGATCAGGGGAGTGGAGAGATGAGAAGCAGGAAGATAAGGAAGGAAGCCTTTTACTTTATCATCATCCTTTTAACTGGATAAATCAGCCCTGACAACTGAAATTGGCTTAGTAGTAAAACCTGGCCCCCAGAATTTCCTTTAGTCAGTGGGATGGCTCTTAGGCAGGTCATCAGGTCAGAGAAAGGGTGAGCCCCTGTGGCTATGGGTAGGCATAAATCAGAAGCCTGGCCATTGGGCTGAAAGGTTAAGACCTCATGGGGGAGGCCAAGTGTTATTTCACTAGTTTGTGGGATAATGTGTTAAGCCAGTTGGAAATTGCTTTCATACCATTGCATAACCTCACAGCTGAAACAGGGATGCTTCCCCTAAGTTTATGATGCTGAGTTAAAGTCAGCTATGTGCAGGCTGATGGATTAAGCAGGCTTCTAGGTTTTTTTGTCCATCTTTCTCTTTGACCTTCCAAGCCATCTATCTTTACACCACCGTGTTATCGTCAATAAAATAGGCATAATAATGGTGTTGACTTTGTGGTATCATTATGACAATTAACTACAAAGGTTTATTTCATACCTAATACAGAGTAGCTGCTCACAAAAGCTTGTGTGTCTTATATCTTCTCTTTTAATGTCCTCTCATGAGCTTTGTCTTTTGCCTTTACTTTACCTCTAATCTTCAAAGATATGATCACCTGCATAAAGCACAGATATAAAGACACGGTGTTTCAAGATTATCAGCAAAAAGTAGACTTCTAATCTTTGTTAAAGTGTAGTTGTCATAAAACAGGTCATTATTTATTCTTCTGGGTGACAGCAGAAGTTGCTAAAACTATCGGAAAGAATATGTCATAGATTGCTGATACCTAAAATAATAACGGTGTTACTAATTATTAATAACTATAACAGTAATCACCATAAAATAATAAAATGGCCAAAGTAGATAAGCCTCCATCTTTGTATCCCCTGCAGCCTGAGGGAAGAAAGCAAAAAATTATTCCATGTCTGATGCCTGCTATGAATCAGACTCTGTCCTTTACAGGTGGCATCCCACTCTATCTTCCCCCAGCCTTCTGGGAATTGCTTAGAGCACAGAGGGTCTCTCAGCATATAGGGAGGAGAAAGCAGAGGGAGGCAAGGGCAGGCCATGCAAGGCCAGTAAGTGGTGCTAAGGAGTTAGGACTCAGTGGAAAGACAAGCATAGTACTTCCACTGCAAAATATTGAATAAGGAAATGGCTTATGTGAACAGAGAAGGACACTGAGGGAAGATTCTGGAACTCAAGTATCACGGAAGTCTGTCTTTCATCTTTCAGAAGTTGCAGTCTCTTGTATGTTCAAACATTATCTCACGTCATCTATGTTCCATCACTTAGGGTGGGAAAAGAATGATGGTGGGGAGAAAGGCTAGAAGGCTGCTGGAAGAGCCTGTTCAAGAGTAGCTGAGGGTGGACAGAGTAGGTCAGCAGTAATAGTGAGGAAGGATGAGCACACGAAGAAGACACATTAGAGAAAGACATGGCAATGCATCGTCACGATTTCTACCTTTCTTCATTATGCATTAAAATGAATAAATAAGGGGGTGCCTGGTGGTTCAGTTGGTTGTCTTGATTTTGGCTCAGTCGTGATCTCATGGTTCATGAGATTGAGTCCCAAGTGAGCTCTGCACTGGGTGTGGATCCTGCTTGGGATTCTCTCTCTCCCTCTCTTTCTCTGCCCCCCCTTCTCTCTCTAGTCTTCTCTCCCTCCCCGTCTTTCTCAAAGTAAAGAAATAAACTTAAAACAATGAATAAAGAGTAACAAGATTTCCTAGTAACACATATTTTATTCCAAAAGATCACTCTACATTGAACAATACTGACTCTTTCTTTCCCACTTACTAAATCTTTCTTGTAGTTCAAGTCAATTTTCTTTTGGACTGGTACCATGGATGATATTAATTTAGCCTTCTCTAAATTATAAATATTCTGCAAATAACTCTTACCTTGCCCACCTGAATTATTTGCTATCTCAGTAACTCAAAAGCTTTCTTTACTTTGGTTGGAACCAGAACTTCAGGATTCCCCATATGATGTGACACTTGACTGTCCTCTCTCATTCCTACCCTCAAGGTGACTTCCTCTCATCTAGTCATCATTCATGGTAACCATCCCTACATTTTCCAGCTCACTTGAATTCCACCTTCTGTGAGATATTAGCATACATGAGAAGACTCTCCACAATTTGTTTCTCTATTAGAATCTTGGTTGATTGGACCATTCCTTGAAGACTACTTTGGCCTGTAATATGTGAAGAAACTAAAAGGCTACAAAAAAAAATCTCTAAACTCTCTTCATAGAAAGAAATGGATATTTGCACCGCAAAATTATATAAACATTTAAGGGATTTCAAGACCTTCAGAACACAACCTTGGATCCTTCACCAAGTTGAGACACCACATTTTTCAACTTGAAGTCAAATGCCCTTTCCTAGGAATAGATTGTACCATGCATGTTGGCTTTACAACCCCAGTCGAACTCTAAGCTCCCTGAATACTATAAGACTGTCTTTTGCTACTTGGCTTCTGGCTGATTTGCTGATAGGATATAAGGTGGTATTAGACTTGAGTTGGTGTCCTAGATGCATTGAATATCAGCTGGGGAACCCTGAGCACTTCAATGAACTACTGTCAATGTCAGTTCCAACATCTGCCAATATGAGCAGTTGTGCCTAGTACACAAGGTGGCTTTGAAATCATTTATTGAAAACTTTTGTCCAAGCATTTGGCAGGTGGTAGAAACTTCTTAAATATTAATTTCACTAACGTCAGGAAAAACTTTCCAAATAATATGAAGTCTTGAGAATGCTGTCGATGTCTATGAAACCAATCATGGAACAAACAGAGAAATGAGTAGAAGAGAAATGAATGTAAGTTATTGATAGCATCATTCTTAGTATTTGAAGCTTATTTAAAAATATTAATATTGTGGTCCCTAAGTGGCTCAGTTGGTTGAGCATCTGATTCTTGATTTCAGCTCAGGTCATGATGCCAGGGTGGTGGGATCAGCCCCTCATCAGGCTCTGCACTGGGCGTGGAGCCTGCTTGAGATGTCTCCCTTTCTCTTCTTCTGTCCTCTACCTAGCTCTCTCTCTCTTTCTCTCTCACACCATTCTCTCTCTTTCTCAAAAATAAAGAAATAGGTGCCTGGGTGGCTCAGTCAGTTAAGCATCAGACTCTCAGTTTTGGCTCAGGTCATGATCTTGTACTTTCATGAGCTCAAGCCCTGTGTCGGGCTCTGCAGTGACAGTGCTGAGACAGCTCAGGATTTTCTCTCCCCTCCTTCTCTCTCTACCCCTCCCCTACTCACACTGTCTCTGCTTCTCTCAAAATAAATAAATAACACTTAAATAAATAAATATTTTTAAAATTTTAGCATTTAATTTTTTAATAAGGTCTGTGCCTAACATTAGGAAAGAAGATAGAGTTTATATATCTATCAGACTTCATCTGCATTCATCCATATCCTAAGCTAAATTTTCCCCCAAAAGTTTGTATAAATAAGTGAGGAATCTTCTGTTGCAAATAGAAGAACATGTTTAGCTGAATTGGTTGAACACAAAAAAGATTTATTGGCCAGTAGTCCAGGTAACCTGTTTAGTGACAAATGAAATGAGGTTTTATCCTGAGCCTCAAAAAGTGATGTGATGGGGGCGCCCGGGTGGCTTAGTCGGTTAAGCGTCCGACTTTCACTCAGGTCATGATCTCGCGGTTCGTGGGTTCGAGCCCCGCGTCGGGCTCTGTGCTGACTGCCAGCTCAGAGCCTGGAGCCTGTTTCAGTCTGTGGTTCCCTCTCTCTCTGACCCTCCCCTGCTCACACTGTCTCTCTCTCTCCTAGAAATAAATAAAAAAAAAAAAAAAAAAAGTGATGTGATGGATAACCAACTTCTTGATTCTCTCTCCCTTTCTCTCCCTTCCTTTCTTTTGTTCTCCCTCACATCTTCTTCTAGGCTCTCCTTCCTCATTCTGCTCTTCTGTAGGTTATGCAGTTTTTTTAATGTTTTATTTATTTCTGAGAGAGAGAGAGAGAGACAACATGAGCAGGGGAGGGTCAGAGAAGGAGGGAGACACAGAATCTGAAACAGGCTCCAGGCTCTGAGCTAGCTGTCAGCACAGAGCCCAACATGGGGCTCAAACCCACGAACCATGAGATCATGACCTGAGCCCAAGTCAGAAGCTTAACCGACTGAGACATCCAGGTGCCCCTAGGTTATGTGTCTATAGTCCACTGTGACTGACAGCAGGTCCCAGGGCTTTATGCTTTCCTCCACATTTCCAATGAGAACAAGAGAATCTGCTTCCCACAAAGGTCATTGGAATCAAGGCTCATTGACATTGGCTTGGGAAGGGTTATATGACCCTCTAGGGGACTGATCCCTGTGACCACAGGACAGGACATGCTGGTTTTCTTGAGTCTAGGGGCCCCACCTCTGGAACTGAGCTGAAGTCTATTGTAGCCAGAGGGCATGACTGAGAAAAACGTGGCAATCTTAGCCTGGGGATAATGGATGTCGTAGATTGAATGGTGGACTAAGAACCTCAGAAATTACATTTGCAAATATAATTAAGGTAAGATTCTTGAGGTAAGAATATCTTGGATTAGGGAAGGCCCTAAATCCAATGACAAGTTGCCCTCATAGGAGATAGAAAAGTAAAAGGCGCAGACGCACTGACAAGAAGGCCATGTAAAATCAGAGCCAGAGATTGGAGTAGATGCTGCCACCAGGCAAAGCCACCTGGAGCCACTGGAGATTAAAAAAAAAAAGCAAGTAAGGTCTCTCCCCAGGACCTTCTCACGGAATGTGACGCTGCTAACACCTCCATTTCAGATGCCTAGCTTCCATAATCGTGAAAGAATAAATTTCTGTTGGCATAAGCCACCCAATTTGTAATAATTACAGCAATTGTAAATTATTGCAGAGAATAATAATTTATTACCTAGGAAGTTAATTTTGGGTGGGGAGAGGACAAAACAGAGACCATTCAGGTCTCAGAGAAGTATTCAGAAAGAACCACTAACAAGACCCATTGATAGATGCAAACTACTGAGAACCCATGAAGAAACAACTCAGTCACCAAAGAAGCAGTGAGTCCCCATATTGTGTCAGTCACCATAGTAGATACTCGCAAGGAATTAATGAAGAGAACAAAGTTCTTGTCCTCAATGGGCCTGACATCTAATAGTCAGGCAAACATCCAAAGAATGGAAAGCCTCAACACAAGGGGATGGAGCCCCAGGAGGGGTAAGCACAGGCCCCGGTGCAAGCAGATAGAGAGCTCTCCTGATCCAGCCTTTTAAAGGATGGGGCAGCAGGATCCAGGGAAAGACAGCAACAAAAGCTACAGGCAGACCAGTCTGGGTCTGTATCTAATAAGGCAAGAAAGTGTTAAATCAGAAAATAAGGAAAGAAAGAGGGAAGGGTTCATTTCTGGTCCTACATTCTCTAGAGAGCTTCCAAGTTCCCAAGGAGAAACTCAGCAAACCTTTTGGGCTCTCCAGGGAAGCATTCATCCCTCACTTCTGCACTCCTGCATCACACACGTTCAGGGCTCCTCTTGAGGGCACCCCATGTCCCTGGAGCTTCCGCCACTTGGAGGTAAACATTCTCCTGGCATAGCTTTATTTTTCCCCATATTTTCTGCACACCACCTAGCTGAGAGTCTCCTTTTCTGACAACCGGATCCGTTAAGGCTGGTTGCCTCCATTTGCCTTGGACACGTCTTCTGCATATAGATTGATGAGTTTAATCAGCGAATCAGGAGAAAGCCTTGGACATCAATCACTGTCAGTGTGCCTCCTTTCTAATGTCTGATTTGCTGCTTCCAGTTATGAAGGCAATAACACTGTTTCTCTTAAAGGTGAAGCTGAGATGCCCAAAGTTTTGAATTTGCATTGGATAAGAAAGTTCTAATAACATCGTTGGGTTTAATCAGTCAGAAAGACAGAAAGAGAGAGCCAGAAATGGGGGTGAGGAGGGCGGACATGGAGAAAGAGAGCATGGTCTTGGCTCAAGGGTCAGGGTTCCCCGTAGTCATCACGCTCCTGACCACATTACTCAAGATCCATCCAGGCTGAGGGAGAAGATCATGTTAACAGTTCATTTAGAATCTGAAGAAACATGTAACATATCCCTTTCTTTCCACACTGACATCCTCTTATGTGTCATTCAGCCTTAGGAAGCCTCTCATATGTAAGACAGGGCATATGAGAACCTTCTCTCTCTCTCTCTGTCTCTCTCCCTGTCTCCCTCTCTCCCTCTATGTTGGAATAAAACCCTGTGTTTCTACAAGCCCTTTACAAAGAGAAAATAGCATGGTGCTACAAAGGGTCTACAGCCCTGTGCTCTCAGCTGCCCGGTTAGGATAGCTTTCACTGCATCTTGATGATTTCAGATGCACCACCTCTAAAATCCCTCTGCTGCACCCTCACCCTCACCCCACCTGAGGAGCAATCGGATTCCATTCTACAAAAACAACAACAACATGGGGCACCTGGGTGGCTCAGTCGGGTAAGTGTCCGACTTCAGCTCAGGTCATGATCTCACGGTTTGTGGGTTCGAGTCCTGCATCGGGCTCTTTGCTGACAGCTCAGAGCCTGGAGCCTGCTTCAGATTCTGTGTCCCCCCTCTCTCTCTGACCCTCCCCTGCTCATGCTGCATCTCTCTCTCAGAAAAAAAATATTATAAACAACAACAACAAAAATGGGTCTGATTTTGCAGTAAGAGTTCAAAATCCTCATGCTGATATTTCTTCACCAATTTACTTACTAATCCATGAATCCAAAAAATCATGTATGAACTGTCTAATATGTGATTGGCACTGTTCTAGGTTCTGAACAAACAGTGATAAATAAAACTCCACCGTGCTCATAGAGGTCATATTCTAGTTTCATAGGCCCTCTATAATCTGGACTCAATATAATTTTGAATTAATTTATTGAGGTATGTCAGGCGCCTGGGTGGCTCGGTCAGCTAAGGGTTCAACTTTTGACTTTGGCTCAGGTCATGATCTCATGGTCACAGGACTGAGCTGCGTTCCAGCTCTCCATTGGGCATGGAGCCTGTTTGGAATTCTCTCTCTTCCTCCCTCTCCACCCTCCCCTGCTCGCACGGTCTCTCTAACCCCCACAAAAAAAATTATTGAGGTATAATTTACATTAAATATGCAACTATTTTAAGCACAGCTTAGTGAAGGTTGGAGAAGCCACCACCACAACTATGAGAACATTTCCATTGCCCCAAGATTCTCTCGTGCATCTTTTCAGTTGCCCAACACATGGCCTTAGGCCCCCATGACTTAAATTCTCAGCCATGCTAGACAGCTTTGCCTTTTCCCAGAATTCCAGATAACAGAGATACACAGCATACACCATTTGTGTCTGGCTACTTTGACTAACATAATTTTTTTTTAGTATTTTTTTTAAATGTTTTATTTATTTTTGAGAGAGAGAGAGAGAGACAGCATGAGCAGGGGAGGGTCAAAGAGAAGGAGACACAGAATCCGAAGCAGGCTCCAGGCTCTGAGCTGTCAGCACAGAGCCCGACGCAGGGCTCAAACCCACAAACCGTGAGATCATGACCTGAGCCGAAGTCGGATGCTTAACTGACTGAGCCACCCAGGTGCCCCTAACATAATGTGGTTTTTTGTTTTTTGTTTTTTTGTTTTTCTGTTTTTCTTAGATACCTTATTATCAAATTGGTTTCCATATAACACCCAGTGCTCATCCCAACAAGTGCCCTCCCCCATGGCCATCACCCCCCTTCCCCTATCCCCCACCCCCACCAGTCCTCAGTTTGTTCTCAGCATTCAAGAAAAAACCTAAGTATCCATCAACTGGCAAATGGATCAAAAAGATGTAGTTTATCTATACAATGGAACTACATGGCAATGAGAAAGAATGAAATCTGGCCATTTGTAGCTACATGGATCGAACTTGAGGGTGTTATGCTGAGCGAAATAACATAATGTTTTTAGTTTCCCCCTTATGGCATTAAATATTAGCACTTTATGACTCTTTATTACTGAGTAATCCACTGTATAGATACATCACAATTTGTATACACATTGATGCAGGCATGAGTTATTTCTAGGTTTCAATTATTATCAGAATAAAGCTGTTACAGGTGTGCTGAACAGGGACAAATGTTTTCATTTATCTTGGATAAGCTTATAAAATAAGTTTTGCTGGTAAATGTATGTTTAAACTTTATAAGACACTTAGTATTGTCTGTCTTTTAAATTTTAGTCATCTTTGCAGATGTCTTATAATGTCCTCTTATAGTTTTAATTTGTATTTTCCTGCTGACTAATGTTGAGTTTTTATGTGACTAGTGGATCTCTGTATATGGTCATTTATGAAATATCTGTACAGACCTTGTACTCATTTTTTTTTCCTTGTACTCATTTTTAAAGTGAGATGGTCATGTTGTCAGTTGCCTTTTAGATTGGTTGATTGTTTCCTTTGCTGTGCAGAACTTTTTATCTTGATGAGGTCCCAATAGTTCATTTTGTTTTTATTTCCCTCGTCTCCGGAGGTGTTATATATAAGTGATGAATCACTGGGTTCTACTCCTGAAATCACTATTACATTGTATATTAACTAACTTGAACTTAAATAAATTTTTAAAAAGTGAGTTGGTCATTTTATCATAATTTGTTGTGGGTGTTCTTCATATTGTCTGGATAGCAGTCCTTTGTCAGATACATGTATTGCATATATCTTCCCCCAGTGCCTGCCTTATCTTTTAACTTTCTTAATGATTTATTTCAATGAACAGATTTTTAAATTTTTTTAATATTTATTTATTTTTGAGAGAGAGAGAGAGCGTGAGGGGGGAGAGGGGCGGGGGTGGGTGGGTGGGGACACAGAATCCGAAGCAGCTCCAGGCTCTGAGCTGTCAGCACAGCTGGGCTCGAACCCATGAACCATGAGATCATGACCTGAGCCAAAGTCAGACACTTAAATCACTGAGCCACCCAGGTGCCCCCAGAGAACAGAAGTTTTTAAGCCATCACTGTTTTTCTCTTGTGGTTTGTCAGTGAGAACTTTGCTTAACTCATTTGTTAATATGTTTCTATGTTTCTTCTAAAAGTTTTACATTTTAATAGTTTACACAGATTTCTACAATCTACAGCAATATTAATTTTTGTTTCTGGTGTGAGATGAGCATCAAGGATTTATTCCTCCCCAAATTCCAAAGCTGTTTTGGTAGCACCATTTGTTAAAAGGGCTCTCATTTCCTTGTTCAGTCCTTTGTTGGAAATTATTTGATGAACTATGTGGGGGGTTATTTCTGGTTTATCTGTTCTGTTCCAAGGATCTAGACACCCATCTAGATGTCTGTCTTCACATATTTATTTCATCTTCTTTTTAAAAAATTTTTTTTACATTTGTTTATTTTTGAGAGACACAGAGCAAGTGGGGGAGGGGCAGAGAGAGAAGGAGATACAGATTCCAAAGCAGGCTCCAGGCTCTGAGCAAGCTGTTAGCACAGAGCCCACCATGGGGCTCAAACTCACAAACTGTGAGATCATGAGCTGAGCTGAAGTTGGATGCTCAACCGACTGAGCCACCCAGGTGGCCCTTCATCTTCATTTTTGAAAGGTCTTTTCTATAGATACAGATTTACTTTTCCTTTCAGCATTTAAATATGTCATTCCATTGTCTAAAGACTTGCATAATTTCTGACAAAAACTCATTATTTTAAAAGTTGCCTCTTTGTATGCAAAGGGTTTTATTCTTATGCAGCTTTTAAAAAAAATGGAACTTTAAAAATTTTTGGAAAAGTTTTAAATTTACCGAAGTACTGATAAGATAGTACAGAGTTCCTGTATACCTCACACTTGGTTTTTCCTATCATTAACATCTTACTTTAGTAGGCTAAATTTGTCAGAATAAATGAACCAATATTGATACATTATTGTTAACTGAAACCCATATTTTATTCATCATTTTTTCTTCATTTCCTTTTTATTTTCATTTCCCAGGATACTACCCAGGGCACCATATTACATTTATGTAGTAAATGTAATACATCGTTATGTTTATTTGAGCTAGTCTAGACTGTGACAGTTTCTCAAGTTTTCCTTGTTTTGGGTAACCTTGACAGTTTTGAGTACTAGTCATGTAATTATAAAATGTCTTAACCTGGGATTTGTCTGATATTTTCCTCATTATAACTATCAGTTATGGATTTTTGGAAGGAAAAACACAGAGGCAAAGTGTCATTCTTACCATATTATATCAAGAGAGTGACCATATTCTCAGTATCACTTATCACTGTTGAAGTTGACCTTGCTTGCCTAGTTGAAATAGATTTGTCAGGGATCACTCTGGCTTCCTCATAGTCCATAAATGTTGTGTCTGTTTCCATAGATACTTCAGATACCCCGCGTCCCTCCAGAGCAGTGTTGGGTATGAGTGAATGTTGCTGCAGCTCTCTGTGCCCTTGGCATCCTGCAGACCTGCCCTCTGAGATGCCCTCATCCTTTCTGTGTGCCATAGTTATGGAGAGGTGGCTTACTCACTTTCTGCTTGGAGTCCAAACCCCATAGCATTTTCTGTGAAAAGTTCTGACTTCCTGTAAAAAATCAGATCAAGATACTGCTCTACCTAAAATGCCTCACTATGTTCCCATTTATTGAGGATAAAGTGCAGTAATTAACTATAGTCTGCAAGACCCTGTTTGGAGGCATCCCTGCCTATCTTACCTCAACTTGCCCCAATTCTCCATAGCATCTGTATCTCCTACAGGCCTGAAGTTGCCAACGGGACAGAAAACATGAAGGTTTGGTGACTTCTATGATCCTATCACACTGCCTGCAGCACAGTAGATTATGTTGGTTAGTAGGGCCCCTGTCTCTCATTTTCATCAGGAAATTTGAAGTTAGGTTATCCCAAGACTGGCTTGTCAGCTCAGTGAATTCCCAAGGAACCCACTATGTTCCATCCTTCATCTCCACTGTAGTTAGCATGATGGCCTTTCACGCCTAGGCTTATTACCTCATAGCTCCAAGATGGCCACCACAGCCCACAGTGTCACAGCCCCACATGAAAACAGCCAAAGGTAGAGAAAAAGGGCTGGCTAGGGATGAGAAACGGCTCTCCTCATGAGCACCTCTCCTTTCACAAGGAAGAATCCTCCTTCCCAAAAGCCATTTGGTAGGTTTCTCTTTATGTCTTAGTATCTATAATTGGGTAACTTCCCACTCCTAGCCACAAAGATGGCTGGAGATAAGTGAGCAAAAGGGATTGGGAATAAATGCAGGAAAATCAATCACCAGTGTCTGACATAGGGTGCTCCGAAAATATGGGTTGCATGAGTAAGTGATGTATTTGTCTGAAGACATAAGTAGTAAGCACAACCTGCTAAGTCACTCATGTCCGGCATTAAGCCCAATTCTTTATCTCCCTTTGACATCTGAAGCTTGTAAAGGTCCAAAGTCACCGAATTAGTGAGGTGTTGATATCTGACCCAGGTCTGCAGGCTGTCAGAGTTGAAGCCATTTCTGATTTCATGAATGTAGCATCCCTGGAAGATACCTTAGCAATACAAGGCTGAGAGCCCAAAGTCAGGTTGAACCTCACTGTGGTCAAACTCTCCCAGAGCTACCAACCTCTGCTGCTGCAAATGGACACTTCTGAGACAGAAACTCCAAGCTCTGCAGCCGCTCAGAGTTTCAGTTCAGGGCTGCTTTTTTCATTATTATTAGTCAGTTATAACATATTTCTGGCACCAGGCAAGGGCTTATTAAATGCAACTCACTGGGGTTGCTCGTGCAATTTATGTTTTTAATTTTGTAAATAGTGCAGAGTTGCTATGGTCAAAAGAGGGGTGTGGGTTCATACATAAGCAAATATAGCCTTTGGTTACGTCATGCCATAGTTGAAAAATATGGCTTTGTTCATCAAATGATGGTGCTGACAGCTGCATTGCAATGGCCATTGAATTATATCCACTCACATAAAGGGAGAGATAAAAGGCATCAGTAATGTGTGGCATATGACACACACACACATGTACACACACCCAGGAGGCACAAATGTGAGCCCCCTGACACGCTTGGAGCTACACATTCCAATACAAACACAGTCATGCCCTGAAATCTGGCTCTCTTCTATCATCTGATGGAATTCCTTTTACTTCCTTTTTTTTTCTGCTACTGACAAGATTTTGGCCAGCATCATTTCAATTTGAATGCTATCTTCCAAGCCAAAGATATAAGAAGAGAATAAAGAAAGATATAAATTGTTTATTATAACTATAATAATTAGAAAACAGCAATGCCTTAGATCTCTCATCACATTGTTAGATCAGATAGATATCTTATCCCATTGTGGATTTTAAACAGAGAAATACTAGGTCTTGGCACAATGTTGTGAGGCCAGGGGTGGATGGGATTTGAGTGGGGTAAGGGGAAGGACCTTGTTTAATGAGATTGTGGTAGATGCATTGCAACAATAAACACATTTCTCCCTTCCTCAACAATCTGTGTGCTTTGCTGCGTAGCTTCACGGTACCCCTGCCTTCTTTGATTGGGATTGCCGGCTCTACTCCTGAATTCAGGCTTCTGGACTTGTTTGTGACTTGTTTTGGACACTGGAATGTTTGAAAATTAAAAGCAAGCCAAGACTTTTCAAAGAGCTCTTGCCCACTTTGGCTTCCTCTCTTCCTCCTCTGCAATCACCATGAGACCATGGCCAGGCCAGCCTGCTAGGGCAGAGCCAGGATGCCCCCATTGTCCTGTCCAAGGCCAACCTAAACCAGCTGACAGCTGGCTGACCCCAACCTGCAGCTGACGGTCGATGCTTGAGTGAGCCCAGCTGAGACCCGGAGCCACCCAGCTGCCCCATAGAATTGAGAACAATAATCAATGTTATTTCAAGCCACTGAGTTTGGGGGTAAATTTGACAATTGTTGACTGAGAAACATAGCTGGCCACAGACCTAGGCTTAATTACACAAAATTCCTGAATTCAAAGAGGTGATTTCCCCCCAATACTCCAGTTTTACAGAAGGAGACACTGAGGTGAGGTGAAATTGAGCCATTTAAAGCTATACAGCCAGGGAAAAGCACTATTATTCATTTTAAAGACTGACTTAATAATTTATCTTCAAGAATATATTCTAAGAATAGCACTTTCTTTTCAGCATGAGATGACAGGTACACATCTCTACGGAATGTGGAATTCAGGAAGAGCTTAATAAATCCATCTTTGCATGGATGGGAGTGTGATGTGGCCACCAGGTCTTCTGCCCCACTGGATGGCTTCCTATCCAAACCAGAAAGTCCTCCCAGGCTCACCTTCCCCACCCCCAACTGCCTGCTCTCTAGAGAAGTGATGAGGAGCCTTGCCCCCTCTCCTTCACCCTTAATAGTCAGGCCAGCCTTACTGCCTCTCCTCAATCTCCCTGTGTCCCTCTTCTGCAGTACCTCTACTCAGGGGCCTTCATCACTTCACCTGGTCTCCAACATGTGTGGGGTATTTGTCGGGCCGAGGGGTGGGGAGATGATATGACTCGATACTCATCCTCCTCAGGATCACAGCCCACCATTCCAGCTGTGATGGTTCAGCCCTGATTCAGGCTTCAAGCCCACCCACCTCTTGTTAGTTTCCTTTTATACCCTATGCATCAAGAAAGATCACTTTTAACTCCTAGACGTAATCCAATGCTAGACCTTAATACATGATCTTCTCCACCCAAGGTCTCCCTATTCGCAACTGTCCACATTTAACCCATATCTAATATCTATCAGTGAAACAGAAATGAATCCAGCATTTTTATATTTGCCCAGCAAGCTATGCTCCCCCCAAATCCCCCCAAGCTGTCACTGGGACACCTTGGTGCATGCACCATTGCTTAGTACCTAACACCATTTGTTATTGTGATAATTACACTTGCGTTATACTTGAGGGAACCAGGAGTTGGAGACCTTGTCTATAGCCAGTATCATGATCTGGCATTAGGTAAGGCTAGGAATTGAACTCTGAACTGTTGGCATCCTAAGTCAGGGTCCTTCACCTGCATAGATCATTTGCTGTCTGCAAATGACTTGACAGCAGGCCACCTCCTGGCGTTTAAACAAGGGTGGTCCTTACTGGGATGAAGGAATGCCTTTTCTGTGAGGTTTGTGGCTAGCCACTGATCCTCTGCAACCAGTCTGGCCAGGTCTCCCCATCTTTGCTATATTTTTATCACTGCCAGCCCTCCTCTCGACTCTGAGGCCATTTCTACTCTCTGAAATCAGAAACAAAACAGAACACAATGAAACAATGGACTTTTATCTCTTATTTGACACTCTTTTCACTCCTGCCCCAAAGATCAAGCCATTGGTTCCCCAGAAACAGAGAAGAGATTCTATTTTGTTTACCTGCATTCCACATACATAGCTGCATTTCCCAAACATTTCAGAATAGCCTCAGAGATTCGCAGCTTCTACAGGCCCTGCAGCCTGGTGAGTGCATGTGCATTCAGGGCTCCAGGCAATGGATGTTACCATTTGATGAAATATATATTTAGAATGCTTAATGTGCGTATTAATTAACCCATAGATGGCAGTGACTTTTTAAGAGCAATTCCATTCCATTGTTTAAAAAGCATCTTTGGGAATTCTGAAGATACATCACAGTGACACATGCTTTCCTTTAATTCCATATGCCGGAAACAAGTCCTGTCATATCATGGAATGACGACTGTTCAGATTTCAGATTTGCATCACATGAACGCAAAGCATCAGCCCTCTCACACAACGTCCTTTTTATCTTGCGGCGCAACTTTCCAAGCGCCCAGATGCAGAGATCTTTACATATTGAATTCAAGTAGAAGCAGATTTTAAGGCCATGTTAGAAAGCAAGGAGTTCTTGGGGTGCCTTGGTGGCTCAGTTAGTTAGGTGTCTGACTCTTGATTCCAGCTCAGGTCATGATTTCACAGTTGTGGGATCGAGCCCCATGTCAGGCTCCACACTGCTTGGGATCTTTTCTCTCCCTCTCCCACTGCCTCTTTCTCAAATAAAGAAAAGATGGGGGGGGGACAAAGAGTTCTTGAACCCCAAACACAATCCTAACCTCTTTCATATATGTCATATTTATTTCTCTTACTTAATTAAAAAAAAATGGGAAGTTCTTATATTCTCATTGTATTTATATAGGAACTGGGTCTCAGAAGTTCAAGTGACCTGCATATAGCCATGTGGCTTGCTGGTAGACTATTCAAGATTCAAACACTGCACAACACACTTCTAAGGACCATGTTGTCTCTACCCCAGTGAATTGACTCTAATGAATGCTTTGAAAGAAAGATATCTTAAAGACGGAGAAGCCTGTATCTGAGAGGGTGAATTCTCCAGGGGAACAGAATCAGTAGGACACACACACACACACACACACACACACACACACTTATTCATTTCAAGAAACAGGTACATACAATGATGGATGCTGGCATGTCTGAAATCTGTAAGGCAGGCTGATGGTTCGAAAACTCAGGCATTATTCTCTGCTAAGGGAACCTTAGGTTTTGCTTGTAAGGCCATTGACAGATTAGACAAGGCCTATGTACACTATCAGGGATAATTTCCTTTACTTAAAGGCAACCAGTTGCAGGTATTAACCACATCTACAAAATATCTCCATAGCAACACCTAGATAAGTGCTGTGTACATAACTAGGTGTTCTAGTCCAACCAAGTTAACACATAAAGCCAAGCAGGGCCCCGGTGCGTAAGCGTAAATTCCTGACCCTCATAGAATGTTCCTGCAGCTTTGTGATAAGCCCAGAAAGACCAAAATTCTATCTGGTCACCCTCTATGGGAAAGATGCAAATAAACAAGTCCTAAACAACATTATTTAAACATTCAACTATTTTAATGAGGAATTCTTTGAGCATCTACTTAGCTCAAGCACTGGTCTTGATGGAAAATAGGAGGGCAGGGAATATAGAATTAAAAAATACTCTCTGCCTGCAGATAAATCTGTTTTGTTGGAGAGATAAGAAAACCAACTTGGAGGAAAGTGGCTTGTGTATTCTTTTTTAGTTGAGTATTATGGTCATATTATCAGTGAATAAAATCTATAATTTACCTGTGCCTTAAAATTTTTTGAAGATTTCTTTTATTGCCTAGTAACTGTTCAAATATTGAGGGGGTTCACTGAGTGTTTTATAAAATGTATCTTCGTCTGTTGAATATATACATTCATAAGTATCTATATGTGTATGTAAGTGTGTGCAGGTACACACACGCATACATTATACACACACACACACATTCTATATCTGTGGGTGTTTGATACAGCATTTTAATTGTGTTAATACAATATTGTATTTCCATATTTACTTATCTCTACCTCTATATCTGAAAAATATTAGCATTTCCTACCATGAGTATATTTTTGTCAATTTCTCCTTGCATCCCTAACAGTATTGTTTTATAATTTTTGAACCTATACTATTAGCTGTATAAAAGTTTATGCCTATTATATCTTCTTGGCATAGCGTATCTTTTAAGAAATATCCCACTCTGTCCTTTTAACAACTTTTCATCTTGAATTTTTAGCCTATATTAATATTATTATAATATACATTGTATTTTTACCTGAAATACATTTTTCACACTCTTCTTTTGAAATGCTTTGTGCCCTTTTGTTTTAACTGCATTAAGTACTAACGTAAGTCAAACTTTCTTGTTTTATTTCTTTTTTTAATTTTCACTCAGTCCTGTCTCTGTTTCTGGAAGTAAATTTAATTTATTCACATTTCTTATTATTACTGATAGATTTGGACTTACTGCTCTTTTAATTTCTTTGGACTACATTTAGTTGTTTCTTTTTGGTTTTCATTTCTTGCGTTTTATTATTTTTTCTACATGTACATTTTTATATTCCACTACAAAGAATTGTTTATCATTGTAATGTGCATATACACACACATGCACACACATTTGCCTATATTTGGTGTGTGTATCTTATGTTCTAGTTGAATAAATCATACAGAGAAGAATAAGGCATAAACCTTGAAGTCTGCTGATACCAATAGGACTGAGTTCCATAAATAAACCTAAGGAGAGATGAGTTCTTTGGAGTTTATATGATATCATTTGCAATAATGACCCAAATTCCTTTTCCTTTCTGAGTCCATGCCTCTTGCAATGTTACTTTTGAGCTCCTTCCATCAACAGTTGAAGTATCTTTTAACTATGTGACCTATTTTGACTAATGGGATGTCAGCATTTGTGATAAAAGCAAAGATCTGAAAAAGCGCATGTATATTTATGCTTCTTTTTTCTCCTCAGCCTTTACCATAAGAACATGTCCAATCAGATGTCCAATCCAATCTGATGAAGAATGAAACATCTGGAGCGAAGTTTTACAATTTGTCCCAGGTGAAGTTGTTCATAAGGAGCCAAGAGCCAGTTACCCCTAGGCATTGAGAAAGCCTAGTGAAGACTAGAATAACTCTCCAAAACTAGAGTCTTAGAGAATAACTTAGACAATAAAAAGACCATCAGCTATATAAATACTTACTTTATCAAAGTAAGAGTTTTTGGAGTGGTTTGCAACAGAGCATTTCTGTTGCATTTGGTAACTTATGTAGCCTGTATGTGAGAAAGCAAATTTGTCATCAGCTTGTGAAAAGATCAGTGCCTCGATGAATATCGAAAAGAATCATTCCAAATACTAAAAATGAACTTAGATAATATTATGGTTTCTTGAGATCAATTGTAAAGGTAAAATGAGGCTTCTTTAAATATACAAGGATGGAAATATGTTTATAAATCCCACAATGCCCTATATGGTTAATTTTCATAACCCAATATTTTCATTACAGGTTGTATAAGACAGATATTGTACTTTATTTCTAAATAGCATGTACTTTTGAAATTTTAACTTATAAAATAGTGTGGAAAATTTCTGATCTTAATTGCAAGAGTTAATTGGAAGTCATAACTTGGAAGTAAATTCAGAATTTCCACATCCTATCAATGCCATACTTGATTCAATAAACCTGAAGGAACCTCCAGGCAATGAATTATGTATTTATCAATTCACTCAATGAACACTGACTGAGTGCATACAAAGGATTGACAGTCCCATTAATGCCAGGTTTTGCCTTGATATAAACTATACCTTGTCCAAGTACCTACTTCACAAGTTGGGCCCAGAGTTATGTGATTCAGGGAAGCTGCATCTGGATTTACCCTCTATTCCTGTCCAAGACGTCTGTCTGGAGTCATAATCTGCCTCCTTGCATTTGTAAATGTTGCTGTGTCATCCAGGAAATCCTGCTCTTCTATGTCTCAAAACACTGCTGATCTCTTTTCAAAATATCTTCAATGGAAGCTTCTCACTAATCACTTTCTCCTCTGGATTTCATCTATACCTCACATATATTTCTATTGCTCAAATATCTTAACTAAATATATTGCTTTGCATGTTTTTGTATGCCACTAGTCTATTAGCTTCATAGAAAAAGTTACTTACTATAGAATATTTGCCTTAACAAACAACCACAAAAAGTAGGTGCTTAGTGTGTTTTGGATAAACTGGAAATTTACCATTGTGTGCTAAGCTATGAGATGTGGAATCTCTAAAACTTTCTCCCTTGCAACTAAACTTGTCTTCTGGTGGCTTAAAAAGTCATGGAGAGAAAACTGAAGAGACAATATTAGGTCCCTTTCTCTGGATCCCTTTCTAACCTCACTTAGCAAAAGATTCACAAACAGAAGTACCTATAGAAATGAGACACATTGGGAGAGCATAGTGTGGATATACCTCACGTATTCCTTAATTTCTAAGTAACAAAAAAAATTTTTTTGAAAAGGACAAGAGCATGTATATGTTCTCACAAAATAGCAACATACTATACCATGTGTATATATTGTAACTACAATATACTACATATTGTACATACACACAACATATACAACACATAGTATATATACAGGTACACATTGTATATTATATTACCACTTGGTGAGAATAAATAATTTCAAGATGTTTAATTTGTTAAAATACAAAGGGTAATAATAATAGAATAGACTAATAGAACGCTCTTCTGGAAAAAAAAAATTGATGGGAGTCTCCCAATGACCCACAGTTACAGAGAACCATGGTGTTTCAGCACCACGGACAGTGGTACACTCGCTCTTCTGGTACTAAGACTGCATATGGCATCTCCAGTTAAATTTGCTGCTGTAGTAGTAGATGACAGAGAGGTAACCTTCACACCAGGGCAATCTGACTTCCATATCAAAGGCAGCATACCTCTAACGCAGAAATCCTGAGTCTACAAAGTAGACACCATATTGTGTGTGCTGTTGTAGCCAAATGGCAAGGAAACCCTTTCAATTGCAGAATTACTTTTTTTTTTTTTTTTTTTTTAACAACAGGGACTGGTTATCTATAAGACTTACACTTAGACCTTAAGATAAGCAGTGGATTCCAAATAGCATCAACACACTGAGGAAGTGTTGCACAATATCCTTGTGGAAAAAGCTGACTCGGTGAAAACCAAAGTCATAAAGTGACTGTCGAAGAGTTCAGAGGAGGGAGAGAGAAGCTAGAGCTGAAGGGCTGGGTGAAGGGTGAACAAATGAGAATATATGAGCTGGGTGCCAATTCCTAGCAGTAAGGCATTTGGGGGAGCTCCTGCCCATGCACATAACACATGTCATGGCATGTGGCATCACAGCAAGAGATGGAAGCAGAGGAGATACCTCTAAGGCAAATGACTTACTTGACCTGGCACATCTTTTCCTTCACCTTAATTTGGCCTAAGTCCTTAGATTCTGCCTCCTGCTTTTTTCACCTCCTTGGATAACCCTCCCAGAACATGGCTAGATTTACCCACTTCAACCTAATCAGCTTTCCTACTGCTGGTAATTAATCCATTCATGCAGGTACTCAACAAATGTTTATTTAGCACCTAATATATGCCAGAGTCTCTTTCATTGCCTTAAAGACCTCTCAAATCAGTCAATTGTCTTGTTCATTGTTCATTCATCTATTAACCCAATAATTGTTTTGAACACTTGTGTTAAGTGCTATCTCAGGGCCAAGGGTACAAAGATGAAGGAGACATAAGCTCCGTCATCAAGGAACTTACAGTTGACAAGGTGAGACAAGTATGGAAAAGCTATCACACCACAGTGTGACAAGTCACTCAATAAGGAAAGGATTTCATGGGAACACAGAGGGAAGAGCACTTAACACCACTGAGGATTCTGGAAGGTGCTTCAACTCAAGCATATATAGAACATTTCACACGTGGTCAAAATTATGCTGGGAACGTTCACTCTTTAATCTTCACAGAGTCCCTATGAGGTTGACGAAGAAAAAGGGAAACTGAGACTCACAATGTTTCACTCCTACTCCCAAGTCACAGAGGCTGCATGTGGCGAAGCCGGGACTCAACTCCACTGCATTTAGAAACAGCCTTTTTCCATTCAGCCTGGCCCCCTTCCAAAAGGCTCCAGAGGGGTGGCATTTGAGTGGAGCCTTTGGAGAACAAGTGGGACTTTGTCATGGTGCCACCTGTGAAGTGGCAGAGATGATGAGGAAACCGAGCCAGGTGAGAAGCAGCCCCTGGCTGCCCCCTCAGGGGGTGTCTCGCTGTCTCTGTGATGAGGACCCATGTGCCCCAGGGCGGTTTCCGTGGCAGCACGAACCCCCCTGATACCCTGACGCATCTTTGCCTGTCTCATTCTTCTTCATAATTGGACCGGCTGCTGCTCGCTGCTTACCTGATTAGTGGGTTCACTAACCCAGCAGAAATGGGATCTAAGAGGATTAAAATGTGAAAAAAAAAAAAAAAAAGATAATACAAATGGAAAACAGCAGCTTCTCCAGCCGAGCTTTGGATTAGAAGTTGAGAAAGCGAATCAGAAAATTAAAAAATATGAAGGACAAGGTTAAAATGGTGATTGGGAAGAGTCCTTTTGTAGCCAAGCGTCCTTGCATGCTATTGTTTCTGTCTTGTGTAAGTTCTCCAGGGAAAAGTACAAATGCCTTTGCTTGGCTTCCAGGGCCACCTAAGCTCTAGGTACAGCCTTGCTTTCTGATCTTATTCCCCACAATCTCCCTTCCCTGTGTAGATCTCCTCATTTATCACCTTTGGGTCTTTGCTGCCACAGGTTTCTTTCCCCAAATTCATGTCTCTGCTATCATTACTTCCCCAGTTTCTTCTCTTCTCTCTCCCTGAAATGCAGCCTCCTTTCAAAGACTTCCACCATCTCCCTGCAGAAGCCTGTTGCACATTGTCTATCTTGTCAATTACTTAGCACTTTACTGCCTGCAAAGAATACAGTTTATATATTTTCTCCCTTGGTGGGCTGTGAACACAGAGAGCTGGAACAACTCCCTCCTCCATGAAAATGACCTTATACTGGTATTGAAAATCCTCTTTGTATGAATGAGGGGGTGAATGAGCCAGTGCATCAAACACAACAGAGAATCCTCCAAGCATTGCTTGATTATGTTGTTCCCTGGCTTAAAGCCCCTCTGGGCACCCTAACCTCCAAGGATGAGGCTGAAACACAGTGTCCCTGAGGGATGAGCCCCACTTCTCTCCCCACGTCCTGTGCGATGCCCCCTCCCCAGCCTCCCTTCTCTGGGCTCCCCCAGGCCCCATGTGAGCATACCAGAAGCTCCACACGCTTGATTTGGATCCTGCCTAACTCTGCCTAAAATCACATTTCCCAAATCATCTTCCTCTCCTCTTTTCATGGAAAGTTACACCCATTCCTTAAGATTCAGTTTAATTATCTCATTTTCTCCCAAAGCCCTCCTGGATATCTCCAGGGCCAGTGATCCCTTCTTTTGTCATCCTCTTTGCCCAAATATCCATTTTAGTAGTTTAAGACAGACTCAGAGTTTCTGCTGTTTTTGTTTTACATGTGTTTCTGTTGTTTGCCTTCTGCACATCTTTGGTCCACTCTTACAATGGGCTCTTCCGTGGCAAAGGCTTAGTAGTTTTCTGCCATGGTGATGCTTACCATCGGTTAAGCTTTCACAGTGTGGTAGGCCCTGTACTTACACACACAATCTCATATTATCACCACAGTAAGAACACTAGGGTGGTATCACGCACATGCACATGGATGCTCTTCCACACCCATCTAGACCTACAGCCTGTGCTTGTAAGCATGGCATTGCAGCACCTGCCTTTGTGGCTTTCATCGGCACAGAGCTGGGGGTGTCCTTGCTGCCTACCACATATTTGCAGACTGGAAGAACAGGCATAATAAATGAATTCAACTCCTCTCAACACTTATCATGCACCAAGTGCCCTGCCGAGGGTTTTATAAACATTACCACATGCCTTCCTCATAATATCTCAACAAGGAAAATGCTATTATTTCTGTCCCTTTAGAGATGAGGAAACCAAGACTCAGAGGAGGTTAATTAGTTTTTCCAGTGTCATGGGCTATGAAGGACAAAGTTCAGGCCCAGACCCTGGTCTTCCAGACTTGAGAACTGAGCTTTTTACCCCTTCATCAATCCAACTGGGTTGCAATTTGTTTTTGCCCAATTTTTGAAAAATTCTAGCTAAATATTTAAGAGACTTCATAAGGAAATCACAACCTCAAGTGAGGCCCATAGAAGCCCTGCTGATGGCCACCCAGGCCATCCACCAGAAGGGAGGAGCCCCTGTCTCAGCCTGAATATCCTGTCCCATTGCTAAGAGAACCTTCACCCAACAGAAGAGAGTTTGCTCACATGCTCCCATCCCCAAGAGAAAGGTTGAGACTGTCCATCTGCCTGGGTGTCATGAGCAAATTCAAAGTATAGATACAGGCCAGGAGATACCATGCAGGCCTGCAAAACTTCAGTGACATTTTACTGGTAATAAACTGTTCTCATCAGTTCAGAGAGGTACACTTGGGGTAATACCTAGTGCTTATGTTACTTAACTTCACTTAAAGTTCTCCAACCTCAGTTTTCTCATTCATGTAATGGAGCTAAAAAATACCCATATGAAGAATTTTCTATGAATCAGACAGTGCACATGGAATCATTTTCTGAGCCACCAAATGCTCTCCAAATTGTGTTCCCCTTATTTTTTTTGGTCAAAGTTATTTTTCACTGGAGAAAACCAGAGCCCCAAATATCTGTCTTTCTGAAGCTGCTGTCTTCCCCTAAAGACCTTTATGGGAAAATTATTTCAGCCAAAAAGACCAAGAAGCCCAACGAGTTTGGTATATTACAGATGGAAAGTCAATGAGTCTGGACCCTAAGAAATAAAACAGAGATTTAAGAGAGAATGTCAGAAAAAGATTTGGACCAGAACAAACACATCTCAGGCCAAGGAAGGAAGTTAGAGTATATTTGTCTCACATTGGGAAGTCACTGGGGAGAGCAGGGGGTGTGGGGACACAATTTGGATGTTAGAAGATGGCTTAGGGGTCATGAAGAGAAGGGCTGGAGGATGTCAACAGTGAAGGCAGAGGGGTGGCTTGAGGTCAATGCACCATCTGGGTGAGGTAAGACGGTGGCCAGGGGTAGGAATTTGGCAGGGACACAGTAGGAAAGTGGTGACATTCTAGATGTACATTGGAAGCAGGGTCAACTATTCTTCCTTTCTCTGCATACCCAGGTGAAAGCCTAATTAATTCTCTCTGGAAAACCAAAGATTGAAGGATTACTGTCTCTGCAGTGGTAGAAAGTGAGGCTGAGTCTCCTGTCCCTGATGAACTCATTTGAGAGCACAAATAACTTCATTCTATATTGTTATATCTCAGAGCCACAGTGTGGGAAGGGCTTTGGAGAGCCCATACCCAGTATCTACATTTACTCCTTAGCCATTTGAGGCCAAGTCCCCTGGAGAAACTTTCCCATGTAGCAGGGTAGAGAACATACTGAGTCAGAAAGAGATCCCAGGTCTTCTAATCACTGGCCCGATACCTGTTCTTTGATACCAACAAAAGAGAATGAACACGAACACCTATGAGAATTCGTAATGTTCTAGACTCTGCACTGACCAAGTTACATATGCTCATCACTCACTCCATACACTGAGTATCTGCAACTACCTGTCTAGTTCCATGTGCTAAAAAATACCAGAACACCCTGGTGAGAAGGACTGGATTTTTCCTGCCCTCACTGAGCTTTCAGAGAAAAGCTTGCTGCTTGATCAGGGGGGCCGCGCGGGATAGTTATTATGACCCATTGCTGTAACAGATGATAAAGGGCTACAGACACAGAACAATTCAGACACTTAGCCTTTCTCTACTGTATGTGGTGCCCAATTCTGGGCTCCATGCCAGAAACTGCTGTTAAGATCAAAGAGAAGTTTGTGCAAAGTACCCGGTCAGCTTCTCAGAGCTCTGTTGATGTAAGCAGAAAAACAGGATTTTTTTCTATCCTGCCCTCAGCTTTGTGGTCGGGGGCAACCAAGTCAGACTTAAGTTCTTCTGTGTTCAAATATAGAGAAATCGTAAGGACCTTGGATTTGCACTTCAGGCCATTTAGGATGTCCAAGCACAGAAAAGCCAAAGACTGAGTGATGGGGAGGAGGAGAGTGGCAAGAAAGAAATGAGCGGGTGGGGGGGGGGGGCAGGACATGGGAATGGAAGAAAAAGAGAGAGCCACATCAGTCAGAGAATGTACTCAAAGTGAAAAAGGAAGAAAGGTAATTTGAGAACCCCAGCCTCCATCTGCTCAGACTCTGAGGATAAAGGCAAAGAGGGATTAATGACCTGAGAGGCCACAAGGGCACACAGGATAGAAATACCATTTATTAGCCCCATGCACGGTAATTATATTTAATACTGACCCTGATTCCTTTTGTCCATGGGAAATAATGAAAGCTGCTCTGTTTGAGTTTGAGGGTCTTAAATGACCCATCAGCAGCTCCTACTTCTGTCTTAGGCTGGCAGCCACATAGGACAAAGGAGCACTATAGGCATGAACATTCAGGTTTTGTAAGAGATGTTTCTGAAATCACATAATCAAGTATGGAAAGAAGGTGTGGATAGTGCAGGTTCCTGGACAGAGACCCAGACACTGACTCAGTCCTTCAATATCTAAGTGGCCTTGGGCAAGACTGTGAATGCCTTGAACTTCTGTTTTCTCTCTGATATTTCTAACACAACACCTACCTCATTGGGTTCTCAAGAGCTTTAAATGAGATGCTGCATGAGAAAGCAGTTAAAACATTCCTGGCACCAGAAAAACCATCTGTGGGTCCCCAAATTCCTTACTTGAAACACCTGGTGGATGTTTAGACTTTAGAACTCTTCAGGTTTGGGAAGGATAATGTGGTGTAGATATCACACATCATGTCACAACCTCTGTCAGGATCCCAGAGAGTCCTCCTACCCTGGCACCTTACCATGCTTCTCATCTCCCAGTATTTATCATCCACTGACACAGAATCGCTTGTTTGCATAAGCATCTGCTGGGAATGTGAGGCCGTGGGGGCAGCGATTTTGCCTCTTGTCATCACTTTTTCCCTCTGTGCCTAGACAGAGATTGGAACACAGAATATATTCCATAAATATAGACCCAAAGATCAATAATACATACCAGCACTAACCCACTGTAAAATTAAAATACCGTGAGTCTAAAATGCATTTAATACGCCTAACCTACCAAACACCCCAGCTTAGCCTGGCGTACCTTAACCTTGCTCTGAACATTTATGTTAGCCTACAACTTGGCAAAATTACCTAGCACAAGGCCTATTTTATAATAATGTGTTGACTTTCTCATGTAATTTATTGAATACGGTACTGAAAGTGACAGTGTAGGTTGGTGACCCTCATTATTGTGTGGCTGAGTGGGAGCTGGCGCTCCCTGCCGCTGTCCAGCATCCCAAGAGAGGTTGCACTGCCTGTTGCTAACCCGGGGAAAAGATCAAAATGCAACATTTGAAGTACAGTTTCTACTATGTGTATCACTCTCACAGCATTGGAAAGTTGGAAAATCAGAAGTTGAACCATCATAGGTTAGGGAGCACCTGTATAGCATTCTTAAAATGACAAAAGTATAAAATGAAAATCTTCTAATGATTACCAGGGGTTAGAGAGTATGCAGATGGAAGCACAAGGGAGGTGGTGTTGGTTATAAAAGTCAGCTAGGGGAGTCTTTGTGGTCACGGTGACTACACCTATGATACAATTGTAAAGAATTAAATAGACACAAGACTGCATACCAAACTGGAAAATTTGGAATAAGACTAGTGGACTGTATCAATGCCAATACTTTGGCTGTGATATTATATGATAGCTTCACAAACTATTGCCATGGGGCTGTGGGGTAGGGGACTGGGTAAAATCTATACTGCATTCCTCTGTATTGCTTTTCACAGCTGTTTATGAATCTGAAATTATCTCAATAAAACTTCATTACAGGGCCACTTGGGTGGCTCAGTCAGGTAAGCATCCGAACTTCCGCTCAGGTCATGATCTCGTGGCTTGTGAGTTCCAGCCCTGCATCGGGCTCTGTACTGACAACTCACAGGCTGGAGCCTGCTTCAGATTCTGTGTCTCCCTCTTGCTCTGCTCCTCCTGTACTCACACTCTGTCTCTCTCTCTCTCAAAACTAAATAAACATTTAAAAAATTAGAAAAAACTTTTCATTACAAATAAATAAATTAGAAGGATGAAGGAATAGTATGCATTTTCACCCTCGGTGAAGTTGATTTGGGTCATCTGTTCTATTTCCAGTGGTCCCAAGGCATTTCTTCCACTGGATCTTTGCTCAGGGAAGACCAGGACGGGGTCATCTATCTTCAAGTGCGAGTCACTGCGGCCAGGAGCTCAGCCTGACTCAAAGGGTGAGGTCACAGTTTCCCCCATTTCTCTCCACCCCACTCATCCCAAGTGCTCACAACCTTGAATTTGAAGAGTTTTAACTTAAAAAAAAGAGATGGCAATTTTGCTTCAATGTTTTCTAATTTTGCTATAACTGCTACCACCTGTGGGTTAATGTAGACCACATTCCAGGAGGCATCCTGAGTCCTTTTCATGTTTTCAAGCTGCCCAAAAGTTGACATGGTTAAGGACGGGGTGGGGGGAACAGTGAAAGCAGAGCTGATTGCCTGTGCTGGTTTTCGAAGCTGTGCTGCTTCTCATTCTAGTGTCTTCAGTTGCTGGAGGTGAGCAGCAAAAGACAAAGCACAAGGAAGGACTTGGCCGACCCCTTTTTCTGCTGCCTCTGCAGTCAGCTGTAGGCAATACCCAGATTTGAGCTGTGGGAAACGTCCATCAGATGCTCTCATTAACCTTGGTCAATCTTCCTGCCTTACACCGGAAATGTGATAAACACACCAGGCTCGCAGAGAGAGAAAGGGAAGGGACCTAACTGTCCATGAATCTCCAAATGGGCTTAGTTCTTCCTTAGAGTCATTCACTCGCTTCAGCAACACTAGACCCCCGCGTGGGTCCGCTCTCCAGAGGATCCAACCTGCTTCCTAGTCGCTACTCACTCTGCTCACATTTTAAGGGCACATGGTGCCCCTCTCATGTGTCTTCAATTAACCTCCAATTAATATCACAGACAGGGCCAGCCTCGTACAAATCAAACAGGTCTCTCCTGCCATTTTACCCAGAGAGCCGCTTGGTGCCTTGAGTCTCCTGGTCCTCAGGAGGCAGCAGAGGCCCTCAACACCCTTGCTTGCCACAGCGGGCCAAAGAGGAGGGCAGGCTGGTCCGCCCCCACAGACCTGGATCCAACTGCGCAGCACGTACCCACAGGGGCCCAGGGTGAGGTGGGAGTTCCCAGGCAGCAGCCACGCCAAGGCAGAGACAAAGCAGGGTGTGGCCCCAGCCTCCTGCCCATCCTCTCTCCCTTTCCAAGCCTTGCTCACCTCCTTTCATTCACCGCACCTCCACTTGCTCATTGCACCCTCAGTCTGTCCCCTCTCACTTTCCCCTTCCTTTTCCTTCATTTCCCCAATCCCCCTAGCGCCCCTCTGCCTCTGAGTGGCCTCCCTCCTCTTTCTCTGGTCCCTCTGCCTCTGAGTGGCCTCCCTCCTCTTTCTCTGTCTCTGAGCCTGTGTCCTGCCTCCATTCATGGTGTCAGTCTGGCCTCTCTCATGGCTCCTTCTCTGCAACCCCACCCCGCACACACTCCCCTCTGCAGCCCTGTCCCGCTCGGCAAGGCAGGGCTTTCATGCACAGGGGCCTGACCTCTGCACAGTGCTGGCTTTGTCCTGGGGATTCTGAGCCAAATGGAGACGAGCATGAGTGTCGCTCTGGGCCAAGGCCCGTCATCTTTCTCCAGCCCCTCAGTGTTCTGATACATCTGAGTCCAGCCCCCTTAGCCCTCACATCCAAGGCGAAGAACCAACACACAAAATTGAGAGACATGGATCCTTCTTTTGTTTTTTACTATTATTATCTTTAAGGACTATCAAGTCCCTGCTGCAGCATTTCTGAGTGGAGGATGGGTCCCACAATTCTCCCAGGGAGCACATGTCCTGGAACATGCATTAAATGAACCAATAGGTAATGTCCTGTCCAATTATACTTTTCCTAATGAGTCAGGCTCTTTGTACTTGAAAGGGAAAGTCACTGGCCTTAGCCCCAGTTGTACAGGGTTAGTGATATTTATAACATCAGTTGGAGGGAGATAAAATAAATACTATATTTGGGCCAGAGGTTGTAGTGGAGAAAGTTGAAAACCACAATTGTCACAGAAGAAGGGATGGAACTTGATGGAGGTTTTAGGTACTGCTCTCCCTGGTCCACTCTGATGACAGCTGGAGAAATGGGGTGATCCCAGACATCACGCACGAATAGAGACACTGGCACAGTGGAACACACCCAGAGGCATGTGGCTCAGGAAAGGGGATTCTTTAATCATTACTGTAGGGGGATCATCAATTGACCAAGGCTATTCAGCCAGCTTAGCAGGGCCTAATAACAAATTATCTTAAGACCTAAGAAAGCACCATGAGGAAGTGAGAACAGGCTTATCCTGAGAAAGTCAATGAAATCAATTCATCGAACCATTCTACAAGTAGTTATTGAAAACTCTCTCCATGGTAAGCATGAAGCTCTGTATTGGGGATTCAGTGGAAGAGAGAACACAGTCTCTGTCCTCATTCAGCTTCGAGCCTCCATAGAAAGATACTGTGAGAAAATTCCAGCTCCTAGGAGCACAGGGAGCTATGGGATCTCATGACACGGAGTAGAGATCAGAAGGAGATAGGTTTCACTCAACTCAAGAAGGAGTGCTCTGATGGTCAGAGGGGACTAAAGATTCACGGAGCTGCCACATGAAACCTTGAGCTCCCCATACTGGAGGTGTTGTACAGTAGTTGCATCTTCCGTGACAGAGGCCACTGAGGGGTTGGAAGCCCTAGGCACTGAGGTTGGATTTGACGCACTTGAAGATCCATTCCAATTCTAGTACTTCCTGAAAGTCGGGGAGTAAAATTGCTGATGATCATTGTATGTGTTCTAATAAAGTATCTATCTTTAGTGGTGCTCATCAACTGGGCAGCATTGACGAGAGCAACAAGGCACTCCAACCTCAGACAGATCTACAGGTGTCCCACGCTGGCCACCGATGGCTCTGTGAGCCTGTGCAGATACCTTGGCTTCTGTGTCGTAACACAGGGAAGGCTATTCTACCACCTTTGTGACAATTAACCAAGGTATGGACCCATGGACAATGTCTTGGATGGTCCATGGTACTTAATACGCATTTGGTAATGGATGGTTATTAAGATTTATCATTAGTATTACTATGATCTCAATCATAAAGTCATAGTGTCACAAAAATCTAGGGTTACAAATTCTTAAGTTGACATTACTATAAATTGGAAAATCTATAGTAACATGAAAAAAAATTCCCATTCGCAGTGTAAAAATTACGTTAAAAAATCTCAGAATAAAACCAATATGAAATGTCCAAGAATTATATGTAGAAAACCAGAGAGTTGTCTAGAATGTTGAGAGAAAGAGAGAGAGGGATAGACAGACAGAGAGACAGAGATGTAAATGGAGAGAAAGTTTTCTGATGAGAAGACTAAATGGTGTAAAGATGGCAAGACTCTCCAATTTAATCTATGAAAGTAATACAATCTCAATGAAAATCTCAATGGAATCTTTCATAGAACATGACAAGGTAGCACTAAAATTCTTCAGAAAAGAGAATGTACAGAAAGAGTCAAAGAAAAAAAATTTAATTAAGAATAATGGAAGGGATAACCTACCCTATATGGCATAAATATGGCTATAAAGCTGCAGTAATTAAAAATACCAAGAAAAGAAGCATGAATAAATGTAAGAGAGCTCAGGGTCACGTGTCTAGGAATAAAAGGCATAAGAAGAGAACATTTCAAAGCAATGGAAGAAGGAAGTCTTCTCCAAATAATGAAGACATATGGGTTATCCATTTGGAGAAAAGAAATAATTAAATGCCTTCCTCATAATATATCCCAAAATAAAGTATCGAAGGATTTTCTCATTCACTTTAGAAATATTTATTCAACATCTATGTGTTGATGCCTCACTAGGCACTTGGGTACGGCGTGGTGAATGGGCCCATAAACAGACACGCCCCATAAACAGACACACTTAATTACATGTATCGCCCAGAGAGGGCCTTTTAGCTGGAATGCAAGGTGGAAAAGGCCCAAAACAGGAAAGGGCTTGGTGTGTTCTAGAAACTGAAGGGAGCCAGGTGGCTTGTATATGGCACCTGGAGGCAGAAATGCCAGGGAATGAAGTTGGAAAGGTGAGCAGTGTTAGAAACGTCAATATCAGAGAAAAATACAGAGAAAAACCTAGCTAACTATTCCACTGAGGGGTGGGAAGGGCTTTCTAAGAAGGATGTAAAACCTAAAAGCCAGAAGAGATATTTTCTCCAGTAAAACAACCACCACCGTAACCACGACTACACTATTACTACTACACTACTGTCACGGCAATACCTGGCTACTACTACTTCTATTAACACCACGGCTACTACTATACTGCAACCATGGCTACACCACTAGATTGTTACTGCTACAATTACTACAGTATTACTACTATACTATACTAGTCCTGCTATACTCTTACTAGAGTGTTAACACTATTACTATGATAAGAGTACCATTATGCATATCACTACACGATGCCGCTACTGCTCCCACTGCTATACTATTAACACTACTACACTCCTGGACGGCAGAATTCACCATAAACAAATTTGGAAAATGAGGAGTGTCTTTGCAACATGACATGAGAAGGATAATATGAACGGCAAATTCCGAGCATCTGATACATGCTTTACAAAAGCTGATGAAATACAACTCTAAGAGGTAAATGCTATTATGGCCCCCATGGCTTAGATGAGGAAATGGAAAGGCAGACCAGAGAAGGAGCTGGCCCAAGGTCATACAAGTAGGTGGAGGAAGCAGAGCTCAACCCAGGCTTCCTGGCTTCCGCCTCTGTTACAATCTCTGCCATGTCACGTTGTCTTGCTAGTGTCACCGTTTTGTGTGACGAATTCAAAATGAATGTGGCTCAAGTTTTCATCCAGCAAGATGGATGGGAACACAGCGTGACTATCCCGTCCATGTTACTTATATTGAACATGAACGTGGTCGTGAGAAATGGAGCAGAGGCCTAGGCCATCATGCAGGATGGGTCTGCAGCCCTGTCCCCGGCTAGTCTGCATGGCCCAGTCCCACGGCAGGGGACCTCTGGCTCATGCCCTCCTGCTGCACCAAGTGAAGAGAGGACTCAGGCCTCACTGACACCAAGGCTGTCATCCCTCCCCCAGGTCTTCCCACACCAGAGCTCACGTTCCCACCACAGAGGTGCCTATAACGCCGTCCTGGGGGAATTTTCCTTTTCCTTCTCAAGTTGAGCTTTTCTCCTCTTCAGTTCTCAAAACATCAAACCTTTGATCCCCTGCCCCATCAGACAAATCCAGCTTAATTGCCTCAGTGGGCCCAGGCATAGAAATCAAAGACCTGTTTAGGGAGGGCCCCCGCCACCTGGCATGGTTTCCTCCCTGGGCCTCCTCGCTATAGGATTAGGGAGAGCCTGGACGCCAAGAGCAAAACCTGGCGTTCTGCCTGGTGGAAGGAGGGGTGAGGGTGGGTGCAGGATTTGGAGAAATACCTGTCATTTCCTTACAGAGCACATCTAGGTGAGAAACACAAAAGAGTTATTGTCTCAACAGATTATTTTTGCCACATTAATATTTAAGTAAATTGTAGGAACTCTTTATACACACACATAGAGTTATAAGAAAGGGACATGTGAGAGAAAGGAAGAAAACGTTCTCAAGTTACCCCAAGGAAAACAAGCAGAAATAACCAATTAGTCCATAAAAAGGTAGATAGGCTTGACTATTAAGTAGAGGAATGAAAAATTTTAAATCAAGATACAATTCTTCTGATTGGTAAACCATTTTTAAATATGTAATTGGGGCACTTGGGTGGTTCAGTTGGCTGAGCATCCAACTCTTGACTTTGGCTCAGGTCATGATCTCAGGGTTGTGAGATTGAGCCCCATATCAGGCTCTGTGCTGATCATGGAACCTGCTTAAGATTCTCTCTTTCTCTCTCTCTGCCCCTCCTCTACTCTCTCTCTCCCTCTCTCTCTCTCTCCCTCTCTCTCTCAAAGTAAAAATTTTTTTAAAAATATAATTGGAAAAAGCAGCAAAAAAGCTGGCGTTTATGACCAAAACTGATTGGAGTAAAAACTGATACAATTTTGAGAAAGTTATTTGGCTTTTCTATAACAACTAAAAAGATGCATTCTTTTGACCCAGCAAGTATATTTTTAGGCCTCTATAGATACTCATACATTTGAACAAGTACATATAAAAATAATATTCAACTTGTCACACAATCATATAACATAAAATATGTATTTGGATGATAACATCAGCAATGTCTGTCAAGTAGCAAAACTTAAAAAGCTGGAGAATGGTTAATTCAATCTAAACTAAGAACATTCTCTGCTGCCATTAAGAAGTGTGTGTCATTGCCGAAGATGTAGAAAGAAGTCTGTGTTATATTATTAAGTGTAAAAAGCAATGTAAATGAAAATATATACAATTGGGAAGTCCAACTTAACATTGATATATTTATATGTATGTAAGTATATATATTTAATCTATATTTATCTATCTGTATTGCTAAACACATAAATTATAGATTACATATTAATATTAACATGTGGATATACATCCATTCAATGAAAACACATACAAATATGTGCTTATATGTTCAGACTAAATATAGGCCAGTTTGGATATCAAAATGTTTTCCAGATCAATAGCTGTAGAAGACTATCAACTTAGGAGGGCAAGAGGAGGCCTAGTGGGAAAGAGTAGAAAAAATAATGTAAGACATTTATTCTGTGTTTCTCTCTTCTTTCATTTATGTAATCAGTATTATTATTTTTTTTACTATTTATTTATATTTTGAGAGAAGGAGCAGGGGAGGGGTAGAGAGAGAGGGCAACAGAGGATCTGAAGTGGGGTCTGCACTGACAGCAGAGAACCCAACACAGGGCCCGAACTCACCAAATGAATTGTGAGACCATGACCTGAGCTGAAGTCAGATGTTTAATCACGTGAGCCACCCAGCTGCCCCTGTAATCTAAATTATTACTCTCTAACTTTAAAAATGTTCAAAACAGGGGCGCCTGGTGGCTCAGTCAGTTAAGCGTCTGACTTTCGCTTAGGTCATGATCTCGTGGTTCGTGGGTTCGAGACCCGCGTCGGGCTCTGTGCTGACTGCCAGCTCAGAGCCTGGAGCCTGTTTCAGCCTGTGACTCCCTCTCTCTCTGACCCTCCCCTGCTCACGCTGTCTCTCTCTCTCTCCTAAAAATAAATTTAAAAAAAATTAAAAAAAATAAAAATAAATAAAAATAAAAATGTTCAAAACAGTCCCTGCAGTTCACCTCTGTGGAGAGCTGCCCACATGCTTTTACCCCCTGACTGTCAGTTTATCACGCTCTGTCATTACTCAGTGGCCCCTTGAAGACCTCCAAGGGTGGAAGTCATGTCCTCATTGGCAGCCTTTTCCATCTCTCCCAGCTGCCCTGCAAGAAAGTTCCTCCCTTTCAGTCTCTGGAAGCAGGACTTAGGGAAGGTGAGGCAGGCCTCCATCCGGGATGGGCAGCTCATGCCAACTTACACTAGTAAAGACGCAGTTGTCTCAGATTGGGAAATACCCACCAGAGGTTGGTGGGCTTTGCTTCTGGAACTCTGCTCGGAAATTCCTAACTGACTCTGTGTGTTGCCTTGGGGAAGGTATGGATGATCCTGTGTGCAAAATCCCAGAGCTCTCTGCTCATCGGGTCCATTAGCACACCAGGCAGCGGGCCTCCTGAGTGGCAATTGTGAAGCGTTGTCACCATGAGCAGGGCCACTTATCATTCTGCAGACAGTGGCCCTCCCTATACCATGTGGCTGCTGGAAAGATCTTTCCCAAACAGACAGCTCACCATGATACTCCTATTCTTGTTTCCTCAGCATTTGCTGGAAAAAACTCTTCTCCCTCAGCTTGGCCTTCCATTGTGGTGCCTCTGCTCTCCCCCGCCTTCAGCCCCTGCTGCAAAGGCAACCAACATCCAGGTAGGCAGACTCCCTCCTGGAGTCTTCTTTCGTGCTGTCTTTCTGTCTGCAGTGTCCAGCTCCTACAGCATCCCCAGCTCACCCCCATCCTGCTTGTTCTTTAAGACTCAGCTTAAACTTTATCTCTTCTAGAAAGTTTCCCAGGCCCCAGCCTCTCCAGAGAGGATTGGCGGCCCTTCTCTGTGGCCTCCAAGGCCCTATCATGCCACCAGACCATGTCAGTCTCAACCACAAGATTGAGCTCCATGAGGATGAACCCCATCTTCATCTTACCCCATCCAGCCTGGCCATCATGCCTGAAACACCTTTGTGGAATATACGAATGAATGGATGGATGAAAGAATGAATGAATGAATAAGTGAATGAAAGCAAAATGAACTTGTTCTTAAGGAAATATCCAAGAAGGTCAAAAACAAGCTATTGGAATCATGGAGCACCTTTATAATACCAGACATCCCAAAACGTGCACCCCCTAGAGTGCAAGAAGCCACAGATGGAAAGTTGTCATTGGGAAAAATTAACCAAATTACTCTCTCCCCCCATCCCTGTCACCTTTACCCTTTCTCAAGTTTACTTCTTGGGGTCCCGCTTTAACCAAGTCTTGGGCACCAACATAACTCAAGACGCTTGGGATATTCCAAGAATCTATTGGTTTCAGTTTTTAAAAAAAATTCTTTTAACATTTTTATTTATTATTGAGAGACAGAGAGACAGAGCATGAGCAGGGGAGGGGCAGAGAGAGGGGGAGACACAGAATCCGAAGCAGGTTCTAGGCTCTGAGCTGTCAGCACAGAGCCCGACACGGGGCTCGAACCCACAACCTGTGAGATCATGACCTGCGCGGAAGTCAGAAGTTTAACCAACTAAGCCTCCCAGGCGCCCCTGTTGGTTTCCGTCTTGATCACATTTCTGCCTCTTCGGGTCTTGGATTAGACAGGACACACACTACGGCCTGTGGCCCTGGGGCCACCACATTCCACATTCCTGGGCTTGTTGTATGCATCTCATGTGGTTTCCTCCTGACAAAAGAAAACAGAACAGAAAGCCAGAAAACAAACAAACCAAGAAATGCCTTCATTAGTCACTGTCTTCATGAAAATCATGGTGCATGGGGACCTGAGATAAGAAAATAGAAACAAGTAGCAAAAAGGGAAATTTGGACAAGGAGGAAAAGAGAACTCACTCCAACCTGGAAAAGCCACATGAGCTACATCTTTAGCAAGAGGAGAAGGAAAAGAATCACAGAACTGCAAGTGGAGGGAAGGGACCACACAGTATTGGGGGCAGGGGTTTGGGGGTGGACAGAGAGACATATAGAAGGTCATGAAATAAGCAGGACTACCAAGAAGCTCCATGTGGTTACAGGGTGGGGTAGAAGACGTGGGAGTCTGGAAAGGGGCCAGGTGGAGATAAGCATTGGGGGGTAGTCCATGGGGTCTCGATTGTAATCTCTTTTTGAAATAAGTTGGAAGGGATTAAATGTCAGCCAACCAAACCAAACATCGTTTGGCAATGGCACATTGCCAAATAATGGACATGATCCTGAATAGTTACCAGAGTAAGAGTAAGGAACTCAATGTCAACAGCACAAAGAGTCAGAGACCCGTGGGAGAATATTTGCCCTAAGCACCGGGCTGGCCCATATTTCTTGGCACAAGCTTTCATGATCATTTCAACAAGGGAATCCACCTTTTGAGATATTGCACTTTAGAAGTAATACAGATTGCAACTCCAGGTTAAAGACGTTACCAAATTCCCTGTGATCATCATTATCCCACGCATAAATAGACACAGAGCACAAAATAATTTTCACATTCAGATGAATTTTTAAAGTAGCATTTTGGGTAAAATGACATAATCTTCACATCACTTAGCCTATGACCTTTTACTGTGTTTGATTTTATGATTCCAAATATCTTTTTTAGTGAATTGCTCAATTGCCTCTGTGAAAGGATTTTAAAACCTAAATTCCCAAAACATCAATTAAATCATCTCTAATAACTATCTCTTTTATATTTACAAATACATTTGTTTTTCTTCTTCTTGAATTCAGCCCCTGCTTTGGTGGATTGGTCTGGCAGGTACTCACCACCAGAGTAAGATGCGATGTTAACACATAGGTGAACATATGTTTTGGAATCCCTGGCTGATTACTCTTCTTTGCTGTACAGAGAAAGAATTGTGGCATTCAATGTGCAATAAAAACAGGCTTCACATAAATTATTCCAAAGTTCCATATTCAACAGAAACAAAAAATGCATTTTGTCAAGCACTTTAAATTTGGTATTGAACTGGGGTATACATTCTAGCATGTCCAGTCCAGCACAGGATTTACTTGAATTTATCAAAACAGTTTTTAAGAATTACTTTTTGTCACTGATAAAATAACTCTCCTAAAGATCTGTTTGGCCAACAGCAGATAGAGTTTGCCTAAAAAGGGAAAGCTTTGCTTATAAAATTATAAACCACAGAAGCGTTCAGGTAAGCCTGTATCAACAGGTCTCTCTACCAAACTTTCCACTGGGGTGAAGCCCTGGGTCTTCAATGTGGTACAGAATGTACCTCTTCTGACATGGCTTTAGAGGAAGCTAGTACTCAGTCAAGTGATTGGAGCCCTGATGAACAAAGCATCTAAACCACAAAAGCACATGCAAGAACTTCCCCAGGGCCAGATCCCCAAATAGCCCAAACACCAATGCAGAAGTGCCCAGAAATGAAGGCACATGGGCCCTGCTTTGGGCACATTCAGAGCAGTGATTCCTTGCTCTTGGACTTGCATCAAGGTCTACTCCATCTGCAGTACTAGTGAGCAAGTGTGTCAACAAGCTACCGACATACCAATGTGCTAAGGCTGAACATTCTAGAACCTAGAGCAACCCTGGAGAGTGTCTCCCTTTCTCCTGTGCCTTCCTGGAGAGGATGGCTCCTGGGGCCGGAACTGTAGGTGTGACCCCGACCTCTCCATGCCTTGGAACACAATGGGGTGGCATTTGGGTTCACTGTCTAGCTAACCTATAATTGTTCTGAGCCTCGGTTTCCATGTCTGTAAAACAGGAATAAGAACAACTTACTGAAGAGAGTTCTGATGGGTCACTGAGGAGAAGAAATATTTGTGAGAAAATACTCCATGAATTATAAAACACTGCTGAGATGCGAATGTCATGATTATTTATAAGGACCCAAGAATTGTCCCAAGATGCATTTGCTGCATCTCAATTCTTGCATCTCTTCTTTGACACCCCTCATCCCCGCCCCTGCCCCCGCCGAATGCCTCCCTTTGCTGGGATACAGCCTCCCCTGCTGGCCTCTAAATTAGCACATCTTCTTCCCACTGCCCCTGAGATTTTCAATTCCTTTAATCCAATGAAATAAGAAGTTCAGGCCATCATCTTCAAAGAATAAGAATAAAATTTGGGGACCAAAATTATACCCATTGGGATTGCTTCTGTAGAAATACTTTGGAATTCCTTTTCATGCCCTATTAAATAATTTAAATGTTTCTTTTCTGCATTCAATGTTAGTTATTTAAACCCTAGTCCTAAGCTCCATTAGCAACCTTATTAGCACAAAACTTTCTTTGCCAGTTGGATTAGTTTTATAGATTTTTGCATAGAAGGAATGCATGCAGACAAAAACAAGTATGTGGCTATGGCTAATGTCCTACAGTCCTAGGAAATAGGTTAAATTTAAGTAGACATGATTAATCTCACTCCACCTAATAGCATATAACCATAGACACCTCTGTTTGTATTAGGAGCTGTTAGCACATCAAACCCGTTTTTGTAGATTCTAGAAGATTTGAGTTGCACCCTAACCCACAATTCCATCCCAGAAGGAAACTGAGAATGGATGCTACATATTAATGAGTTCGTATTTCATAATTAAGCATAAAGGCGGGTTTGTAAAATGTTGAAACTGGAAAAGAATTGGGATCATCATACAGGCAATGCCGAATGGCCCAAACAGTAAACCTGAGGATTTCAGCCATTTGCTCCAGCCACTCAGACTTGATAGTCCCCTGTACTTCCGGTGATAAACCTGGAAGAGGGAGAAGTTGCCCGTGAAAGCCAAAAGTCAGAAGAAATTTCAGGAAAGGAAACAAGACAGCAGACAGCTTGGGGAGCCTCCTGAGAGCCATATAGAACAGGGGACCCAGGCTGCATGTGCCCCATGGCTTTCTATGGAAAGAACAAACCACATACCACGGTGTTCAATCCTGGAGGCTGAGCTGGAGGGGAGCCCAGTGTAGACACAGACAGGACTGTCTGGGGCCCAATGCAGTGGGATCTAAGAGTTGAGAAAACAACAGGCCATAACCAGAGGCAAGATAAGGGCGGACACTGCTTGGACCAGACCAGGGACGTAACGACCAACCAGAACGAGGGATGCATGGAGCATGGTCAACACAGAGCCTGTGCAGCCCAGTGGTGTTTTTAAGACAACTCCATGTTGCACAAAGTGCTCAACAGCCTGGGCCTGCTCCTTAAAGAGGCAGAGGCTTTGTTTTTCTACCTGAGAGAACTCTTGCCAAGGAGGCACCCTGCCTGTCTCCCTGCTGGGTCTTATCACCACCATCAGCAGCATCTTGCTCTGGGCCATCATTGTGGAAGAGGGGCCCTAAATGCTTTTCATTTCAAGTTACATTAGTTTCTGTGTCTCTTTTCAGCTCTTGCCCCATTCTTCCCGATTCCACACATTTTCACGGAGGCCGTCAGCCCAGGAGGAGGTGACTTCCGTGGAAGCAAATGGCACCCTTGAATGCAGGAAGAAAAAGTCGCTACTGGTGTCTACGTCTTTGCTAGACCTAAAACAAAGTGTGGACCAATAGAGTAACTCTACTCAGATCTTTCAACGTGTTCTTTATCTAAACAAGGACCCTGGGATGACAGGGGGTCCACGGGTCATGAGCTGGTGGGAAGGCGAGGGAATGCAGAGCCCTTGAGGCATGACCAGGAGAGGGAAGCTCGCCAGACTGTGGGCCCAGATGGGGGTGGGTTCCGTGCTAGGGCACAGTCAGGGTCTCAAGGGCCTCAGGGCAGACATGCACAGGTGGAGACAGCAAGAGCAGGAAAGTGGCTCGGAAGTCACAGGCAGCATCTGCTTTCACTTGGGAAGCCTGGAGGAAGAGCACATAACGAGGGGGCTGGAAGAGCTCAGGAGTGAGGTCAGTGAGAAAGCCAAAGACCAGTAAGGAGACGGACTGCGGCCGGGGCATGGCCACCAGGTGTGGCACACGCTGGGATGCCCCACCTACGTGCCTGTAAGTGACATTCTCCAGCTTCTGGGAGTGCTGTGAGCCCTTCCAGAATGGCCTCAGCTGCCAAGAGCCATGTGACCCAAAGCTCCAGCCTTCCTGGGCTGACTCATACCCAATGGCTGGTCAAAAGGAGAGAAAGACAAGGCAACTCCAAGACCCTCACTAGTTTCAGAGCCACGGCTGTCCTGGGGTCTGTGTGGTGGCTGGTCCCTTCCCTCTGCCCACTCGTGTCTCTCCTCTCCCCAGCCCTTTCCCTCTGCCCACTCGTGTCTTCTCCTCTCCCCATGAACTATCTTCTTAGAGTTGCTTCCTGAAAGCTCATCCTGCAACAGAACTCAGGAAGAAATGCTTTTTAATGAGATTTCCCGGAGCAATGGGCACCCTGCTGAGCACTTACTGTACCCTGTCCCGCGTGCTTTCCCAGCAACCCTGTGGACGGGCAGAGCTTTGGATCCTCTTAGCTAAGGAGGGAGCAGACACTGGTCAGACACCTGGCAAAGGGCAGAGCAAGGGCGGTGGCTCCAGAGAATCTCCCAGAAGCCCACAAGTGTGAACTAGGGACAAGCTGATGGCTTTGTAGGGTGCAGGTCTCACTAATCCTCTGGAGAAGTCCAGCATCTGACACTAGGGTGCTATCTGGAACCCTGGATTGGAACTCTAATTCTACCTGTGACTAACTGGGCAAGCTCTGGTGGTGGGGGGCAGCGGGAGGGGGATGGGGCTTTGCGGTTGTTAGGAAACCTTTCAGAGCCACAGTTTCTCTGCTGATAAAATGGGGTTTAGGTCTACTTTACCGCGTTTTCCAAGGACTAAGCTTTAAAAGTGCATTGTAACACGTAACACGCAGTGCATTGAACAGATGAAACGTTCAGAACAAGTGACGAATAAACGGCAGCTTCTCATCTCTCCCTGTTTCCAGCTCTTTCCAGCCCCCACCCAGGGTCTGCTGCTTGGTGGGGCCCTCGGATGCCTGCCTGCAGCTGAGCAAGGCTGGGCTGTCCCGGGGAGCCCCACCACCTGCCTTCGGTGTCATGTCCTATTTCCCTCCCTGAAGAGCATTCCCAGCCCTGACCCCGCCCACTCCCAGCCTGGAGGAAAAAGGATTCCCAGGCAGACCCACCTGCCTCCCCCCGGCCCCTCCCCCCATACACAATGGGCCACCCCAACCTCCCCGCAGCTGCCTGGCCTCTCCCACCCAAGGACAAAGGCTCAGTCTCTGCAGCTGTCAGGGATGGCCCCTCCACCTCCTTCCGCCTGGGCCTGGCTACAGACCGCCCCGAGGACGCCTCAAGTCTTATGTGGGGAAAGCTAATGCACCTTGGAAGAAAGGTGATTTCCTCCCCAGCGTGCGGCAGGGAGGGGGGGCCAGCCTCCGCCTCCTGCCCCAGGGATGGATGCCAAGTTCAGAGCCAGTTGAGACCCCGGCAGGAGACAGCCAAGGGTGAGCCACCCTCCACCCAGAGCACACCGGCCCGGGAACTAAGCTGTGTCCATTTGCGCTCTCTCCATCAGAGGAGTCCCGGGAGACCGTGGCCTCCATAGGGGGCAGCACGGAGGGGTCTGTGTTCCTCTTCCTAGACTCCCGTAGCCATTTCTCCACTACGCCGAAGGACAGAGGTTGCTGCAAAGACCCTGGCCCTTCTCAGCATCAAGTCCAGAACCGGATGGCTCCTGGAGCCTCCCTGGCAAGATCCTGTCTGTCCCTGGTGGAGGCAGGCAGAAAAGGGTAGCAGTTCCCAGAGCCCTGACTTCAGGCTGCAGACACATGGTAGCCCACTTCACTCTCCCACAGGCTCCATAAACACGTAACAAAGTGCCTGCTTCCAGAGCAGGAAAGCCAGGCTTGGAGAGGACCTGGCTGGTGTCAGACCCCTCACGGCCACCCTTCCTACCACAGGCCACTTCCTTTTTTGCACAGAGCTCTGCAGCCTCCAAAAGACTTTGTTCAGCCAATGTCCAAATTACCTTGAACACATCCCTGCAGCAATCCCATTTTATGGAGGAGAAAACTGAGGCCCAGATTGCTCAGGAGACACCCCAACATCATGCCTGGGCAGCCTGGCTCAAAGGCTACACTAAGGGGGTGTGAGTGGGGCACCCTGTTTTCTCTCCTGCCTCTGTCAACTCTGGGGTTCTGGCCTTGTAGCACGGAGGAGGGGCAGAGAGGCAAGCCTTCCTGGCCTGGACCAAGGGCGAATGTCCTCCCTGCACTGGACCACGCCTCAGGCTCGGTCCTCTGCAGTATCTCACTGCCTCCCTCTGCAACCCTTTAAAATGTAGACACTGGTCTTCTCCCCCCTCACACAGAGGGTTCTGGAGCCTTGAGGGGTCCGTCTGAGACCAGATTCCTCAGCTAATTAGTGCCAGAGCAGGGATCTTAATCACCAACCCGCAGCTCAGCTCTTCATTCATCCTGCTTTTCCCTCCTCTCCCCTCCCCTGTCTCCCTCCCGACCCCCTTCTCCGCCCCTACACATCTCCTTCCCCTCCCTCTCCTCTTTGTCCCTTCTTCTCCGCTATCTCCCTTCCTTCTCTCTCCCTTTCATTATGGAAAAATGCTCTGTGGGTAAGAGAAGTCATGAACCCTGCTGAGAACTCACAGGCTGTATTGCAATTATTCCTTGTACCATAGGCTGTAACCCAAATGGATCTCTTTTTAATATCAGTGTGAAAAAATCACAGAATGAAGTTGTTTGCTGTAGGTTTGTTGTAAATCAATGATCAGAAATAACCTTTGTGCTGTTAAGGTGCTAAGCAAATTATGGTTTTAACATGATGAAATATTATGCAGTGCTTAAAATTAACGGCTATCATGTGTCGATGGTAGTTTTCTCCAGGTTGTGAATGTCTTGAAGATTGGTCGTTGTTTTTTTTTTTAAGCTTTGCATCTTCCGAATTTCCTACAACAAGCATGTATTAATTTTGTAATCAGAAAAAAAAGCACCAATAAGCCAAAAATGTAATGGTTATAAAGCTTAAGTACAAACTCAGAAAAAAAAAAAAACCAATGTGCTTATGACTGTTCCTAGCAAATGGTACAGAATGTCCTCAAATATGAGGAGCTTCTGGTTCCCCAGTGGGACAGCAAGCAAACCGAACTGGAGATGACATGCAGTAGATGAAAAAAAAAAAAAAGCAGCAGACATAGAGGTTAGGACAGGCCCATAGCCCCAGTCTTGTCTCCCACCCTAAGGGGCCAAAGGAGAAGACGCTGCTTCCAGAACATTCTATCCAAAGCCACCACACCAAGGGTGGCTGCTCTTCTAACACCACCAGCAGCACTCCTTAGCTGAAGGCTGAAGGTCAGAGGTCACCACACGTGTTCTGGAAAGGGCTAACCAAGACCATCTTGGTTTTTAGAGTTTATTGACTGCAAACATTATTTGTGTAAAGTACCTTTCTTGTGCAAATGCTCTCATGTCTGGCAACCAAGAGGGGTCAGCCTCACTAAGGAACCATCACCTATAGTGTCATTATAGAAAGCAGACACGGTGCGAGTTGCAGGGTCTCCATTGGCCTCCATTTCCAGCATCTCAAGGCAGGGAAGCCTTCGGGGCCCTGTTCCCGCTCACATCCTCCTGGTCCTCGAGCTCATTCCTGTGTAGCTTTCTGTACTCACTCCTCTTGGGGGTCCCCCTGCTGTAGGAAGCCTTCTGGACTATCCAGCCTCAGTCATCCCGTGGGTGCCCAAGCATCCCATGCTGTCCCCTGGGACATCACTCATCAGCCCCGCCCACCCCTGAGAGCAGGTTCACAGGACCTTCTCACTCAACACAAAGCCTTGCACACAGCAGGTGCTGAGGAAGTAAATGAGCACATAAGTGAATAAATGAACAAATGCACATTTTTTTCACTGCACGATATTTCAGGATTAGAATATAATTACCAATCCAGGAACAGAAGCTTCCTTCGATGTTTGAGACAGTATATAGGACAACCCTTCAGGTAAATCTGCCGTGCTTTATGTCGCTCCCGCTTACAAGTCTGAGTTCACTGAAGGAGGGTCCTTCTCTTTGTCACCCTTGTGTCTTCCCAGCACCGTTAATGTCTCAGGTGTGTTTTCATAGCATGAGTAAACGTACCAGTGAGTGTGTGAATGCCACTTCTCCCTTTCCTTCCTGTGAAAAGCTTGCAGATCTAAGAACCTTCAAAGTCAAGTATCACAAATGGATGTCACCTTTCAACCAAGTGTGAAGAACTCTGAAAAAAAAAAATAGTGATCAAGACGCACGCAAGTACCTCCCGGAATTATGATGCACAATGAAATTAGTGCTTGCCTGCAATGAGCACTTTCATTATGGACCTCAAAGCCGTGAGCCAACTAGGGAGTGAGCCAACCTTCCGGGAAACGATAGTGAACTTCTGCACGGCACAGGCGAGCACCTCAAGGTGTCTGACAGACATGTTTGTATCTTACAGGAAACTTGTCTGTGACGTGGGAGTAACATGGGCAGAAATCTCTTCTTTCAAATTCAATGTCATCTAGGAAGTGATGGTCGGTTGCCCACTGAGGCTGTCTGACCTTGTACGGGTTACTGAGACCCTTATAACTCAGTCTGGACCCCTGTAAAGTTAACATAGTGGGAAGAACAGCACCTGGCTTGTGGAGCTGCCCTGCATGTGCAATAAGATAATGAACTCAAAGCCAGCACCTGGCATGGGACCCAGTGATCAGGCAATGCATTTAAACATTGAACCTGGTTGGATGTCTTCATAATAACAAAATTCTAACATCAGTATGGACCAGGCACTAACCAGGCGCTTCACTTATTCTATGCTAAATTTTTACAACACTACTATATGCTGAATAATATTATTCCCATTTTACAGAAGAGAAAACCAAAGTGCAGAGGGTTCTGCAATTCACGAGGATTACATAGCAGCTCAACGGGAGACTTGGGAGAAGCCGCACAGTGAGCACCAGAACCAAGATACGAAACAGGGTGCAGCTGGAATCATTGTAGCTGGCAACACACACATTTAACAACAATCAGCGACCTAGAATGCAAATACAAAGAAGCTCTGAAGAAGCTCCCAGCCTCATATAGAACACAGAGGGGGCTGGTAGGGAGATGATGAACTTGAATCACGATGATGGTTTTAGCAGCGGGTACAGGGAACTAGGGCCCAGGGGGTGGATAAGCTTTTAACTGAAGTAGGAAAGGGGAGCCCGGGTCCCCTGGGGGGTTCAGTTTGTTGAGCACCCTACTCTTGGTATCAGCTCAGGTCATGATCCCAGGGTTTGTGAGTTCGAGCTCCGCGTCGGGCTCTGTGCTGACAGTGTGGAGCCTGCTTGGGATTCTCTCTCCCTCTCTGTCCCTCCCTAGCTCTCTCTCTTTCTCTCTCAAATTAAAGACACTTAAAAAAGAGAAAAGAAAGGGGAGTGCAGGAGATGGAACCTGAGAGCTCAGGGCCTGTGAAGCCTGACAGATGTTTCACCTCCTGAGGGAGGGGGTGCTGAAGGAAGGGAGTGGAGTCAGACAACTGGCCAAGCAGCTTGGACCCCACACTAAAGGGGACAGGGATCCCCTGCAGGCCCAGACATCATATGGGTGTGGGTGGGCTTGCTGGAGGCAGCAGGTGCACAACAGAGGCTTGCATACAGCCTTCCTGAGCTGAACCTCTTGCTACAGTGGAGATGTGGGGAAGGGGGAAGGCCTGCTGAAGGTCAGGGGCAGTAAGAGGAAGCATCAGGGTCCATCTGCGATCATAAGGAGCCTTGGAAGCACCCTGTGCCACATCTGGAGGGGTGCTATGACCTCGATATCTCCATGCAGTGTGGCCTCTGGGTCTATTTCGGAAAACTGGATTTGTAGCTCCAAGAGCTAGGAAGCAGCCTGACGCACAGGCAGCTACAGCAACAAAATGTGGCCGGGCCTCGTGGCCTGAGATTGTGCCGGCTGCCCTGGTGTGCATCATCCGCAGGGAGACATCCCTGCAAGGACTCATTCCGTGATGGGCACACAGGCTTTTGCACACAGACTCAGCCACGTATCGCACACTTGTCTGCTTGCTCTTGCATTGTGTCGGGTCCTCCTTCAGCAGTCAGCTGCTGTTCACTTGCGATGCTCTCGCCCCCTCCTCATGCACACGCTGCCTCCTCCAGCTCCCCAGTCCTCCCTCGGAGACTCACTCGCTTATCTAGGACCTCATATGGGCTCCGGAACCTGGCTACTTGGTTCCAAACCCCACCTTGGTCCCTTCGTGCATGCAATTCAGGTGCTGGGGTGCCTCCTCTGTAAAATGGGGAAGGCGGTCGAGCTTGACTCACAGCTACTATGAGCATGAAATGAGAGAAAGCAGGTAAAGTGCTTGCCAGGCCCTCAGCAAACGCAAGTCCCATTGTTCTCAGGTTCCAGCTCACAGCCTACTCTGCACTCCACTGCTGTAGGGGAGACAGAGATGAAAGTCAGGCCCTGCCCTTGACAAGGGTCCAGTCTGATAGAGAAGCCAAACCATGGAGCTGAATCGTCACAGAGAGGCACAGAGTGAGAGCCATCCTAGGGGAGAGAATGGGCAGAGGAGGAGGCAGGAAGAGGAAGACTGTGTGAGTGTCAAGGAAGAAGTGCTGTCTGAGGCCAGTGGATGAGGATGGGGGTGGGATTTGGAGCACTGGGTGAGCTCCAGCTGACATCAGACTACAGGAAAGGGCAATGCAGTTCCAGTAAAGCCAGGAGGAAGAGACATTGAGTCAGTTGGCTGTTGCTGGGTAATAAACACCCCCAAACTCAGAATGACCTAAAACAACAACCATTTATTATGACTCATCAGGCAGGTCAGCTGACGGTTCTGCCTATCTGAGCCAGGCGTGACTGATGCTGGGTGGGCTGGCTCATGGTTTAGTGGTCAGCCAACAGTCCAGCCAGGGGTTGGCTAATCCAGAATGGTGTCTCTCTCATGCCTGCTGGCAGCCTGGCCGTGGACTTGGACAATGGGCATGCATGGGGCACTTGCTTTTCATTATCCAGCTGGCTAACTTGAGCTGACTCCCAGCAAACAAGTGGCAACACGGAAGGCCTCTTGGGTATCGGCTCAGAACTAACACAGGATGGCTATCCTATTGATCAGTGTGAATTCCAGCCTAGATTCAAGGGATGGAGAAATAGGTTCCCCGTTTTGATGGAAGTAGCTATAAAGTCACAGTGTACAGGGGCATGGATGCAGAGAAGGGCACATTTGGTACCATGTTTGCTAGCTATCTATCCCTGTTGGGGCTCAAGGACCATTAACCAAGTCTCATGAAGAAAGGGAGTGAGTGCGCTAGCTCAGGGCATGGTGCACAGAGTCAGGAGAAGCAGGCTGCTCAAGGCCAAGGCACTTCATGTACTAAAGCCATCAACATGGTGCATCAGGGTCAGAACAATACTTTTTCAGCATCTCAGGGGTCGTGGATACCAATGCCCAGATTCCACATCATCAGGCCTGCAGAGCCCAAGTTCTACCCCAAGTGGCTTGGAGGTGTCTGTGCTTGATCTTTTAAGATCAGGGCTATAATAGCCAGCAGAAGGCCATGTAGCCTCAAGGCTACATTGCCCTGTGAGACCATGATGTCAGATAAGCCGTGACAAAGGCTGCCTTGTGCATACATATGAACATCCCCAGTGAAGCTTGGCATCATTGGGGAAGAAAAACCTTGAGCTTCCTGCTATTAAGGCAATTGCCACAGCTCTGAAGAGCTGGTATGTATATAAACGGTTCCCTAAATTGTACTTACAGGTCAGTGAAGTCTTCCACATGGAACAGGGCAGACACACAAGTGTTCCGTGATGGGTATTTTTGAGGGGGCTGGTGTTGGGCATGTATCTCTCACATTTCGAGCATGCTTGTCTGGGTAACACAGTCCGTCTGTCTGTCCCCTCAGGCTGTGTCAGAGGCAGGCATCCGCAAGACTCAGGCTCACTTTCCACGTAGTTTCTCCAGCCACCTTAACCCCATTTGTAAAATGGGAACAGCTTCCCTTCACTCCAAGGGCTGTCATGCGAACCAAGTGGGGAAGTGGATCGGAAAGTGATGATTATTGTCACGGGAGCCTTTCAGTTATTATTGCTATTATTAATATTATTATTAATGCATAATCTTTCCCTAGCTTCAATTTTCCTTTGAAAGATGCTTTCAATGGTCCCATAATAGAGAACTAAATAATATTCCAGTAATTACAAGGTGTTTTGAGATCTTCTGGCAAATACATCCCTTTGGTAGTAGGAACTCAAGCAGATTTGCGCGGCTGAGAAGAGGAAGACACGTGAAATTGCACTGTGGTGCTTCTGGCGTCACTTGCCATCCCATGGTGAGTCATAAAGCATTAGGTTTTACGGCCATTAGCAGCAGCAACTCTCCCACAAAACCTGCACTCGAAGTTTTCCTCTTGGTAGGTAAAGTTCCATGATAAGGCAAAGCATTACTCAACCAATAGCGGTCTGCTGTATCTCCTCTCTGTCCCAAATGGACCAAAGTGTAGCTTGAAGCATAAGCTACCAAGGACTTGCCATGCACCCTGGTCCTCATGCATCTAGCTTCAAGTTGCTTTCCCGCTAATGTGTACCCGCTACTAATGTGGGAGGAGCCAAGCCCCACGGGGGGCCACAAGCTGCTGTAAGGGCTGGTAGAGTGGAGACCCAGTGGGTGCAGAATGAAGAGAATTCGAATGATGTTCCCCACACAGTCTTACCATGATCATGGGCATTGGAACCTACATCTAATGTCTCAAAATTCCTCATTCACTCATCTGAACATGTAACACTGGGTGCCACTAAGGTCCGGGTGATCTTCAGGGTGATGGAGACACAACTTGAACCTCTAGGAGACAGCCGGGTTAGAAAAGAAGTTAGAGCCTTCCTCAAGTGTCAAGGTGCTGTCTGGGCAATGGGGGCATTTAAATGAGCCACTTAGAAATTGGAAATGAAAGCTTCTAATGCTGGCTAGTCAGCGCTAAAGCTGGGAGCTTCCAGAGAGAGGGGCCCTGGGTCTAAGGTGTGTTACTCTGTGCCCAGCAGACCACTCTGGTTCTATCATCTGTGGGAGGGCATATATGGAACTGCACATGAGGTCTGGCACTAGCCTTATCATTGTGAGTTTGTGATCACATGGTGGCTAAGCTACACCCAGCACTCACCCTGCTCCCCATTTTCCCCCAGGAGGCCTGATCTGGGAACAAAGATGGTCCATTTGAAAAACCTGTCAGGGAAATATAGATCAAAACCACACTGAGATACCCCCTCATGCTGGTCAGAGTGCCTAAAATGAACAAATTAGGAGACTCTAGATGCTGGCGAGGATGTGGAGAAATGGGCACCCTCCTACTCTGTTGGTGGGAATGTAAATGGGTGCAGCCCCTCTGGAAAACAGTGTGGAGGTTCCTCAAAAAATTAACAATAGAACAATTGCTACGACCCAGCAATAGCGCTGCTAGGAATTTACCTAAGGGATCCAGGAGTGCTGATGCACAGGAGCACATGTACCCCAATGTTCACTCTCAACAATAGTCAAAACATGGAAAGAGCCTAAGGGTCCATCAACGGATGAACAGATCAAGAAGATGTGGTTTATCTATACTATGGAATACTACATGGCAATGAGAAAGAATGAAATCTGGCCATGTGTAGCAACATGGATGGAACTCGAGGGTGTTATGCTGAGCAAAATGTCAGGCAGAGAAGGACAGATACCATATGTTTGCACGTATAGGAGGATTGGGAGGAACTTAACAGAGGACAGTGGGGGAGAAGAAAGGGGAAATAGTGGGGGAGAGGGAGGGAGGCAAACCATGAGAGACCTTTGAATGCTGAGAACAAACTGAGGGCTGATGGGGTGGGGGAGACGGGAAAGGGGGTGATGGGCATGGAGGAGGAAACTTGGGATGAGCACTGGGTGTTATATGGAAGCCAACTTGAAAACAAACTATTTACGAAAAAAAATAAAATATCATTAAAAAAAGAAAGAAGAAAGTAAACCTGCAGGCTGGGGGTGCCTGGATGGCTTAGTCGGTTAAGTGTCCAACTTTGGTTCAGGTCATGATCTCGCAGTTTGTGGGTGTGAACCCTGCACTGTGTCAGCTCTGTGCTGACAGCTCAGAGCCTGGATCCTGCTTCAGATTCTGTGCCTCCCTCTCTCAGCCCCTCCCTAGCACATGCTTTCTATCTCTCCCTTTCTCTTTCTCTCTCTCTCAAAAATAAGCAAACATTAAAAGAAATAAAAATTAAAAAACTTCAGGGCAATTACTGCCTATGTTACTTAGACATGATGGGCAGTACGAATACCATGTTTTTTTGAAAAAACATGAAGGTTTCCTTTCCAGAAACAGATCCCATGTTGGCCAGTGAGCTCTGAGTTTCAACTGCAAGAATGCCTTCCTGACTCCATGGCACTGAGGTAGTGGTTTCATCCACCTCCCCAAATCTCAGTTTCCCAATCTGTAAAGTGCTGATAGGATCATCCAGGAGGCAAGACTGTTGTGAGGATTCAGTGGGACATTGCATGGGGAAGGATTGTAACACAGAAGGTTCTGGAAAATGAGTTCCCTTTTGTCATTTCCCCTGTTGATGAAGGCTAGTTCAAATTACACACAGAAGTTCCAAACTCTTATTTTGTTTTCCCAAAGAGGATGTGAAATATTGAGCCCAATGCTATCAGACCCTGAAAAGATTCTTCTTATTTCAATGACATTTACCCCATCCCTGCACTGGACCCTATAGTTTAGCCGCACAGTTTCCTTTATTGTGGAAGAGATTTGGGGGCACAATTATCTTCCCATTACTTTTTTAGCCCAACCCCTGGTTTTTCACCTCAAGCCTGATCCAGCCACATGGGACTATTCAGGGTCTTCCGTGCACATCCTACCTGGTGCTCTGAGCAAATATTCCTGTACCATCTCACTGTACCCTACACAGTTCACCCCCAAGCTTTTCATTCTCCACCATGACTGACAGAGCTGAATGATGGGCTTGAAGAGTGCATACCCCTATTTGATTCGCTGAGAAAAACAGGCTGCCTTCTTTCTCCCTTACTCATGGCTGCAGTTTCCTTTAAAATTAGCACTGTGTCGGGGTGCCTGGGTAGCTCAGTTGATTGAGTGTCTGACTTCGGCTCAGGTCATGATCTCATGGTTCGTGGGTTCGAGCCCCAGGTCGGGCTCTGTGCTGACAGCTAGCTCAGAGCCTGGAGCCTGTTTTGGATTCTGTGTTTCCCTCTCTCTCAGACCCTCCCCTGCTCATGCTGTCTCTCTCTCTCTCTCCCTCTCTATCAGAAATAAATAAAACATTAAAAAAAATTTTTTTTAAATTAACACTGTGTCTTATTCAGTATCTCCTGTCTCCCAGACCCTAGAAATGCACATGGTGTATAGCAGATAGTCAATAAATACTTCCGTGTGAATAAAGTATTAGAAATCAACATAGACTTCCTAACCAACAAGTGTCTTATTGGAATTCCAATCACTGTTATTTTTTTTTTTTGTCCTTAAAATTTCATGCCTCACCAGCTATGATCTGATAAAGTCTAGTGATTGTTTTTAATTTGTTTACATTATGCATCAATATTTCCTTAAGATAAGATACAGAGATATTCTGATACCCTAGAGGAAAACAATGGAGTAAAGAATACAAAGCCAGTACAACAAACAAGTTTTGGAAAGAAAAAGGAAACAAAAAGAAAGCAGGGTAAATAGAAAATTAAGAGCATTGGTAAATATACCAATACCAATAATTACAATAAATGTGAATGTGTGAAATCCCCCTATGAAAAGATAGAGATTTTCTGACTAAGGTTTTTAAAAAAGAAAATTCAAGAAAAATCCAGCTATGTTATGTTTATGAGACATGCCCCTAAAACAAAATGACACAGAAAGCCTGAAAACAGACAGATGGAGAAAGAGAAACTAGCAAATGCTTAAATAAAAGAGGTGAAGAAAAATATATATCAGACAACATAATAATCCAAATCAAAAATATTAAATAGGGACAAAATGGGATTTCAATATTATTAAATATTACACTCTATCAAGAAGAATATTCACACATTTAGTAACAAAACTCCAACTACATAAAACAAAACCTGTTGGAGATGCAAAGAAAAACTAATAAACCCACCATCATAATAGAAGATTTTAACACATCCCTCTCAGATCAAATGTCACATCAAGTAAATAAAAATAACTAAAAATACAGAAAACTTGAACATACCATTAACATGCGCTGCCAAACAGAAAATATAAGTCTTTTCAAACTCCTCTGACACAGACAACAAAATTGAAGATGGAGGATGTGACAAATCAGATATTAAAATCTACACAAAAGCAGAAAACAGGAAGAAAAATATTTGACCATAATATTTCTTTTAAATAACAATAGAAAATAAAACAAAATGTTATACATTTAATTAAAAGAAATTCCTTCTATATATCTCTTGAGTTAAAAAAGACTTTAAAGCAGAAAAAATTGCATTTTAAAAATAAACAAAAATTTTAAGGCTGCATAATAAATCTGAAGAGAGATGGTCAAAAATATATATTCAAAATTAAACACGTCCAGCTATAACTGCACTTATTATAAGATAAAGACTGGAAAAAGGTGAATTGAGATTTTTTTCCTAAAAATGATAAAAATATAATGAAATTAATCTAAATAAATTAGAAGGAATGCATAAATCAAACCTACAGCAGAAATATCCTACATAGGAAACAAACAAAAATGAAGGTATTATCAACAACACCCAAAATGGATTATTTGAAAATACAAATAAAATAGCTAAATGGTTTATTTGGAAATCCAAAATGAAGAGAGAAGAAGATAAAAATAAGCAATAGCAGGAATAAGAGACTATACAGAATCAGAGAATGATTTTTAAATGAGATTATATGCTATTTTATCTAATAAATTTGAAATTTTCAATGCAATGGAAAATTACCAAGGAAAATATAAATTGCAAAATTAATTTAGTAAATGAAAGGAATTATCAAGAAAGTTAAAAAATAATAATAAAAAAAAGGGGGGGCACCTCGGTGATTCAGTTGGCTCCGGTCATGATCTCACAGTTTGTGGGTTCAACCCCATGTTGGTCTCTGTGCTGACAGCTCAGAGAGTGGAGCCCGCTTCGGATTCTGTGTCTTCCTCTCTCTGCCCCTTCCCGGTTTGCAGTTTGTCTCTGTCTCTCTCTCTTTCAAAAATAAATAAACATTAAAAAAAACTTTTTTAATAGTAAAGAAATCTCTCAGAGCTTGTCTTTCATTAAAATTAAGACTGTTTTTTTTCTCTTTGGAAAACAGTGAAGGAAATTAAAAAGTAATTGACTGGGAGAAAATATTCTCAATACACATACATGATAAATGACTGGTATCCAGAATATACAAAGAATTCTTACCACTAATTATTAAGGAAAAAAAAACACCACAGGAAAACAGGAAGGCAAAAGATTTTTGAGAAACAGTCAAAAAGGAATTATCAGTAGATTATAATAAACCTATGCAAAGTGTTTCCTATTATTGCTCATAAAGGAAATGCAGGTGAAAACCATAATGGTATATTCCGACATACCTCACAAAATGGTGAAAGGTAAACCAGACTAACGCTATCAATTATCGGCAAGAATGCGGAACAACTGGAATTTGTATGCATTGCTGACAGAAATGCAAAATGTGGAAAACTTGGGACAATGGGGTGGCGATTACATATAAAGTAAGCACTCACTTGTCATATGACAAAGCAATCCTATTCCTGGGTATTTGTCCCAGAGAAATCAAAACATGTGCACCCAAAACCATACCAACTTTTATAGCCGCTTTATCTATAATAACCTGAAACTAGCAAAAACCCAAAAGTCCATCAACAGGGCAAACAAACTATGATATATCCATGCAGTGAAATAATATTAACAATGAAAAAAAAAAAACAACTACTGATACAAGCAATAGCAATGATGCATTTCAAAAATATGCTAAGTGAAAGGAACCAGACATAAATGAGCATATCTTTTGTTATTCCATTTACATGAAATTCTTTAAAATGTAAAACTAAGCTAAAAGGAGTGAAAACAGAACAGGGATGAGAATGGCAAGGGGCCAAGGTTTCACTGCAAGAGGGTATGAGGAAGACTTTCTGGGGTAAAGGAAAGTTTTATTTTAATTTTTACCTTGATTGTATTGGTGTTCACATGAGTATTTACATATTTCAAGAGTCAGTGAACAAAGTATATTGTATATAAATTGCACCTTGATTAAGTTGATACACAAATCACTTTGCCCAAGGATCCATGAGAAAATAGTCCCTATCTTCAAAAAAGAGGTAATTCTTGTAGCTTATTAATTATGCCAAATCAGAGACAAAGGTGGACGTAGCCTAACTCATTCTACAAGGCAAACAGAGAGTGCTGCATCAAGGATGCAGAAAGTGAGTACAGAGACGACTCTAAAACTGTAGACCAAGATCACTTACAGATCTGTGTGTGAATATTTAATACAATTCATGCCTATGGAAGAGTCACATGTATGATAGAAATGGTTTCAAATCAGTAGTAAAAGAAAGGAATAGTCAATTACTAGTTTAGGGATAATCACTATTCATTGAATAAACAATGTTAGATTACTGTCTACCTTATACATATAACAAATAACTAATTTATTAGGAAACTAATGTGTGGGAATAAACTATAAAGCATTAGCAAGCAATGAATCATCTTTTAGCAAGAACAATAAGATCTGAAGGCTACAAGCCATAATGTAAAAATTGATTATATATTTTCACGTTTATGGACACTTGAGAGTCTTCTATTGACAACTGCCGTGTATGTTTATATCTTGTGTCCATTCTTTTAATGGATATGGTAACTTCTTTCTATAGAGTAACAGCAAACAAAAGCATAAAAAAATGAAGTGTCCACCAAGAAAAGATGGAAAGGAATAATTGTGCATCCGTATAGCATGTGATGTAGTTGGTAAAAATGATAGATGGTGGATGTCCACATGGAAAGATCAGTACAATAAGTAAGGTAAGAAGATATAGTACAGGGGCACCTGGGTGACTCAGTCGGTTAGGCATCCAACTTTGGCTCAGGTCATGATCTCACAGCTCGTGAGTTCAGACCCCACATCAGGCTCTGTGCTGACAGCAGGCCTGGAGCCTGCTTCCGATTCCGTGTCTCTCTCTCTCTCTCTGTCTCTCTGCCCCTTCCCTGCTCACACACTCTCTCTCTCAAAACTAAATAAACATTAAAAAAGAAAGAAGAAGATACAGTACAATTATTAAAGGAGGGCCCAGTTTATATCAAAAAGTACCTATTTTCTGGGGCGCTTTGGTGGTCCCGTCAGATAAGTGTCCAACTTCTTGCTTTCAGTTCAGGTCATGATCTCACAGTTGTGAGATCAAGCCCTGCATCAGGCTCTGTGCCGATAGCACAGAGGATGTTTGGGATTCTCTCTCTCCCTCCCTCTCTGCCCCTCCCCTGCTTGTGTGCACGTTCTTTCTCAAAACAAATCAACAAACATTTTTAAAAAATTAAAAAATTAGAAGTCCCTATTTTCATTCAAATATATTTGTGAAAAAATTGAAAAAATATGCAAAAGTTTAGTTATGAGAACTTATATTTATTAAGGACTTATTTTGTGTCAGATGTGCTTCTAGATACTTTACCATGTACCTCGTTCTGCCCTCAATCCTGAGATGTGGGAAATAGTGTGATCCTCACTTCCAGCTCAGGCCTGGGATTGAGGACAACCCCACAGCAGATGCATGAAGCAGTGGGCTGAGACCGTGCCAGACGGTACCCTCTCTCAACTCTCAAAACCTGACTTCTGGGACAGCAGAAGGATTCATTCATCTACATTTATGGAGTTTTAAAATGGGAATATATTTGTGAAATGGACACCTTTAAAAAAAAAAAATCACAATAGGGGCGCCTGGCTGGCTCAGTCAGTTATTCGTCTAGCTCTTGATTTTGACTCAGGTCATGATCTCACGGTTTGTGAGCTCTGTGCTGTCAGTGCACGGAGCCACAGAGCCTACTTGGGATTCTCTCTCTCCCTCTCTTTCTGCCCCTTCTCTATTCATGCTCTCTAAATAAATACATAAATACATAAAACATCTGAATAAAAATGGGGGCACCTTGTTGGCTACAGAGGCCAGAGCATTCCAGAGGCCCGAAGGAAGGTGTCATATAACATTCTAGAGGAACAGAAACAGGTGTGAATGCCAGGGCTTAGTCCAGGAAAGACGAGCTTCCGAGGGATATTAAATCCCTCTTAAAATGCACATGGAGCTGCGTTTGGAGGGACTCTTTGTAATCCCAGGTGACAGACTCAGGGCCACTGGGTGCAAAGTCCAGGGAACAGATGTCACCACGACACAGGGCCAACCAGATTGAGTTTGGACCTGCCAAAAATGCAAGTGTGTTCCCCTGAAGGTAATGTGAGCTACTGCAGACACAGGGCCAGAAAAAGGAAAGTCATGCAGCCCAGAGCTGCCTAGAGGTCTGAGTTATCAGGAGACGGCTTCAGGAGACACGATGTCTGAAGCCCCTTCCAGGCCTGGAAGTCTATGGCCACCATGTGGGAAGATGTTCTCTCCAACCACCACTCAATTCACATTCATGAGTAGTGGGTTCAGGTGCAAAATTCAAAATAACTCTCCTCAATGGAATACTGCAGTTTAGGAAGGATCATGATACTTGTGAAACCTCAGAAGAGTTGCTCTCAAAGCTATCATGGCTACTGTCCATCAGCTAGTGGGTGTGGTCAAGCATATGGAGGCCATGCCTTCCTGCAATTTTCCTCACGGCGCCAGTGTTTATGTAACCACAGGCTGCTGACCTCATCGGGGCCCTTAACACATCACAGTCTTCTAGATGTATCAGAGGATTATGGCAAAACAGTAAGTTTGTTCAGATGCCTACTCACCGGTCAGGGCAGATTGCCCAAATCTGTCTGATGCCCTGACACACTGGGAAAAGTAATAGTAGGCATTCTAGAATGACAAAACCTACCACTAATCCATGACTCACTGTAGTGATTCAATTCTGATGTTCCAAACAAGAAAGCACCAACAATGACCATTTATTATTTAATAAAACCAAATACTATCACTTGCATCTCAAATGCTGAAAGCTAAACAAATTGGTACCAGGACCGGACAAAATGTCAGTAGAGAAACAATTGAACATCTGATCATTTTGGGGTGAATGTTACTCAGGACACCAACTTTCAGTGGAAATGTTTTTAGTTGAGAATGTAGTAGCAAACCCACAAATCTGGGACTGAATCAGATTCCTTGAACAAACTCTCATAAATCAACTGTGTATAATTTATATTGTAGCAAGTTGTCTCTACCTCCATCAGATTTCTCTCTGTGACTCTCTCAGGTACCTGCTCACTCATCCACACCTCTCCCCCCAAGATGGCCCCGGGTAGCAGGCAAGCATCTCGTACTTTTTGGCCACAGAACTACTTGACGGGACAGGATCTTATTCAACTGTGCAATTACTCAGTTCTTTACACAGAACCGGGTAATAAGTGTGTATTAATTAATAAGAGTGTATTAGTACTTTCTAAAAAATATATAATTAGTAGGGGGACAGAAAGAGAACAAGAAAAAAATCAGGGATCTGAGTGAACCAGATTGACTGAGTTTTTATAATAAGACCTAATTCATAATGAGTCCATACTCTCCCTCAAATAATATAAGCTGATTCCATCAGACCAAGGTGAAAATTCAAACCAGATTTAAAAAAAAAAAAAAAAAAACAACCTGAAAACAAACTTCACCCTAACCACTTGCTTCAGCCAGTATATTTAGTCAAAATTGCTGAATCACCAGACTCCCAGAAGCAGTGTCTCTACCTCCAAGAGCCTTTTCAGATCCACTGAAAAGGAATGTTATTCTTTTTTGGAGTGTAAAGTAGCAACAAGTGAACACAGATGTGTTCTGGAGCTCAAGTCTTCCTTCTCACCCAGGCTCCATAACTTATTACCTGTGCAATCTTAGAAAAATCACTTAACTGTTTGTTCCTCAGTATTCTTAGTTTTTAAAAAAAGAATAAAGAAGAGTGGCTCACAATAGCCCCTATATCTCACAATGAACATCTTTATAAATAATACTCCCCAAATAAGCGAATATCTATTTTGAAGAAACACTGTATCTCAACATCTCTCATGCCATCTCTCATGCACAAAAAAAAAACTCATCAATACCAATGGTAGACTGAAACATACATGAAAGCTGAAGTTACAGAGCATACAGAAGAGAGCATAGGACAGTATCTATGACTTTGGAGTAGATAATAATTCCTTAACTAAGTAATAAGCATAAATAAATAAAAATAGGACTTAGATATAATCAAATACTTCTATTTATCAAAAGACATCATTGAGCAAATCAATAACTAAGCAATGAACTGGAACATACCTGAAAAGATACACACACACACACACACACACACACACAAATAAATATTGCATGTGTATCCAACCCAACCACTGATATCCACAAATATAAGGAAATTGTACAACTCAGCAACAAAAAATTGGGCAAAGTCTTGAACATAACTTTCACCAATGAAAGATATACAAATGGCGGGTGGGCCCATGAAAAAGCACTCAATGTTATTGGCCATCAGAGAAATACAAATAAAAGCCGCAGTGAGACACTTACGACTATTTTAATGGTAAGGTTAAAAAGACTGACAACATCAAAACTTAGTGAGGATGTGGAGAAAACAATGCTCACCCACCATTGGTAGAAGTGTAAAATGGCACACAACTTTGGAAAACTGCTTCGCAATTTCTTATAAATTAATCGCACACTACCTGTCTTGGTCTGCTCAGGCTACTGTGCCAAACTATCATAGACTAGGTGTTTTATTTCTCACAGGTCTGGAGGCTGGGAAGTCCAAGATCAAAGTGCCAGTTGCTCCAATGTCTGGTAAGGCCCCTCTTCCTGGTTTGCAAAAATTGCTTTCTTGCTGTTATCTTCACATGGGAGGGAGAGAGAAAGAGAGAAACCATCTCTCCTATGCCTCTTCTTATAAAGGCATTAATCCTATAACCTAATTATCCCCCCAAAGGCTCCACCTCCAAATACCATCACAATGGGGATTAAGGTTTTTTGAATTGAGGGTGGGAGGGCCCAAACATTCCATTTGTAGCACTACTCAATAACTAAGCAACACCACCCCTACATGTTTACCCAACAGAGATTTACAGAATGAATTGTATCCCTCTTGAATTCATAATAGTCAAAACTGTAAATAGCCAGTTTTGGAAATGTCCATCAACAGAAAACACAGATGAACAAATTATGCTCTACTAATGCAATGAATTATGACTCGGCAATAAAACAAAACAGAACAATTCAACCAGTGACACACAAATGATGAATCCCAGGGGTATCATATCGAGTGAAAGAATACAGACACAAAAGAGCACATACTGTATGATTCCATTTATGTGAAAGTCTCCATCAGGCAAGTATTACCTATGGTGAAAGAAACCAAAACAGTAATGGCTGCATCATATAGTAGATATATTCTTAACTTTTTTTAGGAAACTTCCATACTCTTTGTCATAATGCTTATACCAATCTATATTTCCACTCACAGTGTACTGAGGTTCCCTTCTCTCCAAATTCTTGCCAATATTTGTGACTTTTGGCCTTTGTCTGTTTGCTTTGGAAATCTGGTTGACCTGCAATGTTACAGTAGGTTTCAGGTGTGCAGCACAGGGATTCGACAGTCTGTATGTTATGCTGTGCTCACCACCATAGTCATTCTGACAGGGGTGAGGCGGTACCTCCCTGTAGCTCTTGTTTTCATTTCCTTGGTGATTAGTGATGTTGGACACTTTTTCATATTCTCATTGGTCATTTGTATGTCTCTTTTTAAGAAATGTCTGTTGGGGTCCTTTGCCTATTTCAAAAATCATGTTATTTGTTCCAAAGGAAATGAAATCAGGATCTCGGGAAGATATCTGGATTCCCACGTTTACTGCAGCATGATTCAAAGTGGTCAAGATATGGAAACATCCTGAGTGATGGTCAACAGATGAATATATCAAGAAAATGTGATGTGTGTGTATACCTGTGTGTATGATATATATAGTTAATGGTATGTATACATAAAATGGGATACTATTCAGCCTTTAAAGAAATCTTGACACTCACAACAGCATCTAGGATGACCCTAGATGACATTATGTTAAGCAAAATAAACCAGACACAGAAAGGTAAATGCTGCATGATCTCGCCTATATGCAGAATCTGAAATAGTCAAACTTCTAAAAGCAGAGCAGAGAATGGTGGGTACTGAGGGCTGAGGGAGGGGGAGATGGAGAGCTATTAGTCAAAGCTACTAGTCAAAGTCTTAGTTATGCAAGATGAATAACTTCTGGAAATCTGAAGTGCCATATGGGGTCTATAGGTGACCACTCTGTCTAGTATATTTGAAATTTGCTAAGAGTATAGACAAGTACTCTCATAACACATATGCACACACACGCAAAGGTAACTATAAGAGGTGATAGATATGTTAATTAATTAACTTGATTATGATAATTATTTCACAATGTAAATATATACCATTGTACACATCAATATCAAACATTGCATTGTACCTCTTAAATATATGCAATTTTATTTGCCAATAACACCTCAATAAAACTGAAAAATATACCAATGGAGGTTGCTGGGACGGAGGGGCATGGCAGAATTTACCTGGTAAGAGACTTTCCTGGAGCGATAGGAATATTCAATAACTCGCTCACAGTGCTGGTTACACAATTTGTCAAAACTCACAGAACTTTACACTTAAGATTGAGGCATGTTACTGTATATAATTATATTCCAAATTTTTTTAAAAAATGAAAACTAAAACTTTTTCATGACCTACTTCTCAGCATTGTGGAGAGGATCAAAAGAGCTTCTGCCTGTAAACTAGGTAAGGTAAGGGGGTGTCTGGTGTAGAACACACACTTAATGAATCAGGTCTTTCACACATTCACGGAAGCTGATTTGGTAAATAGAAACAAAGTACAGTAGGCTATCTGTGAAAATGATCATTTTCAGCAAGGTTTATTCCTCCTAAACACTATGATGAAGTCAGAACACAAGGGCCTTGAGAATTCTGATTCACATATCAATCCTGGCCTTGTAAACTCCGTGCCAGTGTTCTGAGAGTCCCAGGTAGGGGCCAGGTGAGCAGCCTGTGGGGCTGGCTTAATTCAATTGTCCGAGTTATTAACTTTGTTTCTGAAGGGATTTGTGCGGTTGAGTCCTGATGGAGCTCCGCTGGGTAGCTCATTTCAGTTTGCAACTGGTTGAAAGCTTGCATCTGCTATTTCTCCATTTTGTAATATCAGAGAACCAGGGAGACTTTAATTAATCCTTTCTGCCATCATGTCTAAAAGCTAAAAGACATTTTAATGAGAAGGCAGAGGCAGCAGGAAAGAAAAAAATCAGTAATAAAATAAATAAATAAATAAAATCATGAGGCTCATAAGCAGCCCCACAGATAGAGGCATTCGGCTCAATAAAATAAAAGATGAATTTATTTGACTAATGCAAATAGAAAGAAAATGAGGCACTTGCACAGTGCACAGACCGACTATGAATGGATGAGTAATGTCAGAGTGTCAGACCTTCGGTCATAAACTCCCAGGCGCCAACAATGGTCATGCCCGATTTAATGAAAAAACAAATGAAATGCTACATATTACTGTTTGCTTCCCCCGTCAAATGAGTTGTCTGAATATTTTATTCAGTAAGGAGGGTTTTTTTATATATGAAAGATTATTAAATATTGTATAAAAGAAGTAGGTTACATGACATCATGGGGGGGTGGTTGTGGGACTGGGGAAAAGGCAGGTGAGCCACTGTGCTTTTGAAAGTGAAATTATGATTATGCCATAGAGCAACAGCTTCCCTCGTGCCCAGCACTGTGCTAATTAACCCATCAAGGATGGGAATCAATTGCAGGCATTGTGGTGGGCACCGAGATACCCATAAAAATAGAGCGAGGTGCCAGGAGACTTCACAGTCTCGAAGGAAAATTAAGACAGCATAGAGCCTTGTGCATAGCAGATGCTCAAAAGTGCTTATTGAATAAATAAGTGATTGAACAGAAACAAGTAGTGAAATAAATAGATTAAGCCCTAGAGTAAGAGCAGGAGACTCTTAGGTGCTCCAGGACCATTTTCTGAGCTTAGGACATACCAATAAGATCTATTTGGAGAAGGTGGTTTGACAGAACAGAAAGATGACAGGCTTTGGGTCAGGGTTTCCCAGTCTCAGCATTACTGACATTTTGAGCTGAATCATTCTTTGTTGGGGGGGACTGACCTGCACATTGCAGGATGTTTACCAGCGTCCCTGGCCCCACCCACAAGGTACAGGTAAAATGCCCCACCAGTGAATAGTGACAACCAAAAATGTCTCCAGACATTGTCAAATGTTAGTGTTCCCTGAGGGTGAATATTGACCTTGGCTGAGGACCATTGCATTAGATAAACCCAGATTTTAACCCATGTTCTGTCATTTATGAGCCTTTTGACATGGGCAAGTCACTTCATCTCTTCCAATTTCAATTTCCTCATCCTTCTAATGAGCCAGCTCTGTTTTTATGAGTATAATAGGTTGAATGATTAACTCCAACCTTTCATCTTTCTCTGTATCCTCAACCCTTGACTTTGAGCTTGGTCATGTGTCTTGTTTTGGCCAAGTCAACTGAACAAGGCATCTCATCTTGTTTCCACTGGCTCTGTTCTACCCACCCCCCAACCTCTTTAACAGGAACAAACTCTGGCTAACCTGCTAGTCTAAGAAGGATGCAGTCCCAGACCTACAGAGTTGTACCCTGAAGAAGGGCTACCCAAGAGTACCTGAAGACAGATGGGAATACTTGTTATTTTATGCCACTGGAGAGCAGGAGAACTTGTTATGCTGTATTATCATGGCAAGACTAACTGATACAGTAACAATCACTCTTTACAGAACCCATCCCTTTCCAAAGAATTAAAACATGTTGTAGGATGATTAAAACAGCAAGTATTGACAATCAAGGTTAAAAATTGATATCTTGAGGGTTCCTGGGTAGCGTGGTCAGTTAAGCGTCTGACTCTTAATTTCAGTTCAAGTCATGATCGCACAGTTTGTGGGTTCAAGCTCTGTGTTCAGGCTCTGTGCTGTCAGCACACAGTCTCTCCCTCTCTCTATGTCCCTCCCCTGCTCGCACTTTCTTTCTCTCAAATTAAGTAAATAAACTTAAAAAAAAAAAAAAAAGAAATTGATTTCCTACCTCCTACAAGGCAACTGTACCTTGGCATGCACTTGTTTCTGAAAATAAGACTTGATTTACAACGTATTCAATCATTTAAAACAGATGCATTTTAGAAGAATTTGTTGTGTCCATGTTCAAGATCATCACTGGAAACCAAAAGTGTATAAATTTTACATAGAACTCTGAATAATTGTGTCACTTCTACAGATGTACATGGAAACAATCCCCTTCTCCTGGATTTTTGGGGATTTCTGGGGTGCCTCTGGTCCTTGTAGTGTTCCAGCTCTGGAGAAAATTTTGGCTTCAGTGCTGCCACAGCATTTTTGCTAATGTGGCCTCCTTCCCATCTCTCCCCAGCTGGCCACCCAAGATGGTTTTCCAAGAAGAAGCTGTAGGGTGTGACTGAACCTTCATTCATTCATCAAACATTTATGGGAACCTTGTATATGACAAGAACTGCTATAGGCTCTGAAGACATGACAATGAATCATGCATCGTGGCCACCTTCAGGATCTTATGGGTCCATAGGAAGGAAGCCCAAGAAAGTCACAACACGTTGGACGAAATATTAAAGATGTCAATATTCTAATTTCTGGATCCTGTGGACATGGCAACTTGTGTGGCAAAAGAGACTTTTCAGATATGACCAAGTCAAAGACGCTGAGAAGGGGGCATGATCTTGGATCATTTTGGCAGGCCCACTGTAATCACAAGACCTGTTATAAAAGGGAGACTGGAGAGTCGGAGTCAGAAAAGAAGACATGGCCACAAAAGTAGAGGTAGTAGTGAGGTAGTCTTGAGCCAAGGAATGGAGTTAGTCTCTAGAAGCTGGACAAGGCAAAGAAGATTGTCTCCTAGAACTTCCAGAAGAAACACAGCTCTCTTTCTTGACACCTTGATTTTAGCACTATCGAACCCATCTTGTGCTTCATACCTCCGAAACTGTAAAGATAATAAATGTGTGATGTTTTAAGCCACAAACTTGGTGGTAATTTGTGACAGTTGCAATAAGAATCTAACATAGGAGAGATACATGGCAAGGTCTTGATGTATAATGGAGAGGTTAAGGAGGGCTTCCTGCCAGAAATAATGAGGAAACAGAAGGACGTAAAAGAGACAGGAAAGAGGTATTTCAGGCAGGGGATCGCTATGGAAGAAAGCCTGGGGTAGGGGAAAGTATTTTTAAAAACCTGATTTGTTATGCCCATGATGTGGAACATGGCAACACTCAGGATGTATTGAATTACTCTATTAAGACATGTATATACATGTGTAACTCATAGTCACATAAGACAGAATGTGTACAAAAGAGAACAATGCTAAATCCAAATTAAGGGGCCAGCAAAGGCCCCGTGCAGGATCAGTTCTGGAGCTGAACCATGGAAAATGAGGAGGGATTCAATGAGCTGGCCCTTTATCCCATGGGCTGTGGGAAGCTTGGAAATTTTGGAAAAGGGGTGTGACCCTTTGAAAGGTTGAGTCATGGAGGAGTCACCATGGGCTGTAGACTAAAGAGATGTAATGTTCAAGGCGGGTGACCAGTGAAATGGTTGTTGCAACAGTATAGGTAAGAAGAGTCAAGGCTTCTCACTCCTACCAAGCACAGGTCTGTCCACACCGCCGTTCATTCAATGGTCCCTCTACTCAACGGTGTACCTTGGCACACAGTGGCCTTCATGGCATGGCCCCTTTCCACCTCCCACTCTTCCACACCCTCACACCCTACATTCCATGACTGGGAGAGTTAAAGATTCACGTCTTTGTACCAAAACAACCATTTGCACACCAAGGAGATCAACTCTCTTGCTATATTATAAACTGGGTTCCTTTTCCACCTCCCCAGCCACACAGTGGGGTGTCTGAGAGAGGAATCTTACTGCCTACTGCCTTCATCTTGAAAACCAGAACTTTGTTTTTTAAGAATTGAGATATAACACTGTATTGGCTTAAAGTGGACAACATGAAGATTTGATATAGATTTTTTTGTGAAATAATTGCCATAATAGGTTTAATTAACATCCTTCACCTTACACAGTTATAATGCTTTCCTTGTGATGAAAACAAGTAAGATGTACTCTATTAGCAACTTTCAAATATACAATACAGTATTGTTAACTATAGTCACCATGCTGCACAGTCCACCCACAGATCCTGTTTATCTTATAAATGGAAGTCTGCACCTTTTCACCCATTTTCCCCACCCCACTGCCACTCCGGTAACCAGAAATCTGCTCTCTGTATCTATGACTTTGTTTTTTTTATTCCATGTATAAATGAGATCATACAATTTTTGCCTTTCTCTGTCTGACTTGTTTCACTTAGCGTAATGCTCTCAAGATTTATAAAATCTGTCCCAAATGGCAGGATTTTCTTCCTTTTTGATGGCTAAATGATATTTCATTCTACATGTTAATATAGCTTATATGTAACATATATTTGCATAGAATATATCATAAGCAATGGGATATTATAACAATTATTATATAATAATTATATATATGTTATCATTATAACATAATTATTATATAATATTTGTTGAATGACTAAATTATTAACTTATACAAAATGTTTTTATAGAAATATCTTCATATATTATATAAAATATATATAATATATTATATAAACATATATAAAATGTTTCTATATAAATATATTTATATATAATATATATAATATATGATATATAAAATATACTCTTTATCCATTTATCCATCACAGACACTTAGGTGTTTCCATGTTTTGCCTGTTGTAAATTATGCCGCAATGAACACGGGTAGACAGATAACCTCTTCACAATAGCGGTTTTGTTTTCCCAAATATATACCTACAAGCAGAACTGCCAGATCACATGATAGTTCTATTTTTAATTTTTCAAGGAAGCTCCGTACTGTTTTCCACAGTGGCTGTACCAATTTACATTCCCACCAACCGTGCATGAGCATTCCCTTTTCCCCATGTCCTCACCAACACTTGTTGTCTCTTATCTTTTTGATGATTGTCATCCAGGCAGGTGTGAGGTGATGACCCAGTACAGTTTGATTGGATAAGCAGAATCTCACCATCCTAAAATGATTATCTTAATTGTTTCCACTTACTGAACATTTTCTACTTGCCAGGCACGAACCCAGACAGTTATTTCCAAGGGGGATGGGAGCTGCTTCAACCTTGGTACATGATTCCCCAGTAGTACCTGGCATGGTTTTGGTGTCAATCAACTCCTTATGATAGTGGAGACTGGCCAGACTACATTTTGGTTATCAGCAAATCACCACATCTCATCAGCTTCACATGACAAATGTTACCATCTCACTCAGGTTGTATTCCCAACCCAAATCAGCAGGTGTCAAGGGATAAACTGACCTTCCAAAAAGTACATTGAGGTCTTGTCCCTGATACCTGTGAAAGAGGTATCATTTGGAAATAGCATCTTTGTAGATATAACGAAGTTAGGATGAGGTCGTTAAGATGGATCATAATCCAGCTTGCCTGGAGTCCTTATAAGAAGAAAAGAGCACCATGTGATGACAGAGGCAGAGACTGGAGCAGCATGGCAGCATGTGCAGGAACACCAAGGCCACCAGGAGCTGGGAAGAGATGAGGAAGGCGTCTACCAAGGATACCAGAGGAACATGGCCCTGCTGACACTTTGCTTCCAGACTTCTAACCTCCAGGACTGTGAGAGAAGAAATTTCTGTTACTTTAAGCCACCCACCCTGTGGTACTTTGCTACAGCGACCTCAAGAAACTAATGCAATTGGGCCCACAGAGTGACATGGGGGACCTACGATGTCCCCCATCGTAGACATACCATATGGAAAAGGTGACCACCCAGGTAATTGAGAGGGACCAAAAGAGAAAGACTCACTTCCTCTCACATTCCTATTTGCCAGAATCCTTGGGCAGGTCCCCAGCTCACCTCCGAGGGTGCCCGAGAAATATAGAGACATGTGGAGACCCGAACACTCATGGTCTCTGCTGTGATGTAGAGTAAATATTTGTTGAGTAGTTAAATATATCCCATTTCCATTTAGCCCTCACACTGACCCTGTTGTGACTGGACTCTATCTACTTCCACATGCCAGTAAGAAACTATGACACAGATTGCTTAAGTGACTTCTCCACTGTCACACAGCACACACTTGCCTAATGGGGGCAAGGCCAGGGTTCACATCCAGGACGACCAACTCTGAGGTCTGTGTTTGGGCCTCTCACTAAATGAGTTCCTAAGGAACTCTAAGGAAAATAGAGTCCTTAATGGCCGGTAACCTTGTAGTACATCACTTAAAGGTGTTCCCCAGGCAAATAGCTTAAATGTTTCAGAGTGTAGAAGGTTTTCCTTTCAATTAAGATGTGCCTTGTGTATAAAGCTCCCTTCTGTATGCTCAGAGATGGTCTCTTCACCACCATCTGAATTTAAAACATGCCATTTGGCACACCTCCATTTTATTGCCATTAATTGAGTCATTTTAGGGACGAAATCTATAGCCTTTGAGAGAGTTGTATTTCTGACAGGGAAAGGAATGAGACCTGCAGGTCAGAGCCCCCAGTCTGGCCTCATCCCGGATCTTGGGAAGGCAGTTGCCATGTTCAATGTGTCATTCCTTGGGCGAGATATTTTATTTTAATTCGAGTGGTACCGCCAATGTGAACGTCTCCTGGTCAGTGAAGATGTGTCATCAGAACCTGGCCAAGTGACCACTCGGCCACACTTTCTGCAACTTGACAAAAGAAAACTGGTCCGGCAGAGGCTGAAGAAACCAGGTTTGCAACTTAATGCTGATTTTGCCCAGAAGTAATTAGTTCATTAACTGTGAGCACACAAGCTCATTAAAGGGGGGAGGTGGATGATGCAAATCAGTGGCTGTGTAAGTCCATCAAAAATTAGAAGGAGCTGGAAATGGTCTGGCTCAAACATCCTGTCCAACACCTTCATTAACCAGAGAGGTTCTAAAAGGCAGGAGTCCCTGGAGGTCAGCGGCATTTAAAGGCACCAGCTATGCTGTAAAGTAGGGAAGGTGGATGGGAATAAGAAGGGCAGAGGGACCCATTTGTGGAGTGCTTTCCAGCCAGGGGGGCTCACGCTAACCATTTCTACTTTCAAGATCTAGCACAATGCCCACAGCAGCAATCTCAGTGCTTTTTACACTGGGGGATAGAGGCTCAGAATATTTATGATTTGCCAAAAGTCTCAGTGAGTCATTGGCAGGGCTGGCATCCAGACCTGTGTCTTTATGAACCCCCTAAACCAATGCTTTTTCTATTGCATTAATAAATTATCGAGCCCGACAAGGAGATTCAGTCACATGACCAGCTCTGGTCCCTTTATCATCTAATCTCAACACATTTGGAAGCATTCCTGGTCAGTGCTATATTGAGCTGCAGTTTGCAAATGTTTATTTACAGGGGATTAATTAACTTTGCTATTTGCAAGTACTGAACTAAGGGAAAATTGGCTTTCTCTCAGAGTAGGTGTGGTGACATTCCAAAGGCCCTCATCCCCATGCTCGAAATGTCAAAATTCTTCTAGGCCGAACGTCAAGGAAGAAATGGTACATGGTATGATGGGCAACGAGAATGGCCTGTGAGGCTCAGAAAACGTGGGCAGGTGCTGTGGCTTCAAGTCTCTGCCCGTCACTGATGGCCATAGGCCCCTGGGCAAGAGCAGTTACTTCTCTGAGCTCTGGTCTCAGTAAGAGAAACAAGGAACACAATGGGGTCCCTGAAGTCCTGTCTCATTCTCAGGATCTCTGAGAAGAGTCCAGGAGTACGGTTCATCATCTACAGTGTGAGTCTAAGCAGGGATCTTGGTGGAAGATGGCAGGTCAAGTTAAGGAGTCAGGAAGGACAGCCTTCTATTTCTGAGTCCCTAGCCTGTGCACACCTACCTCAGAAAGACACCCCAAAGGAAAAAGGGGCAGAGCTGCCCTGCAAGGATACATCCCAGTACCGGGCAGTTCCATTCCAAGATAACACAAAGGTGGCCATGAGGCTGAGGAAAGAAAGTCTCCCTCTGTGATAAAAACATGAGTGAGTTCTTTCAGTCCCAAGAGGCCATACCTAGCTAGTGAAGCATATGGGTGACCCAAAACAGAGAAAGAGGACACAGAGGAAGGAATAGGCAGGATCCCAATGTCAAACACTATCCATGAATGACATGACACTTATAGCACTTATAGAATACTCATTCCTTCTTCCACTCACTCATATGCCCATGCTTTCACTCACTCTCTCACTCATTCATTCATTCATCCATTCATCCATCCATTCATCCATTCATTCATTTGAAGCTGGTCTATATTGAGGTCCAAGTTAAGCTCACTCAGTAGATACAGTGGTGTGTGAGGTAAAGCAGAGTGCTTTCATCATAGTAGGTATAGTGTGATGGGACCCAGTCTTCTTTTTAGAGAACACTGTCCCCAGAAGGAATATTCGAGAGTTCAGTGTGACATTGGTTGAGGACAGAATGAGACCCTTCAAGCTTCATAGTGAAAATGATTCTAATCCCCTCTGCTTCGTCTGACCCCATGGAGTATTAAAAGACACAGGCACCCAGAGAATTGAAACCTTAGATTTGGTTTTACCCCATTTTTAACTGAATATCTTTGAGAACTCACACTTACCTCTAAAATGTCAATGACAATGCCTTCCAAGTCTGCCCCATACAGTGAGAAGCAAATGAGAAAATGTAGGCAAAAGTTTATGAACCATCAGTTTATGAGCCATGATGAATCCCCCATGTGGACTGTGAAGTCTATGACCATGACTGATGTGGGACTGCTCTTGGTGGAATTTCTAGAACCTGTAGGATCCAAGGTGTCTGCTTCACTGTGGCTGGGCAGCATCCCAGGTCTGGGTTCCACTGGCCAAGCAGCAGGGGACAGATGCCATGCAGAGAGACATGCAAGCTGGGGCGGCACTGGGGGACTCCCTCCCTGCAGGAAAAGCAATAGCAGGGAGCAGATACCAAAGCCCACAAGAGGCCCGGATCCAAAGTCTTGTCATAGGGCCAGATGCTGAAGATCCCAGAGCAGGTCAGAAAACACGACTCAAGGTGGGAGAAGGTTGTAAGGACCCGTGGGTCACCATGGATGGATTTAGAAGATGGGACTCTACCCTGTCTGCAGGCTGGAGGCAGAATTCAAGTTGGACTGGTGACTTCATAGCCCAGATCTGGGTCAGATGTCTCAGACTTTCTATCCCCAGGCACAGGCTTCATGTCCAATGACTGATGAGACCATTTCCTGATAAGTGCCATGTTAGTAGGGATTGCATTTGGACATCCTCTTCAGTGGGTTAGGATTAGAGCTGGAGCCATGTGAGTTTCAATACACCTGCCCAGCCCACCTACAGTCCAGGTTGCCTGTAACATGAATTATGTCCCCAAAAGGGCGGCGACCTGTGAGCATCACCTGGGCAAACATCAAGCTCCTTTATGAAACTCAGAGAGGCCAGCCCTTGCCAACATTTTCCCAGACCCTGACTCTGCTACGATCCTCATTGCTACAATTGTACTGGTATCTCTGCAGCCCCAAGATAAACAAAGAACTCTTGGCCATTTCTCTCTTCACTCCATTCCCCTCCAAGGACTCATAGTAGTGATACATCTTTCCCTTGCAGCCATGGTCAGCACAAAAAAAAAAAAAAAAAAGGAAGAAGAAGAAGAAGAAGCAAAGAATAGATGACCCATGCTTGGGGTGGAGGGGTGAATTATTTACAAAACATAGATAGAGCCTCCAGTTGAGTCTAGGGCTGGGCAAAGTGTTAGCGATTCTTTTGTTCTCGCAGCTGGCCTTTGGAATTGCACAGAGCCAGTGCAGTAAATAATACCGCTATTGTCTGCCTGTGTCAGAGACAGACAGAAGGTACATTTGGCCTGCGTCCAAACTCCGCAAGGGCCACTCATAGTCACAGTGTCCAATTACCGCTGGCTTGACTATAAAATGCACTTCTTTTTTTTTTTTTTTTTTTTTTTTTTTTGCTGAGCTAATTTAAGAATGGGCAGTCTTAATGGCCCCTGCACAAAGAGGGGTTTTGCTGCTTCTTTCAATGGGGGAAAATAAAGTTATGTTCAGATCAGAAACCGAACTGGCGTGGGGTGGAGATTGTCCAAACAGCAATCCAACGATAGAAAGGTAAACTGTGTTTGGGTTGCCCTTTCAGAAGAAGCATAAAAACATAAAATCTGCTCAGTTCTGAGTTTTCCTGCAGGATATATTCAGGATGTCGAAGAAGATTTAATAAGGAGCAAAGGGGAATCAAAGACCGAGAGTTCTGGACGTTCACGCAGACAGCCACAGGACATGGGGGAAACACTGCCCTATCTCTGAGCGAGTGGATGCCAATGACAGTGAGGATAATGGCAGGGGGTGGCATCTCATACATTCTTAGTGTTTGCCAGGTGCTGCAATAGACATTTTTTTCTTTAAAGTTCCCAACCTTCCTACAGGGTGTTACAGATATTTTACAGATGAGGAGAAACCGAGGTTCCCATAGTTCAAATGACTCACATAGCATCATGCACTTGGTGAACAGGTTACAGGATTGGAGAATTTGTCTGATTTCAGATCGTGGGCTGCTCTGAGCATCTTAAAATATTTTCTCAGGTTTCCACCGGCTCCCAGCTTTGCGGACTATGCTAAGGGTCCAAGCACATGTTTTTAGATCCAGCACTGGTTAGGGCCCCATGATGTTCACCAGCCACTGGGTGATGGTCTGCAATGAGAACATCCTTTAGAAAAAAGCTGCTGAGAATCTGGGCAGTGCCTCATGGTGGAGCAGCTCTCAAGAGGTAGGATTCATGCCGGCCTTTGTAGGCTCTGCTCACAGGAGGCCATCGTTTCTGCCTCGATCTGTCCTTGGAAATCCTCACATCCAGTATCATCTACTTACAGTGCTTCTGAGGTCAGTAATTTTCAGTAATCTCCCTTGTTTACCACTTCTCCAATAGGAAAACATTGATTTGTGCTTTGGAAAGAAAGGATGGGGAAAGGGGGGCTATTACATTAAAAAAGAAAAAACAAAGGAGCTTCAAAGACCCCTTTCACCAGCACCAAATCTGCCACTCGTGCACTGAAATGTCAGAAAAATAAACCCAGGATTTATGTCTGAGAATGCTGGAAAGCAGGGGGAAAATCAGATGCTTCTTTCAGGTATATTCACTCCAAATTTCAGAGGGTTTTTAAGTACACATGTTCCCGACACAGCAGAGTTATCAATCAAAATGTTAAATCCTTGATGGGCGCGGTGATGAGGGGTTCGAACACTATGCCTTTCATCTCCTGGTGTCTCACCGAGGGCTTCGTTTGGAGAGAGACCAAAAAGCCACATTGGGGTAACGAGGAGGGATAAAAAGGAAGAACCCTCTGTTCCGATTTGCCGATCAGCAACCTGGAGAACACAGCACGTCGTCTGTCAAGGAAAATGAGGACATTTTTTCGGGCCTCTTTGAATCCTGAAAAGATACACATGCTTTGGGAAGAGAAAAGTGATGTCTCAGTTCTTAAGGCAAACTTTTCAAAGAGCTGAAAGCTGGGCGGAGCCGGCGCAGATCCTCTGACTTGCCGCCTGTGGGCTGTCTGATATCTTAGAGCAGGGGGGAAAGCTGAAGACATTGATCTTCTAAATGAGGGATAGGGACGGGCATCTGCACAGAGCACTGTGCAGTGCCCGACGGAGGGCCAAGGGGGCTGTGTTGGTTAGCTACCCAGAAAGCGGGCCAGAGTCACCGAGGGGTTGTTTCCCCCATTTCCCTGAAAGCACCAGGACCCATTTCTGCCTCTCCTTCATCTCATTGTATCCCCAGAGGCTTTTCCAAAAAGTCCCTATAAGTTCAATTTTGGCCCTATTGTGTTTGTTTTCATTAATAGTTCTTATCCATGGAGAGCAAGGACAATCCCTTAATTCGGAGATACCCACTTCTCTACCATCTTGACTCCGAAAATCTGAGAATTGAATGAAGATCCCTTAATTCTATGCAAAAGCAGGTCATGGTATCTTGGTTTGCCCTGAAACACCCCCACATTTATCATTCCTTCAACAAAAGTCATTCCTTCTACAAAAATATTAGGCATCCAACAAGTACTTTGTTCTGAGGATACTCAGACCAATGAGACAGGTATCTACCTGCTGGAAACACTATGCAAAGAAGAGGGACTATCATATGAATGAGTGATAATATACTTTCCCAAAAGACAGTGACAGGGTGCTCATCCCAGGGGCCAGTGGACACCTCCCTAAATCAGACTTGAAAGATAATTGGAAGTCGCCTAGGTAGAATGCAGAGCTCATGGGGGTGAAGGTGTACTGTGTTGGAGAGAGAGGCACAAAAATGCCTCTGATAAAATACTATATTTTGTAAATACTGTCTTTGTAAACACAGCTCTGATTATGTCACAGCCCCTCATGACAAGCCCATTATGCCAATAATATTATAATTTAGATACTTAATTGTGCCATTCAAGGCCCAGCCATGTTTTCATCCCTTGACCAATATCCCCTCAATACCTTCCTGTGACTAGCATGGCATGGTCTGGTCACACCAGATGCCTCACCAATCACAGAACCTGCCAATAGTAGCCTGCTCCTAAATATTTCATATTCTGTTACTTTAATCTGGAGTGTTCTTTACACTCACTTCCTCTACCCATCAACATCCTCCTGACTCACATGGGGTAGTCTTTTGTTTGAAACCTTCTTCAGGTCCTGGTTTCAGAATAGATCTCCTGTTCATGATGGGTGTGTGTGTGTGTGTGTGTGTGCGCGCAGAAAAGTTGCAAAGATAATACAGAGAGTCCCCAAAACCCTTCACTCAGTTTTCCCTATGATCAGCATCTTACATTACTCTGATACATTGGCCATAACCAAAAAAAAAAAATCAACAATTGGCACATTACTACCCATTAGTCTCTATGCTTAATGCAGATTTCATTAGTTTTTCTGCCAATATCCTTTTCTGTGCCAGGAGCCGATGCAGGACATAACATTGCATTTAGATACCCTTGTGTTTTCACTGAATTTTGCTTGTATTTCTGATTTAGCATTGGTCATGCCATGCTTTGTGTTGGGGTTTGGTAAAGAGAGTCCTAGAACCATACAATGTGAAATTCTGGAATTCAGGAATATCATCTCATGGTATTTTGAGAGGAGGACATTTCTATTAACACTAAGTTCCAACCAATCTTCCAAAAGACATATTTTGGAGCTGCCAGTTAGTGTTGTGATGATGACTTTCAGATAAGAGGGACATGACAACCTGTCAACCACTCCACGAAACACCCCATTTGGACACAGTCACTATGAGGTTAATAAAAACAAAACGTATCACTAGTTGTTAGTTACCAAAGACATGCTTGGCTCTTACTCTGAATGGACGCCAGTAATGGTGCACAACTGACATCTTTGATACCAAGGTGAAATGCAAAGTTGACATTTAAAAAAAAGCTGAAAACTAGTCAAATGAAAGATGTATCAGAATTGTGAGCTACGATCCTCTCTGTCAGCATAATGAAGCAATTATAACTATGACAAAGAGAACTCCCTTCCCTCCTACAAGGAATGAAACAACAAACCATGGGAATCTCCAAGACAGTGTCACTAAGACCAAAATTATACAAGGTTAATAGCAATATATGCCTAAATTGCTTCTAGATCAGCTCATTCAGACTTCAAGAATGACAGCATGGCAATTGTGAGATTATTGGTATCTGTGTATGTAGGAAGAGAGCTTCTGAACCATTCCAGGATCTTGAGCAAGTGATGAGTGGTCTTGCAGGGGCATTGGGCAGGAGGAAGTCAGAACAAGAGGAAACAATTATTGCCTCTTACATCTTATTGGTCGACCACCCCTTGTATTAGTTATTTCTTACTGGGTAATAAATCACCCCAAACTTGGTGACTTAAAACAATAAATGCTTATTACCTCACAGTTTCTGTGGGTCAGGAATCCAGGAGTGGCTCAGCTGGGAGGTCCTGACTCAGGATTTCTAATGAAGTTGCAGGTAAAGGTCACCTAGGGCCATGGTCAATTCAAGGTCTGAGTGAGACAGGATTCATTTTGAAGTAAATTCGTGGGTCATTGGCAGGCCTCAGAGTGTCCACTTCCAATTACAAGTCATGTAGTTGCAGGTGAGACTCGGTTTCTCATGCCATGAGACTTTCCATTGGCTACCTGAGTGTCATTATGACAGAGTGGATGGCTTCCCCACCACCCGGACTCTCTGTTCTTTGGAAGGTGGCCTCTCCCATAACAAGGGAGGAGAGCAAGGGAGAGAGAACCCAAGGCGCAAGCAGAAGGCTTTTTATAACTTTCTAACTTCCCATCATGCCTGATGCATTCCATTTCACAGTCCAGCCCGCACACAAGGGGGAGAAAGTATTCGTACTCCTTTGAAGAGAATCAAGGGCCACGAGACCACATCTTTAAAAAGATCATGCTGTCCTTTGTGGTGCAGACAAACAAGATCCATGTTTCGTAAACATAAATTAAGCTTCTTCTGTACTCCAGGAATTATATCAAGAGAGAATCATAGACCTGATGTAGTGGTAGCACTGAGTAAAGTGTTGAAGAATTAGCCATGACATTCCATTTGTGTTAAAGTAGAATAAATATGCAGTGATGAAAAAATAAGACTTTTTCTCTGAATTACACCAAAGCTATATGAACTGAAAACGCTAACTCATGCCTGTGAGTCTGAGGTAACCCCAAGACTTTTGCAATTCTAGACTCAAGGCTGGCAGACACCGTCTTAAAGGGCCAGATAGTGAATATTTTCAGCTTTGTGGGCCATGCAGCCTCTGTCACAATGACCCAACTCTGCCACTGTAGTGCAAAAACAGCCACGGACAAAACATAAATAGAAGATTATGTTGTGTACCAATTAAACTTTATTCATAAAAACAAACAGCTGCCCTCATTTGCTTACCACTGTTCTAGACTCTAAAGTTCTCAAAACTGTTAAATGGTAAACTCCTTGAGAGAAAGGGCTGTGTCTTTTATCAATGTTGCATCCCTATACCTAGCGCAGCACACTAATGAGTAAGCAGACACAAATATTGTGCAAGAATGAATGAATGAACCCATACCCTGGGTAGCATTAAAGGAGAGATTCAATGCAGGGAATTTTCTATTTGAAACTGTGAAGCTATATATTTGAAGTCTAAATCACCTTCTGAACAACTTCAGCTCGCTAACTCTTCTGTCCGTCTTACCCACACAACTCAAAGGCTACCCTGGGACACCAAGGCCTACTTGCAACAAAGACCTGTCATGTCTAAATTATTGACACAATAGACCATTGTAACTCCTTTGGACTCATTAGGCTTAATTATGTCAAGGTCTCATCGAGGACTCTTTAAATCTGAAGATTCGTGAGATAATAAAATATAATAGCTCCTTCGGAGCCATAAAGGTCTCTTTATGTCATGGGCTATTTGGAGATTCAATATTCCATAAGATTAATATCACAATATTGTAAAAATGACAACAATTACCACACCCTCAATGTCTACCAAGTGTAATTTAATCATCAGGATTTAGATAGGCCCACTTCTCATTCACTCTCGGAGTCTTTGTCAAGGAGGAAAGGTGAAGGATTACATGGCTTCACTGTCAGCCACTCTCTTATCACACCTGCTCCTGGGTGTTTCGATCCTTCTGCTTCTGGCACAGCTCCATCCTACCTTGGTACAAAGTTCCTTGGCTTCTCACCTGGGGGATTCATGCCCAGGTGAGGCTATTGTCTTTGCCAACCTGTCTCTCTGTGTGTTGAGGTGCCAGGCATGCAGTAGGTTATAAACCACTTTAACAGAACCAACAACCTTAGGTAAGAAATGATCACTAGTGGTCATTTTCCAAAGCGAACTCAGAAAACGCTGATCATAAACTACCTGAAATCATGTGTTCTTTTTTGCAATGAAAGCAGTGAAAAGAGACCCACTGCCGTATTATCCAACAGACAAAATGGACAATTAATAAAATTCAAGGATAAAGGATTGTTTAGCCTTCAAAAATTATTGCATTCTTGAGAAAAGATAAGTTTAATAATCGGTAGATTAGGGAGTAGATGGCTAACTACGGCATTTGAAAATTAAAGCATGTTCAATTATAAAAGGTGTAGAAGCTTTACAACAAATATCTAAAAAGAAGGAAAAGGAAAGTCACCTGTAATTTCCCCACCCTAACAAAACTGTAGTTATTAGGTGTGGTGGACGGATTATAAGGTGGTCCCCATAACCATGCCTTCAGGTTCACACCCTTCTGTAATTCCCTCTTGTTAAATACGAACAGAATCTGTAGCTTGCTTCTTACCACTAGAATATGGCCAAGACAATGTGTAGCATTCCCATAATTATGTTACATTACATGCTAAAGGTGAGGAGATGCCACACCCAAGATTACATCATATTATATGACAAAAGTGATGGGATGTCCTTCCTATTGTCACATTACATTATATGACTCTTTTTAAAAAAAAAAAAAGCACAGAAAGGAAAATTAGTTTTATTTATTTTTTTTACAAATAGTTTATTGTCAAATTAGTTTCCACATAACACCCAGTGCTCATCCCCACAAGCGCCCTCCTCCATGCCCATCCCCCCTCCCCCCCACATCCATCAGTCCTCAGTTTTTGTCAGCATTCAAGAGTCTCTCATGGTTTGCCTCTCTCCCTTTCCCCCACCATTTCCCCCCTTCTTCTCCCCCATGGTCCTCCATTAAGTTCCTCCTAATCCTCCTATATGTGCAAACATATGATATTTGTCCTTCTCTGCCTGACTTATTTCGCTCCACAAAACTAATAGGCAACCAAAGGAATGGGAAAAGGTAGTTGCAAATGACATATCAGATATAAGACTGTTTTACTAGAACATTCACTTTAGAGTTTTCCTATCCTTGCTGGCTTTCAAAATACAAGCAACTAAAGGGGTGCCTGGGTGGCTCAGTTGGTTAAACGTCCGACTTCAGCTCCAGTCTTGATCTCGCAGTTTGTGGGTTCATGCCCCATGTCAGGCTCTGTGCTGACAGCTAGCTCAGAGCCTGGAGCCTGTCTTTAGTTTCTGTACCTCCCTCTCTCTCTGACACTCTCCTGCTCACGTGCTGTCTCTCTCTCTCTCTCTCAAAAATAAAGAAAACATTTCAAAAAATTAAAAAACATTACAACCAACATTGAGCCCTTCAGCCACAAGGCAATGACTACTACCCATGATCTGAGTGAGCTTTGAAACAGATCCTTCTCCACTTGAGCCTCCAGATGAGAATCTACCCCTACCCAACACCCAGATTGCTGTCTTGCAGAGGACCAAGCTAGGCTGTGCCAGGACTCCTGACCTACCGGCCTGGTGAGATAGTAAGTGTATGTGAAGTTTTAAGCCACTAAGTTGATAGTAATTTGTTACACTGCAATAAAAATACTAATATACCTAGAAATGTTGGTTTCTTATTAGGTTTGCATCTGAAAATGAGAATCATGGTGCCAGAACTTATTTCATATATTGCTCTTTTATGCAATGTTAGATCTTATGGCATTGCATTTTGCTTTAGAATATAAATTCCTTGAGGTCAAGGACATTGTCTGTCTTGTATACTATTATATTCAAATGCCTACCACAATGCCTGGTACTTAACAAGTGATCGATACACATCTGTGTAGTTAGCAAATGAATAAATACAATTATTTTTATAGCATTGCTAATATTTCAAAATATTGATATACCATAGTTCACTTAACTAATAAACAGTTGATCTGTTTCTAATTAATTTGGTAGTTATATGTGACATGATAAATGTATTCACTCATATAATATAAGCCACTTGGGTATTATATCCTTAGGATATGTACCAAAAGTATTATTAAGTTCCCTGAGAACAAAAATTGTTTTTGTAATCAGAGTAATATCCCCAACATTTAGCATAGTGCCTAATATGTCATAGATCCTTAAAATAATATGCTGAATGAATAAATAAGATTTTCTTCTTGTTCTTAATTAATACGGCTCACTTGTTTTTTGTCTGCATTTATTTATACATTATTAAAATAATTTATCAGTGTCATGATTGTTGTGCTAGAATATAATTATGCTGTATCTCTCCCACCATTCAGCGTTAAAATAAAAAAAAATAGTCAATTAATAGACAAAACAATCCATAGTTATTTTACTTTATATTTTTTGGTTACTGGCTTGCATTTATCCTTATGCTTCTTTACAAGTTAAATTTCTCTTTGGTGAAAAGTCTTCTATGTTGTTTATTCATTTATGTATTGAGATTCCAATGTTTTACTTATTGATTGATTTTCATGAACTTTTTATGTAACACTGACATGAATTGGTCTGCCATGTTTGCCACAACATATTTGTTTCGTGGCACTTTGAGGACTTTTGGATATTGATGATAGGATAGAACTTAATTAGGTTTAATATCACTTAAAATGTATGATTTTTTAAATTTCTTCGATATTACATATGAACGTAGTCACAGAGCTTCAAGACACATGAACCAAAATCTCATAAAATTGAAAGTAGAAATAGATATATCCACAATCATCACTGGAGTACTTGACACTGATACCTCAATAACAGATAAAATAAGTTGAAAAAAATTTGATGCGCAGATAGAAGGCTTGAATAACACTACTATTTTGTTTTCGTTAGCAATTATAGAACATTCCATTCAACAATAGCAGAATATACTTTTTCCCCCAGGTCATCATGAAACATCCACCAATATAGACTATATTCTGGGTCATAAAACAGGTCTTCATAAATTTATAGGTTATTGTCTGATCACAAAGGAATCAAATTTAAAACATTACCAGAAAAATACTTTGAAACAATTCAAACAATTGAAAATTGATCAAAAAAGCATCTAAATAAATCATGAACCCAAAAAGGAATGATAATAATAATTAGAAAGGATTTTTTAAATACTGAAATAAATTAAGTAAAAACACAGCATATCAATACTTTTGAGATGAAGATCAAAGTGTTCTTAGAGGAAAGTCTGTAGCATATTTACATACTTACTTTAGAAAAAATGATTTAAAATTAGTGTCCTAAGTTTCTATAGTAAGAAGGTAGAAAAAGGGGGGCGCCTGGGTGGCTTAGTCGGTTAAGCGTCCGACTTTCACTTAGGTCATGATCTCGGGTTCGTGGGTTCGAGCCCCGCGTCGGGCTCTGTGCTGACTGCCAGCTCAGAGCCTGGAGCCTGCTTCAGAGTCTGTGTCTCCCTCTCTCTCTGACCCTCCCCTGCTCACACCGTCTCTCTCTCTCTCTCTCCTAGAAATAAATAAAAATTTTAAAAAAAAAAAAGAAGATAGAAAAAGGAAGCATTAGGAAGGAAATAACTAATAAGGTGAAATGAGACATAATAAAACAGCAAAAATCAATGGGATAAAATATAGACAAAATATAAAGTAAATCATTGGAACAAAAAATTAAAATATGAATAAAAATTGAGAAAACTCCAGCTTTGATCAAGAAAAAAAAAAAGCTAGAAGGTACAGATGAAAAGACAGTTTTCAGAAATGAAAGAGAACTTATTACAGATACAACAGACATTAAAAGGATGATAAAATAATATTATGAACAATATTATGCCAATAAACTTGACTACTTAAATTAAATTGACAAATATCTTAAGAAACACAAATTACCAAAATTGACTCAAGATGAAATAGAAAATACAAATAGTCTTATATCTATTAAAATTTTTTAATTTATGGGGCACCTGGGTGACTCTGTCATTTAAGCTTCTGACTCATGATTTTGGCTCAAATCATGATCTCATGATTCATGGGATTGAGCCTCACATCAGGCTCTGCACTAACAGCATGGAGCCTGCTTGGGATTATCTCTCTCCCTCTCTCTGCCCCTGCCCCACTCATTCGCTCTCTCTCTAAATAAACAAATAAACATAAAAAATTTTAATTTGTACTAAGAAACTCCCCTACACACAAAATGTTGTGACCAAATATGTTCACTGAATTATTATATTACACATACATTGAAGAAATGGTGGAAATCTACTTACATTCCTCCAGAAAAATAAATAAAGGAGAAAATATCCAAATTCATTTAATAGGGCTAGATGAACTTAGTTACCTCAATCAGACAAAAACAGATGTTACTACAAAACAAATCTACAAATCAATCCCTTTTGATTGCAAATGAAATAGTCCTTCACGAAATATCAGTGAATTTGTTTACATGCACACATCTGCACACACATGAACATATATAGAATATAATGTGTATACTGATATATAAAATAGTATAATTATAGTATACTATTACAATATATTTCATATAGGGAAATTAACTATATAAATCATGGCAAAGTATAGCAAATCCAAAGAATGAAATGTTGGCTTAACATAATCAAAGAGGGAAATTCACTATGTTAATTGACTGAGAATTTTAAAATATGATCATCTTATTAAATGCAGAAAAACACTTGTGAAGATTCATCACCCATCCATGATAAAACCTCTCAGGAAATTAGCCATAGAAGGGAATATTCTCAGGGTGCCTGGGTGGCTCATTTGATTAAGCCAAAGCCTGACTTTGGCTCAGGTCAGGGTCTCACAGTTAGTGGGTTCGAGTTCCATGCCAGGCTCTGTGCTGACAGCTGGACCTTGGACACTGCTTCAGATTCTGAGTCTCCCTCTCTCTTTCTGCCCCTACCCAACTTGTGCTCTCTGTCTCTCAAAAATGAATAAATGTTAAAAAAATTTTTTTAAAGAGGGGAACATTCTCAACTCAATAAAGGGGATCTATAGCTAAGATTATACTTAATCATATAAAATTGAATATTTTTACCTTATCATAAGGAACAAGGCAAAGATGCCCTCTCTCATTATTTCAATGACATTTGTAGCCGGTGCAATAATGGATGAAAAAGAAATAAAATGCATACAAATTGAAATGGAAAATATTAAGTTGTCTTTATTTGAAAACATCATAATGTACATAGAAATCCTAAGGGATTGGCCAAAAAATGTGTTTTTCCTAAGACTAATAAGGGAGTCCAGGAAGGTTAATATACAAAAATCAATTTTTCTATATAGTAACAATAAATAATGGGAAATTGAAATAAAAATATTATTCCTGATAGCATTTCAAATTACAAAATAACTACAGATAAATTTTTAAAAACACATGGAAGGCCGGTACACTAAAAATTAAATACCACCCAGAAAAAAGTAGACATAAATATACCAAAAATCACACTATGCTGATAACAATGTTCTTTTCAAATTGATTTATAGACTCAGCACAAATCCAAGAAAAATCCCAGAAAATTATTTTGTAGAAATTGACAAGCTACTTCTAATTTTTTAAAATGTTTTATTCATTTCTGAGAGAGGGAGAGACAGCATGAGCAAGGGAGGGTCAGAGAGAGAGGGAGACACAGACTCCAAAGCAGGCTCCAGGCTCTGGGCTGTCAGCACAGAGCCCGACGCGGGGCTCAAACCCATGAACCATGAGATCATGATCTGAAGCAAAGTAGGACTCTTAACCAACTGAGCCACCCAGGCGCCCCTGAAATTACTTTAAATATGCATATTTGACAGAAGATTCATGTCCAGCATATTCAAAGAACACTTATAACTCATAACAACAGTAACAAAAAACAACACAAAGTTTATAAATATGAAGAAGATTGGGGCGCCTGGGTGGCTCAGTCACTTAAGCATCCAACTCTTGAATTCTGCCCAAGTCATGATCTTAAGGTGCTGAGTTTGAACCTCATGTCAGGCTCAACACAGAGTGTGGAGCCTGCTTGGGATTCTCTTTCTCCCTCTTTCTCTGCTCATCCCTTGCTCATGCTCTCTCTCTGTGTCTGTCTCTCTCTCAAAATAAATATATAAGCTTTAAAAATTTATGCAAAAGATTTAAATAGACATTTCACTGAAGAAGACACACAAATAAGCACTGGAAAATACACAAACACACAGATACATAAATAAACACATGAAAACAGTGCTCAGCATTATTAGTTGCGAATTAAGCCTGCATTGAGACACTACTACGTACCCACTGAGATGTTAGAATTTAAATGATAAACAATACCAAGAGTTGGTGAGGATACGACATAAGTGAAATTCTAACATATTGCTGATGGGAATACAAAATGATGTGAATTTTGAGTTTGGTATAAATTTTAAACTACTGTTACTATAAGAAAAGAAGACATATGTCCACACAAGATTATATACAGAAATAGTCATAGCAGATGTATTCGTCATGCCTCCAAATTTGAATCAGTTCAAATGTTCATTAACAGATGTATGGATGAATGTATTCTGTTATGTGCACACAATGAAATACTACTCAGAAATAAAAAGGAATAAATTACTAAGTCATGTACCAGTGTGAATGAATGAATCTTAAAATCATTTTGCTGAGCACAAAAAAAAAAAAAAAAAAAAAAAAAAAACCCGACAAAAGTCTCAATGATACAGATTCTGCTCTCAAGGGGCACAAGTTCTCATGGGGAAGATCAACTCACAGGTAGGTTAAATATTAGTCCAAAATGGTGAATAGTAAGACAGAGATATCAGGAAATTTATGAGAAAGGTCCTGATTTGAGCTGGCATTGAGCTGGGTGTTGAAGATTGGAAGTCTGTCAGTGAAGAAAGGAATGGGGCCCTTCCCTGTAGACAGCAGCATGGAGGCATGTCAGCCGTCTTTAATGACTCCTGGTCTCTGCTCACTTCCTTCACACTCCTCATCCTGTCGCTCACCATGCTGGAGGCACTCAAAGGGGCCAAGAGCTTCCCCACTTCCAGGCCCTCTTACCTCTCTGCTCCTTCACTATCTAACAAACATGAAACGAGAGTTTACCATCAACTAAGTGCTTTCATCTGCATGTAAACTGGAATGTTTGGCAAAGGCTCCTGGTCTTAGGAAGCTCACATGTTGGTGGAAAAAATCTCTAAGTAACACAGAAGCACAGTCACTTAAGGTAGACATAAATGGTATGAAGAAAATAACAGGGTAGGCATTTGTAGGCACTAACTCCATGGGGCTATTGAGCACTTGAGAAGTGGCGGCCTGAACTGAGATGGGCTAAAGGCATAAAATGAACTCGGGATATCAAAGTCTTCATAAGAAAAGAATGAAAATATCTCATTAATATTTTTATATTGATTACCTGTTGATAACACATATGATATGATATGACAACATTTGGGGCACAAATGTGCTAACATCTGGAGCATATTAGGTCAAAGACAATATTAAAAATTAATTTCAGCTATTTCCTTTTAATTTTTTAACATGACTACAGAAAACATTTAATTACGTACGTGGATCTCCTATTCTATTTCTACTGCACATTCTAGAATATATGTGACTCTAGAAGAATGGTTAGGAGAGACCTCTGCCTAGACAGTGTGCTCCCCCAGGCTGTTTCTAGCTAACTCCCACTTATCCTTCAGATTTCATGCTCTAAAAAGATATTAATTAATTGTTTGTCTCTTCTATTATCAGGACGCTCTGTGGACACAGGGGCTGTTGGAGGCTGGAAGTTCTGTGTACTTGGAGATTAAGCCAAGAGGAGACTGGCTTTAAGGCTATCGGGATACGGAACTGGTTAGCAACAGGGGAAGATTGTAGGGTCTTCGGCAGGAGAACAAAATCAGCAGGGCACTGTCACAGAAACATGATGTTAATATATAATCATCATTAGAGCAAGGGAGGAAGAGTAGCTGGGAGACCTTGTACTTTCTAATGGAGCCTGTCAGGTAACGGCAGGCTCTTCCCCCAACTGCTGTGCATCCTGGCTTGGAAAGTAGATGCCAATCAGAATTCGCCTCTGGAATCCCAATGTATTCAGACTGTGTCTTAGAATCTACTTAATGCTCACCTGCTATTAATGTTTCACTGTTTAAAAGAAAAGAACCAGTTGTTAAATATCCTCTGTATTTTTCTGAAGGTTTGAAATGTCTCACAATAAAAGTGATGTAGAAGTAAGTAGATTAGATGGATAGATGATGATTGATAGATATAGATAGACAATAGATGATAAATACACAGACAGATATGATTGAGAGATGATGGATAAATAGATGTGATAGATAGATGCTAGAGATAGATAGATAGATAGATAGATAGATAGATAGATAGATATGATAGAGATCAATGATAGACAGGTAGATACATACATACATATATACATACATATGTACATACATAGAGTCATGATAGATAGATAGATAGATAGATAGATAGATAGATAGATGGATAGATGGATAGGAATAGATAGGAATAAATAGAAATAGGTATAAAACTACGAAGGCTCTCTCAGAATGATAATTCTACGCCATGTGAGATGACCTCCCCATATTATCATAAACTCTCCCACTTGATGCATTAGGTCCTTATTGATTTTTCATGCACAGTTTTCCTAGGGCTGCTTGCAAATGTAGAAATAATACAATAGTCCTTAAAATATGTAAAATTATGTTCAGGTGCCACGCTTCTGCTATCATTCCCAACACTGGTGCACTTGAATCAATTATCTGTTATTCTTTTATGTTCATCTCTCCAACTGGGAAACATCTGTATCCCAATCACCAATGGGCTGACCCATTTTCTGATCAAATTTATCTTCCTTATGGCACCATTAAGTAGGAAAAAAAAATCAACATCAAGGGTCTCACCTCCTAACAATCTCCCACTCATGTATTACAGGGTATTTATATCTTGCATCAGGAATAGCATAACCCAGATGTACTGGTTCTTTAATGCACACGGGACTTTCTGGAATGAAATAATTGTATGGCTTTTCAGTGTCTGTTTACAGTGTCAAATACAAGGAGAAAGTCTGGAAGTTGCAACACCAGAGAAAGAATGTTAGGCCAAACCTAACCTTCTCATCCTAACAATACCCTGCTTTTGCAACTATTAGAAATCCACTGTGCATGTTTCCCCATCACTACGCTTTCTCAAACACTTTAACCTCCAACTGGAAAATTGTATCTGCCCAGATGTATACCTGAAAACCCTCACTCAAACTTCATGGACCAGCTTAAATGTCGCATGTGATCTGAGAATGCTCCATATTGGCCACATCTGAATATCTGTGTACTCATACAGTATTTGGTTTCTAAATTTTGTGTAATGCTGTCAAGTTTCAAGGTTATTATTGTAATGGTTATTTGTAGCATGGCCCATGTAGCCTGGACTCAGGAGCCAGACTACACAGGTTCAAAGTCCAGTTCATCCCACACTAGGTGGCAGATGTCTGTTTGTTACACAATTGCTCTTTGCTCCCATTTCAGTGGTGTCAGTGGAAATGGAAACAATAGTGTCAGCCTTGCTGGGTGATTATGGAGATTAAATTAGTTAATATTTTAATATTTGAAAAATGCTTACAATAGGCTCTGGAACATTGTTTTTACTTAAGCTTTAAAAAATCTTATATGCCTATATCTATTCCTACCCTGGAAGACCTTTAAAGGTAGAAGACATACCTTCTACAGTTCTATTCCTTCATACTTAGCACTGGGCCAGTTGGGGGGATTAGATGGGAGAATAAGGGGATGGAGATTGAGGAGTGCATTTGTTGTGGTGAGCACCAGGTCATGTATGGAAGTGTGTATTCACTATATTATACACCTGAAACTAATATAATACTGTATGCTAACTAACTGGAATTCAACTTTAAAAAATAGTAAAAGGAGGGAATAATAATAATAAAAAAAATCTCTATCAGTTTCTGTGATTGCTATGTGCCCCAAGTCAAGGGGACAAATCACTATGAAAAACTTTAAAAAGGTGACAAACAAATACAATAAAGTAATAAATAATGTAATCATAGCTAACAATTATATTTGAGATTATTATAAGCCATACAGTTACATTTACAGTTAGTTGACTCTTGAACAACACAAAGTTGGGGCATTGGCCCCCATACAGTCAAAAATTCATGTAGAACTTTGACTCCCCACAGATTTAACCTGCTGTTAAAGAGCCTACTGTTGACCGGAATCCTTACTGATAACAAACAATCAATTGACACGTTTTGTATGTTTCATGTATCAGATGCTGTATTCTTACACTCAAGTAAACTAGAGAAAAGAATGTTTGTAAGAAAATCATAAGGAAAAAAAAATACATTTACAGTATTAGAAAAAAATCTATGAATAAGTGGACCCCTACAGTTCAACCCGTGTTGTACCAGGGTCAACCGAATATCATTTCCTCCTCACTTTGAGAGGAGTGCAAACATTATCCCCAGTGCAAGGAAACGGAGGCACAGGCTAGTAAAGCCTGTCAGGAAGTAGAGCCTCATTGCAGCCCTGCCTTTCTGCCCACCCACAGGGCTGCAGACATTATGATTCCAGCACAGGGGTATTCCCATTTCCACTTGGATTCCACTTGGATTCTTCAGGCCTGTCTTCTTGATAGTTGTCTCCATTTCAACTTCAGATGAGACTTGGGTTGTGATTTTCATGCCAGGCTATGATGTACGAGGCAGTTACTTGACTGACTCATGAGAGGGACTGACTCAGGCATGCACCAGACACTATCACTGAATCGATTTATTGAATTTTATTTTGTGGCTTAAAAACGACACTGCTTTCACTGGGTTCACAGTTCTGTAAGTCAGCAAGATGTCCGCCAGGGCTTCCTGAGCTGTCTCGTGCTTCCCTGGCCTCCGGGCAGGTCAGCCAGCGGTTGGATGACTTGGGGTGGCATTCTTCATATGGCTGACAATTGGCAGCCTATCGACTGGGGCCTCGGTTGACTGTCAGCTGGGACGTCATGGCTTTCCTCGGGGTGAACTCCCCTCATCCAGCAGGCCAGCTCAGACTCATCCATGAGGTGCTCCCAGGGATCAAGGGGTCAGGATGAGATAAGTACTCTCCAGTGTGCTTTAAAGTCACTGCTCCTGTCACACTTTTTACTCAGTAGTCCTATTGGCCAAGGCAAGTCCCATGCCATGCCCACAGTGTTGTAGAAAGTGACAACCTCAGATCATAGACTGAGAGAGGGTGCAGCTCTTCCTGAGTATGTGAACCAATAAATGAGTGATCCCTACATCATAGTGGTTCTGTGAAATTTGAGATAGTGGATTTATAACCACTTGGAAAATACACACACATTTTAGGTATGATTATTAAGGACTAGGAAGCTCACTTTCAGTATATGTGTTGCCTATAGTTCACCTTTACGTTGTCTGCAAAAAGATCCCTGAGTAACTGCCTGTGGATTTGGAATATTCTTTTCAGGTTTTTCTATAGATGAGTCATCTTTTTTATTTTAATAAAATATTTCATATATATAATATTATCTTTAACATCTTTTTAATATAATTTATTGTCAAATTGGCTAACATATAGTATGTATAGTGTGATCTTGGGGAAAATCCCAAATACAAAATCTAATAGAACACCTAAAAGGACTAGAAGAAGAAGAGCGAAGAAACCCCAAGGCCAACAGAAGAAAAGAAATAATATGGATTAGAACAGAAACAAACAACATAGAATCCAAAAAAAACAGTAGAACAGATTAATGAAACTAAGAGCTGGTTTTTTGAAAAAATAAACAAAATTGATAAGCCCCTAGTCAGACTTCTCAAAAAGAATACAGAGAGTACCCAAACAGATACAATCATGAATGAAATTGGACTTATCACAACCAGTCCCTAAGAAATATGAACAATTATCAGAGAATACTATAAAAAATTATATGCAAACAAACTGGACAACCTGAAAGAAATGGACAAATCCTAAGCACCCACACACTATCAAAACTCAAATGGGAAGAGATAGAAAATTTGAACAGACCTATAACTAGTGAAGAAATTGAATCAGTTATCAAAACTCTCCCAACAAATAAGAGTCCTGGGCCAGATGGCTTCCCTGGGGAATTCTACCAGACATTTAAAGCAGAGTTAATACCTATCCTTCTCAAGCTATTCAAAAAATAGAAATGGAAGGGAAGTTTCTGGACTCATTCCATGAAGCCAGCATTACCTTGATTCCCAAACCGGACAGAGACCCCACAATATAGATGAGCCATCTTAATGACTGATCTACAGGAGTTTTTCCAAAGTTTTCATTTTAGTCCCAACTGTGGTATAACATATATATTTTTTAAAAATTCCTGATGCCTGTGTAACTTTTTTCTTATAAAAATAAGATAATAATTTTTTTCCAATGTCATTTTTATGTGAAGAGAATAGAAAAGCAATGTAAGCCTATTTATCAAACCACACAAGTGTTTTTTTCAAACTGCCCAAATTATCTCATCTTCTTTGTCAGAAGTGGCATTGGGCATGTCAAACCCGCACACTAGAGGGTTCATTTGAATGTATTTGTTTTCTTATTTGGAACACACAACTCTAGGATTAAACTGGCATTTATTTCTTTTTGTCCCAAATGTGCCAATCCCTAACCTGATACTTCTGGGTTATGCCTTAGGAGGCAAGTTGGACAATGAGAAACTATGTTTTTGGTGTATATCATGAAAACTGAGATCTAAGCAACTCGATAATAAAGATACTACAGGCATTAATTGCCCCATGCAAATTTATGTAAATGTATGCAAATATGCACAGGCCCAAAGTCCCTGGCCCCCTTGCGTTCCTGCTGTGGGCAAGCAAAATTCTGAATAAAAAAGGAAAAAGTGTCCAGAGTTATAGAATCAGCCAGGTAATTCTGAGTCCTCAAAAATATTCTTTCCAAAAGGTCACACTTGATATCATCCAAACTCCACAGCACGTTTCCTTGGAAGTCATTATTTATGTCCCCTTTTTAAATTGTGGAAACTGAGGCTCAGATTGGTTATTGACTGAGATCACAGAGCTGGAGAGCTATGCACCAGCTTTGCTTCTCAGAAGTGTGATTTCTGCGCCAGATTCGACCTTCATTTCAATCTGTATCCACGGTACTCAGCGAAGTGATTTTGCTACAACAGAAAGTTGTTAATTTCTTTAATAAATATTTATTGAGGATTTACCATGTACCAAGGTACATCACCATTTATGAGAAAACTAAATGGGCAGGCACATTTGTACATAGGAATTCGTATTACAATGTTATTTATAATAACAGAAAAGAAAAGCTGTCTAAAGTGCACAATAGGGAGCCGGTTACATAAATTCTATTCCCAGCCAAGAATATTAGATGGACACTTGTGAAGAAGATTGAATGACGTAGGGCAGGGATCAGGAAATTCACCTGCCATTTGTTTCTTATATATAAAGTTTTACTGGAATATAGCCATGCTCACTCATTCATGACTCTTCACTCCTGCAATGGTAGAATCCAGCATCTGTGACACAGACACACAAAGCCTGAGATACTTACTATAGGCCAGCCCCTGATAAAGACATTCATAAGATGATGGGGGAGAAGTACAGAACACAGAGAGGAAGCATGCTCACAGATGCTATGACTGTCACCGCATCCCCGCCAGTTTTGATCCACTCACCAGGCTCTTCAGATTCACGGTGACTCATCACCAGAATTGCTTCCTGTGCTCCAGCTACTGCCCGGGAGCCGGGCACTGAGGGCTAGCAATGAATCCTCCACCCCTGCCCTCGAGGGGTCACAGCCAAATCAGCTGCTGTAAAATAGGATTTAGGGGAAGATGAAATCTACACCACATTTATTCAACGGGGAGAGGAGAAACTAGAAAATCATAAAGAGCGTGCTTTACCATAAATATCTGCGAGAATGGGTTCTAGTGACAGAATTATAAGGAAGAAGTATAAAATCAAAATTAGAGAATATTTTATGTGACTCTATCAGAAAATAAGAAACCAGAAAGACAAAAAGAGTGAAGAATAAGATGATTAGAACCAAATATAATATGCTTACAAGACATTTTATGTGGCTATAAACATGAATATATACACATTTGTCTGAGCACACACATATATGTACACATGTGTATTAAATGCATATACACACAAATAAATAACCCTATGCCTGTATGTAGAATTAGAGAACATCGATTCGTTTCTAAATTATATGGATGTTCATATATATTAGGGTACAAAACACGTACATAGTAATAAATGTGTACTCGTGTAGATTAGGTTATGTATAAAGCTTATATATGTCAATGTACATATGTAAGAATATATACTAATATATTTTGAAGAATCTGTATAACACAGCCCAAATTCTCAGACTACAATGCAATTAAATTTAAAACATCAACAACAACAGTATAGTTAATGCCACTTTCCCCTAAAATGCTTGAAAATGTGATGGGCTAAAATGGGAATCTGAGTTAAAATTATTTAAAATCTATGTATATTTAGTGCTCGCTTCGGCAGCACATATACTAAAATTGGAATGATACAGAAAAGATTAGCATGGCCCCTGCGAAGGATGACATGCAAATTCGTGAAGCGTTCCATATTTTTGACACATGAAACGATGTTCAGCGTCCCTCCTCATCAGGGAAATACAAATCAAAACCACACTGAGATACCACCTCACGCCAGTCAGAGTGACTAAAATTATAAACAAATCAGGAGACTCTAGATGCTGGTGAGGATGTAGAGAAACGGGCACCCTCCTACACTGCTGGTGGGAATGTAAATGGGTGCAGCTCCTCTGGAAAACAGTATGGAGGTTCCTCAAAAAATTAACAATAGAACTCCCCTAGGACCCAGCAATAGCACTGCTAGGAATTTGCCCGAGGGATACAGGAGTGCTGATGCACAGGGGCACATGTACCCCAATGTTCATAGCAGCACTCTCAACAATAGCCAAAACATGGAAAGAGCCTAAGTGTCCATCCACGGACGAATGGATCAAGAAGATGTGGTTTATCTATACGATGGAATACTACATGGCAATGAGAAAGAATGAAATCTGGCCATGTGTAGCAACATGGATGGACCTTGAGGGTGTTACGCTGAGTGGAATAAGCCAGGCAGAGAAGGACAGCTACCATATGTTTGCACGTATAGGAGGATTAGGAGGAACTTAACGGAGGACCAAGGGGGAGAAGAAGAAAAAAAATAATTGGGGAGAGGGAGGGAGACAAACCATGAGAGACTCTTGAGTGCTGAGAACAAACTGAGGGCTAATGGGGGTAGGGGCGGTTGGAAGGGGGGGATGGGCATGGAGGAGGGCACTTGTTGGGATGAGCACTGGGTGTTATATGGAAACCAACTTGACAATAAACTATTTAAGAAAAAAATATTTTTAATTAAATAAAATCTATGTATATTTAGAATGAGTTAGAAACAAATATGTTGCATATCAAAACTCATGTGATGAAGCTAAATAAATATTTAGAGACAAAAGTCTAGCTGGATTTATTTAAAACAATAAAAATTTTAAATAAATTAAGATAATTAAAAATCTGTAGGAAACTTATTAAAATTAATAAGAGAATTAAGCGAAGTTGTTGGGTAGAAGATCAACATTCAAGAAAACCACGTTCTTATTTACCAATAATATTCAATTACTAAAAATACCTAATAAAAAAACATTATGTTCACAGTTACGAACAGTTTTATCAGGCCCAGCAATAATCATTTCAAAGGACAAGTCATATGGCTATGAAGACAACTGCCAAAAAGTTATTTAACGTTAGAAGAAGACCCAAATAAAATATTATGGTCAGGTTCAAAGCACCTGAGTGGCTCAGTCAGTTAAGCATCCAACTCTTGATTTCTACTCTGGTCATGATCTCAAGGTTCATGTGATCAAGTTTCGAGTCCGGCTCTGCGCTGCCCATCCCCTGCTCATTCTCTCTCTCTCTCTCTCTCTCTCTCTCTCTCTCTCAAAACAAATAAACTTTTAAAAAGACACAGTCATATTCTTAGAAGTAATATCAATGAAGATGCCAATTTCCTGGAAATTGTTCTGTTATTTCAATGCAGTTACAGCCCAAAGTGTTTATTAGTCAGAGAACTTGCCCTGTAGTCATAAAAATAACATGACAGAGCAAAGAATCAATGCAAATTGAGACAGTTTTGAAGAAAATAAGATTGGGTACCTGTCCTACCAGGTATCAAGATGTATTATAAATATATGGTAATTAAAATTATGCGGCCAATACAGGGGATAGAAAACAGACTAAAAAAAATAAGACAGAAAGTCCCTAAACTGACTTATGTTAATATAGAAACCTGAATGGTACAGGGGAGGCATTCACAAGTAGCCTGGGAGAAATGGATCACACATTAATGTTTCAGAGACAATTGTTCATCCATGTCAAAAATGAAATATCTGCAACCTACCTCATCATATCCTCAAAGCAGAAATTCCAGACCTAATAAGTACTTCAGTATAAAAAGGGAAACTCTAAAGCTTTCAAACAACACGTAAGAATATATATTCATGTTATAAGTGTAGTGAAGAATTTTTTAAACAAGAAACCTAACCTAATAAGAAATCAAATCCAATGGAACTGATTGGAAAAATCCAACTCTATTATATGTGATCATTTATGCATAGCAAAAGAAAATGTTAACTACAAGAAAAAGTAAGGCCAGACTGAGAAAAAATGTTTATGAAGCATATAGATAACACAGGGAAAATATCCAGAATATAAAATAAACTTCTAAAAATTTATAAGAGAGAAAAAGAGAAAGAGAGACTTGAGAGAGGAAGTGAAGAGACACAGAAAGAAAGAAGGAAGGGAGGGAGGAAGAAAGAAATTTCCGAGCCAATTCTAAAATTGAAATGAAAAAGCAGAGGGCCTAGAACAGCCAAAATAATTTTGAAAAAGAAGAGCATGGGGGCGCCTGGGTGGCTCGGTCAGTTGAGCATCCGACTTCGACTCAGGTCATGATCTCACGGTTCGTGGGTTCGAGCCCCGTGTCAGGCTCTGTACTGACAGCTCAGAGCCTGGAGCCTGCTTCGGATTCTGTGTCTCCCTCTCTCTCCGACCCTCCCCTGCTCATGCTGTCTCTATCTCTCTCTCAAAAATAAATAAAATATTTAAAAAAAATTAAAAGAAGAGCATGTGTAAGTATTTTTGTTTACTGATTTCAATACATACCATAAAAGTACAGTAATAAAGGCAGTGTGATATTAGTATAAGAGTCTAGAAGTGAATTGAACAGAATGAAGAGTTCAAAAATGGAACCACACTTCCATGGTTAACTAATTTCTGCCAAAATTGCTCAGGTTATCCAACAAAGAAACAATAGCCTTTCAACAATAGGAATGACTAGATGATCTGTAAAAAAACAAGTCAACATTGGCACTCACACCATAGAAAAACAAACCTGATATGGATGTGAGGTATTAAATATGAAGGCTGAAGCTGTTAAGTATCTAAAAGAATCCCCATGTTCATAACAAATGGGCTGGACCATGATTTCTGAAGCAGGAGAGCGCAACCATAGTCTATGGACAGGAAAATTAAGGATGTCCAAATCAAAATTAAAAATGTCTGATCTCTGAAAGACACTGTTAACAAAATGATGGGGTGCCTGGGTGACTCAGTCAGTTAAGTGTCCAACTCTTGATTTCAGCTCAGGTCATGATCTCAAGATTCTTAGAATTGAACCCTGCATTGGGCTCTGTGCTGACAGCATGGAGCCTGCTTGGGATTCTCTCTCTCTCTCTCTCTCTCTCTCTCACACACACACACACACACACACACACACACACACACACAAAATAAATAAATTAACATTTTAAAAAAAAGAAAAGGACAACCCATGTCACAGACTGGGAGGAAGTATTTGCAAATCAGATACCTTACAACTTAATGCTGATGATATAATGAAGTCTTACCACTCAATAACGAGAAGGCAAATCAATGAAAAAGATGGGCAAAACATCTAAACAGGCATTTCACCAAAGAAGCCATATGCCTGGTCAATAAGCATATGAAAAGTGGCTTAACATCAATAGTCATCATCAAAAGTAAAACTAACTGCAGAATGATTCTATTCATAACACTGAAAAACATGTGAAAGAATGCCAAATATAAGTTATATTAATGGAGTTATAGCAACATATAAATTTCTACAAATACATTCACACATACAAATATATGCTCATATAGGTATACATTAATAACAGACTATCTGTGAAGATTTACATTAATATATATCACATTAGCATAAAGACTTGTCTGGAAATAATAGATACCAATATTCAAAATGCGGATTTTGAGTATGAAAGGAGAGTATTAGGACAGTAGAATGATATAGGAGACAAAGTATTTCTCTAATGTTTCATGTCTTATACCCTCTTAAATTTTGGTAAAGTATAGAGCATGCTTGTAGGATATGCCTAGTAATACATATCTTTTGGCTGAAACATTTGGGGCAAATGTCTTCATAATCCTAAAGTTTTTTAGATTTTAGAAAAGAAATATGATCCATGTACTGTATATGTCTTCCCAGCCCCCGCAAGATCTGGGGTGGTGACCTGCAATTAAATACACAAATAATTCTGCTGCAAAGAGATGAACATTCACAAGAAGAGGGCTATGGTGATTATTGCAAATAATCTCACTTCAGTTCTGATGAGGCTCTCCTGCCAAATAAGTTGGTCCCAACCTTTTTTGTGAGAGTACCTTTCAGAACCTTCCAGATTTGGGTATGATTGATAAGGGCTTGTGGATCTCCAGTACATTGTCATAGGCCTAACATATTAAAAAGGATTATAAAGAATGAGCAATTTGACCCTCAAGATGGATCCCTCCTCACTTTCCCACTCAATCGGCTTGTGCATAAAAATAAACAATTATTATATGCTGAGCTGAGCTTTGTAACCATCTTCTCCATTCTCCTCCCTCAAGAGCTGCAGGGAACCCTCATCTGACACATCACTGATTGTGTTTTCTTTGCTGGGTTCAGGTACAATTTCAAGGTCAGGTGTGCACTCTGTGTCCCCCACCCCATTCTCACCTCACAGTGTTAGAACTCTGGCACTGCCTTCTCATTGCATGACCCGTGCTTCTGAGTTCTTAGTCGTTACATCTGCAAGTGCTCACAGCTAAATTTAAATTTAGCTTGTACTGCTTCCTCCAATATGCTCGGCAAAAAACTGGCTGCCTATTTAACTCTTTAACTTAGAAGTGGCTTTTATCTGATGCCTGATCTTGCAGATTTCCCCATAACCTGCATGTGCTGCTCTGCCTATAGCCTCTGTTGTCATCAACATACTCGGTTGCTGTGGTAATAAAGTGGGCACTGAAAGTCCCTTTCAGAGTAAGAGTCGCTTCCTGCATGGGGTCCAGGCTGAGAACATGTTCACCATAAGACGATGGGACGTCATCAGATATCCCCCGGGGCAGCCAAAGTAGCAAAGGAGGTAACTGAATCGCCTTCTGCTCATTCTGTGCGGCTCGATGTTCCCAGATCTGGGTGTGTCATAGTTCTGTAAAGTTTCGTGAAAAGTCAAAAACTTTTGAGGAGACCATAGAATTAACAATATTTGTATTTTGCAAAGTTGGGCATTAACAAATACACAGCCTACCTTGTCCCATTCTCTTCATTCCCAGAGAGGAACATACATTCAGCTCGTTGGAGTATGTACCACATTGTCTTCATTTCTGTTCTTTCATCAGACCAATGAAAACTCTTCCATAAAAAGTCTTGGTGCATGGACTGCATTTATGGGCCATTAGACAAATGCCCAGCTGAGGGATAAATGTGGGTCAATCCATAGATTCATAGTTTTATTCTGAAACTGCCATTAGATCTCCCCCTGCTATGACAATAAACTATTTGTAAAAAAAATAAAAAAAAAAATAAATAAATAAATAAATAAAAAAAAAAAAAAAAAAAAAAAAAAATCCCCCTGCTAGTGGGCAATTTGTTGACAAGTTAGAAAATATATAGCTAAAGGCAAACATTTATAGAACAGTCAACACCTTTTCCCTGTGAGGTGAAAAGTAGAAATAACATTCACACCAATGATCCATGGTTTTAAATAGCTCTGATTTCATTTCTGTAAGCCTCCTTTTAGGCACTTAAAATCACCTTTTCAGTAACAAGAAATAATCAGAGATGCAAGAAAAGATTTATATAAGGCTATTGCCTTGCAGTGATCTTCACACACACACACACACACACACACACACACACACACACACAGAGGCAACTTTCTACATTGTCAAAATGGGCAAATAAATATAGGGAAGTTTTATTATGGGAAATTATGCAGCCACTAAAAATCATATATTTAAGGAATATTTACTCATAGAGGAAATGATCATGATTGATATAAAGTGAGAAAAGTAGGACACCAAACTACATGGATTTCAGCGTGATAAAGTTTATACATATACGTGCACAGTTGATAGTGTTTCCCTCTAAATTACAATTAACATCTATATACTTTTTTTTTGCTTTTTTTGCCAATTTTTCAAAAATTAACATGTATTACTCTTATAAACAGAAAAGATAAATTTATATTCACTTTTATCACAGAAGATAATGATCGGAAGTCATCCTAGCTGCCTCTTGGTATTAGGGTCCACTATCCCTAAATTATAACTCTATTTTTTTTAATTTGTAAATCTTTATTTACTTTTGAAAGAGAGAGAGAGAGGGCGAGCAAGCTAGCAGGGGAGGAACAGAGAGAGAAGGAGACACAGAATCAGAAGCAGACTTCATGCTCCGAGCTGTCAGCACGAAGCCCAACGCAAGGCTTGAACTCACAAACCATGAGATCATGACCTGAGCCAAAATCAGACACTTAACCAACGGAGTCATCCAGGCGATCCCCTAAATTACATTCTATCTGCTACACCTTGTCAACTTATAGTGCCACCATTTTATTAAATAATATTTGTGGTGCTCCTGAAATGACAAGTATCTAAAACCTGATTCATTGAAAGCCACGTGTTAAACATCTGAAAGAATTCAGATAGCTCTTCACATTATTGTTCCTCTTCTTAAGGGTTTACTAAGCACATTTATAATGCAAGGAAAAATTAATGAGAAGACATACTGAAAGCATTTTCTTCAAGTCCTGGAAGTCAATTCTGAAGCATAAAGTAATATTTTCAACATATATGACTCTTCTCTATCCATGAAAATGGGTCCCCCATGTAAGCGTCCGGAAATGACACTTTCTTAGGCAGTTCAAGAAGAAACACAGTAATGAAGTCCATGAACTCAGAGGTCAGCCTGCTTGGGTCTGAGTCTTTGCTCCACATGTTAGTGGCTAAGCTACTTTCACAAATAGAATGCCTCTGTCTTGGTGTTTTCATTTGTAAAATGAAGGTACTAAGAAAAGCCCTCTGGTCAGGTTTTGTGAGACCCTCCATTCAGTTATCCGTAATCTGGAACAAACATGTCCTGGACACTGAGCCAGTCATTAGATGTAGAGCAGTGAATGTGACAGGTTCGTCTCCTGTCTTCATGGAACTTAGATCCTATTTGGAAAGAAATACAGTTAACCAGGAAGCAATGAACACCATCGTAGGAAGTGCTTAGAAAAGACATAAAGAAAAACCAGCAGCGTAGGGGGATAGAGGACGGTGGGCCTTGCACCTATTTTAGATAAGCCGGTTAATGAAAGTGTCTCTAAGTGTGACCTGAGAGGAGCAGGTCCCCAAGAGCCACAGGAAGGGATAAGAGAGGAAAGTTTAGTGAATTTACTAAGTAGGAAAGAAGCCTCTGCCCCCACACAGGACAAGTAAGGAAGAGCGTGGCAGCCTGTGAGAGAGAGGGAGTCTATATCCCACCAGGGTGGATATACTTTAACTTGAAATTAAGCTTCTAGAAACATTTTAATCTTGGCAAGGTGATTTCTGTGTTGTTGTTTTTTTTTAATGTTTTATTTATTTCTAGGAGAGAGAGAGAGAGAGACAGCATGAGCAGGGGAGGGTCAGAGAGAGAGGGAGTCACAGACTGAAACAGGCTCCAGGCTCTGAGGTGGCAGTCAGCACAGAGCCGCCTGGGTGGCTTAGTCGGTTAAGTGTCCGACTTTCGCTTAGGTCATGATCTCGCGGTTCGTGGGTTCAATTTCTGTGTGTTTTTAAAATACTCCCTTGGCTCCACTGCAGAGATCAGGTCACAGAAGTGTAGGGTGTGCATAGGGGGAGCAGTTAGGAGCCTACTGCAGTAATTCAGATGAGCAATGGTCGTAGTTTGCTCTGTCCAGAGGTGCAGAAGGGGTCCGAGAAGTCGTTGATTTCAATGCAACTGGGGAAAGCATTGATGGGATTTGCTCATGGGTTGAGCACGTGGCTGTCAAGAAAAGATGGCCAAGAAGATGAAGTCCAGGTTTTGGGTCTGAGCAGTCAGGTGAATGGGGACACCATTAGTGAGAACCAAAACTGACTAGAAGCAGGTCTGAGAGGGAAATGAAGAGCTTGGGTCTGAACTTGTTAAGTTTGGGAGACACCTTTGGCAGCCCAATGGGATAGAGAAGGTAGTTAGAAGTATGTGCTGAGAACATTTGCCCACCATCCAGGTATGTGCCATATTGAAAGTCATGAGATTAGATGAATGATCTAGGATGTCTGTGCAGAAGCAAGGATGAGGGTCAGGGACATGTTTCCATGTAGAGAAGACAGGCAGTGGCCCAAACAGGCCACGAAGGAAGTTTGGGAGTCAGAGAGTGTGGTGGCCCAGAAGCCAAGAAAAGAAGATGAAATAATACAAAAATCGTATACATTATAGAGACTGCTCCATGATTCTGATGGCGCCAAAGGACAAATCACAGCCTCTCTGAGTCTTAGTTTCCCCAACTGAAAGATGAGATGAAGTCCCCTTGTAGGGAGGCTTTCTATGGGGAGTGGTTTCACAGGGAGAACTCACAGAGGTAGAGGAGGTACACCATTTGGCACACCACCCATTGGCATATTATGTGTTCGTTAATTATTATGATATTATAATTGATAATAACCAGAAAGATTTTTTTTAATTGCATGAAAAATGCAACTTCCACGACCTGCCACTAACTTGTCTCAGAAGTCTATTCTGGGATGGGTCTTTTCCCTGGCTCCCTTCATTTCTTTATTTCTTCCCTTCCTCCCTCCCTCCCTCCTCTCCTTCCTTCTTTCCATTACCTGTCTTCCTCCCTCCCTCCTTTCCTTCCTTCCCCTCTTCCTTCCTTCTTTCCTTCCATCTTTCCTTTTTATTAACCTCAGTCACACATAACTGGAATAATTGTAATTTTGGTGCATGACACATTTTCATTTATTTAGTTTCTTCTATAGATATTTTTAATAGCATGCAACCATTAACCCACACTTCAAAATGAAAGCTAGGTCTCTGACAATAGCTGCTTCTAACTGTAGGCCCCCACACACCACCTCAGGCCATCTCGCTTCTCACCCACTGTGATCATAGTCCGAATCTTCAGCTCATCATTAACTTGCTCTTTTTTTTTTTTTTCATAGATGTATAGCATCTATGTAGATTCCTAAAGAATACTTCCAATTTACTGGTTTTAAACTTTATAAAGAGTTTGGACATTTTCCATGTAATATCATATTATAAATACTCATCCTTTATCTCTGAATCATTGTAATTAATTAATGCTTCCTGTATTCCACTTTGTAGCTATATCATACTCTGTTCTTTGACTCTCCCACTGATAGGTAATGTTGTTGTTCCTAAATTTTTTGCAAGTGTTAGCAGTACAGTTATGACATCCTGTCCCCCACCGTATATGTGTATTTCTTTCGAGAATATTCCTAGAAACAGAATTACTAGGGCTATTGGCTTTATGAAAACTCAAATTTAAGAGGTAATGGCAAATTGATTTTCAAAGTATTTGCATCCATCTTCCCTCTCACCAGTGACATATAGAAGATCCTATAAATTCTAGAATACCCACCACAGGAATTTCCACAATTCAAAAATATTCTCAGTTGAAACTATGTAAAAAAGTTTCCCTATCATCAAGCATGTTGGACATTTCTTTATATGTTTATTGGCTTTATTGTTCATTTGTATCTTGTCCAATTTTCAAAATGACTGTTTGACTTTTTATATCAATTCTTTCATAGGTGTGTGTATTATAAATATCTACTAATTTATAACTTGTCTTTTTACTTTATTTAAAAGTGTTTTGGTTAGGGACCATAAAGCTGGCTCTGTCAGTAGACCATATGACCCTCGATGTTCAGGTTGTGAGTTCAAGCACCATCTTAGTCATAGAGCTTACTTAAAAACAGATGACTTGGTTAATTTTAACAAGGTGAAAATTTTAAACTATTACTTTATAGTCAGTACTTTTGTGTCTTGTTTAAAGGTCTATTCAATTCTGAAGGTCTAAAGCATATTCCCATCTGTTTGCTATAAAGATTTTTAGGGTTCTGTCTTATATTTGAGCCCTTAATTTATCTAAAGTTAATTTTTGTACACGGTGTGAGGTAGGGGTCCAATTTTTATTTTTACATATGGATAATAATTTTTCCAATCTTTTTTTTCTTAGTTTCATTCTCTCCTCTGTCATCTCACCACTGTTCATATGTAAATACCCAAATCCCCCATACATGTAGATGGATTTTCCCCTTATACCTCATTGATAAACATGTCTTTCTCTGTTCTGTTTCCACACTCCTGTCATGTCTTAGTTTCATAATAGATGCTAATACCTGGTATCACCTTTTTCTACCTTCCTCCTTCAGAAGTCTCCTTAACCTTGCAGGTTTAACCTCTATTCTCTACTATATATTTTATAAATTACTTTTCAAGTTCTATAACTGTAACTGCATCAAGTGCAAATTTCTACTGTAGGTAAAATTGATATTTTTATAATTTTAGGTTATCTATAAACATAGTACATTTCTCCATCTATTTATATATTCTTTACTATCTCTTACTAAATTTCTCTAGGGTGTTTCTTATAGCGTTCTCTCTTTTTCTTCCCCTAATTCCTTCAGAGTGTTCTTAGGAAAGGGACTCTGCAGTTATGCAGTTACATTCCTTCAGAATTTTGGTCACAAACAAACACAAAATTCTTTCTATCTTCCTTCTGCCTTTTTTCCTCTAATAATGACGGGTGTCCATATCAGTACACAGTATGCAACTTCATACTTGATGTTGCTTCCTCTGTTTTTAATGCCCTGTGTTCTCTTCTCATGTTGGTTAACACCTATTTATTCTCTGACATTAGGTCATGCTTCACCTTTTCCATTAAAATTTTTATGACCCTTCAGCCTGGGTGAGTTGCCCTGTGAGATTGTTTACATCTCACGCAAGCCTTTCTAATTTCAGTTGAACTCATGTATGGGTTTGTCTTATCCATTATGCTCTGAGCACAGGAATAGTATTTTTTGTCTTTGGTTTTCCAATGTCTAGCATAGGGTCCTTCATATACAACTTGCAAAGTCATCTTAATAATCTATAGGTCATGGGGCTGGGGATATTGACTGAGTCAATATCATTAAGTGAACAATTGTTCAAAAAAAAAAAAAAAACAGCCAAGGAATCTGAATCTTAGTCCTTTGTCATCCCTAAAACAGTAGGAGGAGACCATTGATGGGCATTTCTCTCTGAGCATCCATCCTTCCGTTTACAGCATGGGCGTAATTCCTGCCCTCCATTATCTCATTGAAAACTCTTTGAATTCTAAAAGGGGGGGAAATGTAGAGTGTTCAATGTTTTGAAAATACAAGGATTCAGAATCCACAGGGCTTTGTGTCTATGAACCCCACCACTACCTTCAGACTTTTAGAGAAGCATCGGAGTGTATTTTGTATCATTAATGTTCTTGTTAGGATAAGAAGACTTTTATATATGCACAGCGATAATGAATCTCCCCCCCCCCTTTCTCTACACACACACACACACACACACACACACACACACACACACACCCCTTAACTGTCAGGTAGTCGTTGCTAAGGAATCATTAAAAAGTGATAAAATCCAAAGACTGTCTTTTTTTATTTCAAGAATGTAGCAACAAGTTAAACAGTAAATTAAAGATTCATTGTCTTCTATTATTTAATAACATTTATAAAGACCTCTTTATATTGCTTCAGTGAAACAACTTTTAAACTATACATTAAAGATTCAATTCTATTTTATCATGTCCTTAATCCCATTTTGGGGGTAAGTTTCTTAACACTATGCACCATTTAACATTTTTATGAAATTCTGAGTTATTTTGACGAAGACAGGAGCAGTGGCTTTAACTACAGTGGTCACATTTTCCAACGTGGGGGAGAATTCTTAGCCTGTGGCAGTAGTTTGAAACTCAGCTCTGGAAAACCCTTGGATCCTGGGGTGATGACCTGGGATCACTGTGGGGAGTGAGGAGGGCAGTGCAGGCAAGCAGAAAAAGTGTATGTGGTCCTTTAATAATTATAAAGTGTACATAGAAGTAAAGATATTAGGTTTGCAAATGTCCATGTTTTACCCCAATATAACAAATGAACCTATACACCACCACCACATGTTTCTGACTTCTTCAAACATTGAGCTCGCCTTTGAAATGTCTTCGTTCCCCCCTTTTCCCTTAGAGGTCATTAGCATTTTGGAGCTGTGTATCCTTCCCATTAGCACTTATACCACATACCTTTTTAATTATAAGCAGTAAACTGTATTATTTGGTGTGTATTTAAAAGTCACATAAATGGTATCATGCCATGTATGTCCTTCTGTAACATTCTGTTATTCCTTCAAAATTATTTGTAAGATTTTATCCATGTTGATTCACACAGATCCATTCATTTCAACAGCTGTGTGTCTATAATCATCAGGGGTCTTGATTGCAAACAACAGAAAGTGACCCTCGTTACATTAACCAGAGGAGGATTTAAGGAGAAGGATGTTGAGAGGCTGACAGATGAAACAGACAAAAAGTCTGAAGAAATAGGGCAACCAGGGGAGAGATCAGGAAGCTGACATCACAGTTGCAATCTTATCAAAGGAAGTGTGGCCAGTTACCTCGCTGGCACCTCTGGACTGTGCCTGTCACCAGGATGGCATCAGGGTCAACACCACCGGACTACACATGTCACTCAAGCTGGTGTTGCTAAAGTGTGAGGGTCACCCCTGGGTGTGCCTTGCTGCTGGCACCGCTGCCCCATGCTGCACCACTCCCGACATGGCCACCCCTGCTGGCGCAGGACCCTGGACAGGGGACGCTGAGCTGTGCCGCCTTCATCGCTGGTGCTCCCTAGTACTCGCTGCCACTGCTCCCTCCTGCATTCTGGTTTTCTCTGTGTTCTGTCATTTCTCTGGCATTGCTACACCCTGAGAACAGAGCACTGAATAAGACTAAGTATTTGTTCTCACGGGGCTTACACTCTGGAGGCAAGGTAGATAATAAACAAGCTATGTTATATCTGCATCTGCTTGTGACGCATATCTACATATCTGGTGACACTTGCTCAGACTCAAAGTCCCCAGCAGAACTTTGGTGGAGCATGTGATTGTTCAAACTCAGATCTTAACAATGCTATGCCTGCCAGGAAGCCAGAAGAGGACTATTTACTCCCCATCTGCAGCCTTGGGTAACATTTTTTTTTTTCCTACTGAAAGAGGGTATTGGGTCTTGGTATTGCCATCACCTTAATTTTAGAAGTGATATCGAAAGTAGTTTTAATTTGAATTTCCCTGATCTAAAATGAGAAATGTGTTCACTACCCACGAGGGTTTCTTCCTCTATCACTTGTTCATATCTCTGTCTTCTTTTCTTCTGCTTTTCTGTCTCTTTCGTATTACATTGCAGGGGAAAACTGAATATTCTGATTTATTTTTTACGTTTATTTATTTATTTTGAGAGGGGGGAGGAGGAGCAGAGAGAGAGGGAGAGCACTCCAAGCAAACTCTATGCGCAACATGAAGCCCGATGTGGGGCTCAATACCACAACCATGAGATCATGACCTGAGTCAAAATCAAGAGTTGGATGCTTAACCAACTGAGCCACCCAGGCACCCCTGAATATTCTTATTTAAATGTACTAATCCTGGATAGCTAAGTATGTTGATAGCATATTATCCCAGCCTTTGGCTTATCTTTCAACAGTATTTATGCTTTTTAAAAAAAAAATCAGGTTCACTGAGTTATAATTCACATAAAATCAAACTCACCAGTTTTAGCATATAGCAAGTTTGCGCAAATGTAAACAGTCACAAACATGGAATAGAATATTTCCACCACCCCTGACATCCCCTCATGCCTATTTGTACTCGGTCTTCTCTCCCATCCCCAATCATTTATTTCCTGTCCATATATAATTATTTTTTTAATTTCATATAAATGGAATCATACAGTATGTAGCCTTTGGTGTCTGGATTTCTCCTTTAACATAAGCTTTTGAGATGCATTAAGCTATGATACAGATCAGCAGTATGTTCCTTTTTATTGCTGAATAATATTCCATAATATTTCATGTGAACATACCACAATTTGTTTATCCACGCACCAGCTAATGTATATTTGGATTGTTTCCAGCATTTTGCAATTATAAATAAAGCTAGCATGAGTATTCAAATCCAAATCTTTGTATGTGGGGAGGTTTTTATTTATCTGGGGTAATTTAGGAGTGGGATTGATGGTCACAAGGTAAATGTTTATATAACTCAACAAGAACCCACCAGAGTGGTCTTTACTTGGAGGTATTTTGCATGGCTGCAAGCCCTGAAGGACGGTTGTGGGTTCTCCACATCTTCACCAACACTTGATAGTGTGAGTCATTGGGATCTAGCCATATTAGTGAGTGGAAACTTCTTCTTTTTTTTTTTATTTGAAGTTTCCAGTTTTTCTCTTTTAAAGGCAAATGATTTAGAGTGCTTTTCAGTGTATTTACTTGCCATCCCTGTATCTTTCTTGGTGAAATGTTTGTACAACTCTTATGCCCCGAATTTCTAAAATAAGGTCATTTTTCTTTTTATGATCAAGTTGTAGAAGTTCTTTGTATATTCTGAATACAAGCCCTTTGTCAGACAAATGTGTATATTTTCTCTCAGACCATGGCTTGCTTTGTCATTTCCTTAGCTGTCTTATGAAAAGCAATTTTTTTATTTTTATGAAGTTTGCTTTCTTTTTTCTTTTTAGGATTCATGGTTTTTGTGTCCTATCTAAGAAATCTTTGCTTCACTCAAGGTCACAACCACTTTTTTTTCTGTAGTTTTATCTAGACGTTTTACAGTTTTCACTGCTGTTATATTTAGGGGTGTGATTCATTTCTAATTCATTGTTTATATAGTGTAAGGTAAGGGTTGGGCTTCATTGTTTTCCATCTGGATGTCCAATTATTCAAGCACCATTTGTTCCAAAGACTATTCTTTCTCTTTTGAATTACTTTGGCAGCTTTGTTGAAATTCAATTGACCATATACTGAGGATGTATTTTTCCACTTTCGACTCTTTTCCATTGATCTATTATGTCTGACTTTACACCAATAACACAATGGCTTGATTACCATAGCTTTATTATAAGCTTTAATTCAGGTATTGCAATTCCCAAAGAACCTAATTTTTAAGTATTTTGAATTTCCATATGAATTTTAGAATCAGCTTGCCAATTAAAAAAAAAATCTCCCTGTGATTTTTGATTGGAATTTTTTAAATCTGTATTTGAATATAAGGATATTAAACTAAGCGATAACGAGTCTTCCAAAATATAACATGTTTCATCCATTAATTTATTAAGTTTTTTTTTTTAAACTCAATTCAGCTCAGTGTTGTAGGTTTGGGTGGATTGATCTTGCAAATATCTCTTCCCTTTGCCCTTGCATGGTATTATTTAAATTTCAATTTTTATTTGTTCATTGCTAGTATAAGAAATACATTCACGTTTTGTATACTGACTATATCTTAGGCTTTGTTAAACTCACTTATGAGTTATAGAATGTCTTTTATATCTTTCTTAGAATTGTCTACATAGACAATTATGTTTCTGTGAATAAATAGTTTCACTTCTTCCTCTCAAATTTGGATGCCTTTTATGTCTTTTTTTCTTGCCTGATTGCACAAGCTAGGACCTCCAGTGCGATATAAAATACAAATGGTGTGCGTGGACATCTGTGCCTTGTTTCCGATCTTTAGAGGAAAGCATTCAGTCCCTTGCCATTAAATATAATATGAGCTCTAGGTTTCTGCTAGTCCCTTTATCAGGTTAAGGAAGTTCCTTCCATTTTTATTTTTGCAAAGAGTTTTTATTTGTTTGTTTTAATGTTTATTTTATTTGTGTGTGTGTGAGAGAGAGAGTGACAGAGCAAAAACAGAGGAGGGGTAGAGAGAGAGGGAGACACAGATTCTGAAGCAGACTTAAGGCTCTGAGCTGTCAGCACAGACCTCGATGCGGGGCTTTAACCCACGAACCTCGAAATCATGACCTGAGCTGAAGCTGATGATTAACCCATTAGCCACCCAGGTGACCCTGTTGGTTTGTTTTAAAATCATGAATTACTGTTAAATTTTAAAAATGTATTTCTGCATCTGATGTGACTTTTTTCTTTTAACCTGACATTATAATGAATTACATTGATTGATTTTAGTACATCAAGACAAATTTTCAAGACAAATTTTCATGGTTTGGATAAACTTGTTTTAGTTTTGATGCTTTAATACTTTTGTGTGCGTAGGCTTGGATCTCACTTGAAAAAAATTCTTAAGGTGCTTGGGTAGCTCAGTCAGTTGAGTGTTCAACTCTTGATTTCCTCTCAGGTTGTGATCCCATGTGCTGAGTATGAAGCCTGCTTCAGATTCTCTCTCTCTCTCTCTCTCTCTCTCTCTCTCTCTCTCTCCCCATTTCCCCCACTCATGCACTCTCTCTCTAAAAAATACTATTTTCTAAATGTTTAGTTATTTTTGAGAGAGACAGAGACAGAGCCTGAGCAAGGGAGGGGCAGAGAGAGAGGGAGACCAAATCCAAAGCAGGCTCCAGGCTCTGAGCTGTCAGCACAAAGCCCGATGAGGGGCCCAAACTCATAAACTGTGAGATCATGACCTGAGCCAAGGTTGGATGCTTGACTGACTGAGCCCCGCCAGGGACCATAAGATGAAAACTTCTTACCTATTTTTACCTCTGTGTTCTTGAGGCATATTTCTCTGTACTTTACTTTGACTGAAATAAAGAGAATCAGGTCTAATGTTATTGTAATAATGGAGAACTGATAATGAGCTGAAAAATATTCTCTCCTTTCATAAATTCTGCAAGTTTCTGTAGAATTAGTCAGAGGTATTCTTTAAATTTTTGGTAGAATTTACAAGTGAAAAATATAGGGGCCAGGAGTTGTTTATGTGTTTGATTTGTTTGGGATTGTGTGTGTGTGTGTGTGTGTGTGTGTGTGTGTGTGTTTAGTTTTAAACTAAGCATTTGGTTTATGCAACAGGTACAGGAATTTTCATGTTACAGTCTTAAGTTAGTTTCATACTTGGTGCCTTTATCTGTCCACCTTACCTAAGTCGCTGTTTTTTGTTTTTTTTTTTTTTTTGCCATAAAGTTGTTTATAATATTTCATTATCGCCTTTTAGTCTTTTGACCACCATTTGGGATGTCACTTCTTTCATTCCCCTTCAGGGTAATTTTGTCTTATCTGTTTTATCTTCATCAGCTTGTCTAGTGATTAATCGCTATGATTAACCTTTTCTAAGAACCAGATATCACTAATTTTTTTCCAATGGTTTTTCTGTGTTCTATGTCATTTGTTCATTGTTTCTTTCAGTTTTCTAGGCTTATTTTGCTCTTCTCCTGTTTTAAATTTCTTTTTTGGAAAATTTGACTCTCCTTCCTATTACAAGCATTGAATCCTAAACATGTTCCTGTAAGAACTACTTCAGCTGCATCCCACACATTTTTATATATTGTGTTTTCATTTTTGTTCAGTTCATGGTATTTTCTAGTTTTCAATGCAATTCCTTCTTTGGTTAGTTAGAAGAGGTTGTTTATTTTCCTAGTATTTTAGAGTTTTCTAAATACTTTCCATTATTGATTTTTACTTCAATTTTGGTACAGTTACATAATTATATTATTTTATTGCATTAGTTGAATCCTCAAGTTTATTCAGACCTTTTCATGGTCTGTATTAATAATAGACACTCTTCTTTTTTTAGTTTTCCGGGTTAATTTATCAAAAGTGTTTATGATAAAATTGTGCTGAATTTTATCAAATTGTTTTTCCTGTATCCATTGAGATAATTAGATAGATAGATAGATGATAGATATAGATATAGATATTATATATATACTCTTTTAATTTGTTGATACCATGGCCTATTTTTATAGACTTTATGTTAAACAAATCTTGAATTCTGGTGGTAAATCAAGTATGTATTATTTTTAAATACAAATCAATCTGTTTTGCTAATTTTAACTCATGACTTTTAACCTCTATCTCAGTAAGAGTAATCCATAATTTTTTCGCTCTTCTTTCTCTGTTTTCTACTTTGGGAATCGAGCTAATACCAGCATTATACAGTAAATTGTGTAGCATTCTTTCTTTATCTTTACTAGAAATATTTGTTAAAGACATATTTAGCTTGACTGTTCCAGGATAACTTGGTAAAATTCATTCATAAAACAATCTAGACCCAGAGTCTTTCTAGAAGAGATATATTGGTGATCTATGTATCAGATATTTTATTTGGTGATACTAACTTGTTTACCCAAATATTTTTCCATCACTTCAATACTAATCATTCACATTATCTCAATAATTATCCATTTCATATAAATTGTCACATTTACATAGCAAGGTAATTCACAAAATGTCTACAATGTCTGATAGTTCCTCATATTTTTATTGTGATTTTCTCCATTTTCCCTTAATTAATCTTACCAGAGATTTTTCTGTTTCAATAGTTTTTCAAAGAACTAGCTTTGGAGCCTCTGGGTGACTTTTGATTTCAGCTCAGGTGACAATCCCAGGGTTGTGAGAGCGAACCCTGGTACTGGGTTCTGCACCAAGCATGGAGGCTGCTTAAGATTCTCTCTCTCCTTCTGTCCTTCTCCCCTGCTCACACCCTTTCTCTCTAAAACAAAATAAAAATTTTAAAAAAAGAACTGGCTTAGTTTTAATTCTTTTGACTTTTTTGGATATTTGCTCTTATCTTTGTTATATCTTTGCTTCTGTTTTCTTTGTGTTTTTTCTATTGCTCTTTATGTAATTTGCTGAGTTAAGTTCTTGCTTCACCAATTTTTAAATTTTAGAATTTTTTAATGTGTACATTCCCATCTGACACTTTAATTTTACCTAACAGATTTTAATAGTTAATGACTTCGCTATTATTTAGTTTTAAATAATTTGTTACTTACATTGTGCCTTCTTACTTGTTCCATGAATTATTTAGCTGTCTTCCTTTTTTTAGTGTTGAAAATATATGGTCAGCTTAAGAAATATTATTATTTCATTCATCTCTGATTTTCTCACAATGTGTTCACAAATAATTCTCTATTATATATACATATATATGTATGTGTATATATATGTACATATATAGTTATTGGTTGACACTTCTATTACAGATTATTACTTGGTCGATGTTTGTAAAAAAGAAAAAACACACTGATATTCTTAAAGCATGTGTATTCTGTATTTTTCAGGATTTTATGCATAGCTTAAGCTTTTCGGTATGTTGTTCAAATTTCTTATATTCTTACTAAGTTTTAATTTTCCTTTTTAGAACAGTTTCCCAAAAAGCCATTAAAATATTATGGATTTGCTTTAGCACTCTGTAAACTTTTGCTTTTATACAGATTATAGTTACATTGCTAGTTGCGTTAAGATTCATGATTATTATGTATTCTGATGAAGCGTTCTTCTTATCATAAGTAACAACCTTCCAAATCCCTGATGACAATTTTTACTTGATATTTATTTTTCTGATATAAATTTGGACTATCTATATCTTTATTAGCATTTGTCTGACATATTCCTTTTTCATTCTTTCACATTCAAATATTCTACATCATTTTTTTAATTTTCTTTTTTTAATTTTTGAGAGAGAGAGTGCAAGCAGGGGAGAGAGAGAGAGAGGAGGGCACAGAGGATCCAAAGTAATGAGCCCAATGCAGGGCTCAAACACATGAATCGAGAGATCATGACCTAAGCGGAAGCCTGACACTCAACTGACTGAGCCCCCCAGGCACCCCTAAAATAGTCTTCATTTTATTTTTAGATGTCTCTTTTACAAAAACTTTGATTTTCTTATTCTTCTGGTCTTCAGTTTGTCATTTTGTTGGACCAACCAAAACATGTTTGTCTCCTTCATATAATTATCATTAAACCCATTTTAAAGGCAAATATACTCATTTTCAGTGAGGGCTTGACTTATTACAGAGGAAAGATCTCTAACGTATCTTCCACAATACTCTTTTTATTATGTTATGTTGTATCTTTTTTTTTTTTTTTTATTTCTAGGAGAGAGAGAGAGACAGCATGAGCAGGGGAGGGTCAGAGAGAGGGAGTCACAGACTCTGAAACAGGCTCCAGGCTCTGAGCTGGCAGTCAGCACAGAGCCCGACGCGGGGCTCGAACCCACGAACCGTGAGATCATGACCTAAGCGAAAGTCAGACGCTTAACCGACTAAGCCACCCAGGTGCCTCATGTTGTATCTTTTTAAAGTCAACTGTTAAAGTTTTGTGTCCCCTTAAAATTCATATGTTGAAGCCTTAACCACTAGTACCTCCCTATGTGGCCTTCTTTGGAAATAGAGTTGTCACAAATGTAGTCGGTTGTGATAGTTATTAAGGTGGGTCCTAATCCATTATGACCTATGTCCTCAGGAAAAGAGGAGGAATGTATGCTGGAGGGAGCATAAGAAGAATGCCGTGTGAAGACAGAGGTCGAATTTAAGGTGATCCTTCCATAAGCCAAGGAACAGCAAAGAATGGTAGCAGGTCACTGAGCTAGAAGAATCTCCTTCCCAACCCTCAACAGACAGCAAATCTGCCAATACCTTGATCTTGGATTTCTAGATCTCAGATCTCCAAAATAATAAATTCCTATCATTTAAGCTGCTTAAATTGTGTTACTGCATTCCTCGGAAATTACTATGTGTCTTTATTATAACTAGGAAGCTTTTTGCTGACTGCCTTCTGCAAACACACACACATATGCACCATCTCACAGACATGCCATGAGCAAGTCCCCCTAATACAAGACATAAAGGGAAAAATAATCTCACTATCTGCTTAGAACATCTTCCAGGTGGTGGAGTGTAAAAGGGTAGGACCCTGGGAGGGGTCAGGAAGCTTGAGTTGGGGCCTTAAGTTGGACAAAATCGTTTTCTGCTGGCTCTTGGCGTCATTTCCGCAATGAGAGGGCTACAACTCAGATCAAGGCTGACTTGACTGAACTTCACATTTTCAAAATATTTTGCCACCAGATCTGCCTTTGTGATGACATAATTAATTTTATTACCCAATGTTTATTAATCAAAGACATATCTAACAGGATGTGCAATAAAATCACTTCTCCAGATGCCAGTGATGTCACTGTCAGTCCTCCAGAGCTGAAGGGGCGTTCTTGCGGATTCATCCTAAAGCCGCTGCACAGCTGGGCCAGATGACGGGGGCTCTGGCACGGCGGCCCTGGGTGGCCGGGGGGCCAACATCTGTCTGAAACACCCCGTGTGGCCTCGTGAGTCAAGCTTGTCTGCAGGGAGGCTCTCCCATATGGCCTGAGCATCAAGAATTCCCTAGAGGAGAGCGGGTGAGGAAGGAATCCTGCCCTCTCCCTTCTCTAGCCTGCGTGTGCATTCCCGCGGGAGACCAGGGGAAGGGAGACAGGGCAAAATTCAGAGAGGCCGGCCATTGTCCTGCCCACACAGTAGCTTGAAATCCATGTCCCCACCAAGAAGGTGTGGAGAAGAGGCCCAAAGTGAGCCTGGGTTAGTGCTGAGTGTGCAGTGACGTTCAGCGTGGAGCCCACGGCAACTCTGTCCCCTTTGCACATCAGCGTCTCCAGCCGTCTAGCACTTTAACTTCTCTGGATCTCAGGGGTTTTTTGTTTTGTTTTGTTTTCCTCCTTTGTTAAATAGAGAGGATAAGTCCCCATGCTTCCTACCTCACCGGAGGATATGCACAAAGTATTTAGTATTCTGTAGTTTAGCAAACATGTTCTAAGCATTTCTCGCCGCCATCTGTTCACTCAGCAAAGACATCCTGAGGGCCTACTGTGTGCCAGGAAGCAAATCAGCTGCCGACAGCCTTTGCAGAACATGTGTGATGACAAGAATGTGTTGAAATGGCAAAGGGGCCCTTTAGGGCGCAGAAGGAGCCTTTCCCATCCCAGGTAGCAGGTGCGGCTCTTTAGGGGAAGCATCCCCAAGGTGGACACCTTGGCTTGGAGGACATCGGGTTTGGAGGGGCAGGACAGGCGTTCTGGGAGACTAAGGTGGCATTCTAGGCTGGCAGTGTGCGAAGGGCGGAGGCCTGAGGAAACACAGCGAGTCCTGGGGCTAGCCAGGGAGTCAAGCAGCAGAGTTATATTCTCTCCCTCAAGGAGTTTACCATCTAAACAGGAGGTCAGGGAAAAAGGGAAATACAGCAATACTCTTGGGAAATCTCATTTCTGCAATTTAAAATTTTTTTAAAAAATTAAAATATAGGGGTGCTTGAGTGGCTCAATCTGTTTAAGCAACCAACTTTTGATTTCAGCTCAGGTCATAATCTCACAGCTCCTGAGTTCAAGCCCCACATCAGGCTCTGCACTGACAGCGTGGAACCTGCTTGGGATTTTCTCTTCCTCTTTCTCTCTGCCCCTCCCCCATCAAAATAAATAAATAAACTTTAAGAAAGAATTTATAAAATAAAATATAATTTTCCTGGGGCCACAGGAGAAACAGTACAGTGAGTCTGTGGGCAGAGAGATCACTTAGGGCTTGGGCAGGGGTGGCGGTGCCGCAGATCTGGACTCCAGAGTTACCTAAGACTCTGGGACACAGGGAGCTCGGGGTCTGCAAAGGAGGGGAAAGAGAGAAGGCTGGACATGTCCTGGAGGTCTGGATGGCGACCAGCCTGATCAGTCAGCAGACACCTGAGCCATCGGGTAAGTGAGTGGTAGTCTGGGGGCCTGAGTGTCTAGGAAAGAGATGCCAGAGACCCAGAGAGGAAGTACCATGCTCTCTCACTTGGCACAGTGCATCCAAAAAGCACGCCGATCATGGGCATAGAAGCCCTAGTCTCAAGGGGACTGACCTTGTGGAGACCATCAGACCTGGCTTTGAATCTGGCCCCATGGCTTGAGGATACTGGGGAAGCATGGATCTCTGACCCCCAGGTTTCCTGTACTGTGGAATGGCCATAATATTAATACTCGCTGCTGGGGCGGCAGCAAAGCCTGGTGAGCTCTCACCAGCATGGCCCCTTGCTCAGCGCCTGGCAGGAGAGGCTTTAGAACAGCAGCGTCCAGCCTCACTGTGAGCAGGAGGGGATGTCCCCCTCAGGGGCCCACACCTTCCAGTCAGGTCTCAGCCGAAAGCATCTTGCCCAGGGACAAAGCGACAGGGACCCGGCCTCACGATGCCATCCCTGCCAGGTGCAGAAAACCGCACCCGTTAATCCATGCTCTGGATGATACTGGACAGAATAACAGCAGTGAATACAAAAACTAAATTCAAGAAAATAATAAGCATCCATCACCATTTTTGTCACATGTCCCAGGAGTGGCTAGCATTCAGACTTTGGAATGTTTCTGGAAAGACGGAGGGAAAAACAAAAAAGCAAAACAAAACAAAAACTGCTTGCACTTTCTGCTCAACCAGAGTCTTACGAATTCATTCTCCTTGCTCTCTCACTTCTGCAGCCAAAATGCCTCTGACCACCCCCTGCTCCTCAGTTTCTCCCTCCGTCTGTATTTCTCACCTCAGTTCCCTTTGCTGTATCCCTGTTTGTGAAAAAGAGATTGCAGATTACACAGCCTGAAATCTGTTTCCAGTTTGGATGGGCAACTGGATTTTTTAAAACCTTTTTAACAATTATTTATTTTTGAGAGAGAGCGAGCAAGTGGAGGAGGGGCAGAGAGAGAGAGAGAGGGAGGGAGACACAGAATCAGAAGCAGGCTGCAGGCTCTTAGCTGTCAGCACAGAGCCCGACGCGGGGCTCGAACTCTCGAACGGTGAGATCGTGACCTGAGCCGAAGTCGGATGTTCAATGGACTGAGCCACCCAGGAGCGCCTGAATGTTTTTAATCCAGAGTGCATTGGCTTTTGAGCCACAAAATCCCAATTTCCTGGGCAGGTGCATCCTGCTAGGGAAGCCCCTGCAGAATGAATCTCTGTCAAGTGACAAGACTGAGGTTCTGTCCATGACCTTCCTTGGAGCCGCAGCCAATTGAAGGGCACACTGATCCCAAGAAGAAGGACAGAACAAGGGAGGGACTCTCTGACATCCTCTGTGGCAATGCCAAAATATCCCCCCTTTGCATATGATTCCATGACTGGCCGCTCTCTCTCATCCCATGGCCTCATTCCGGCACCAGTAACATTGGCCCCATTTCAGAGATGAAGAAAACGAGACCATGGGTGAGTTACAGGAGACAGGAGAAGGGTTTGCAATCGGAGCAGACCAAACTCCATCCAGGCCGGCCTGGAACTCACTTGCAGAGCTTTGCCTCAGACCATCACGGGCCTCTCACAATGCAGGGAAGCCCCTCTTCCTCCCAAGGGGGGGACGGCTTGGCAGGGAGGCGGCCAACTGCTCAGTTGGTTGAGGAGATAATGATGCTTAGTGCTGTTTATCAACCATCTTTGAATGGCAGGCTCAGAATTCCTAATTAACCGGCATCCGTGGTCTGGTAACTCTTCTAAGAGTCCGGCCGTATCAGATCACTAGCATTCCGCATGGGTCTATCTCTCCCCAAAACCTGTGCTCGGTGCCTGATAAATAGAAGTTTCCGACAACAATAATTAATGAATGGGAGGGGAGGAAGGGGAAAGCTTTGTGGCCCGCCCCAAATCCCTGGGGCTCCCAAGAATTAAAGTTGATTTTCCTGCCAAAGGGAAGCCTGTGTGGACAACGTGCCATGAGGAAAGGGCCAGGGACGCTCAGCTGTTCTGAATTTAGCCAAGAACGCAAAGGCCGGAGCCCTGGGCCACCTGGCACCCAGCTGTTCATAGCATCACGGCCCCAGATTCCTGCCCTGGCGGAACCAGCAAGAATAGGCTCACATAGACCTTCATGGTCCACGGGGCCACCCAGCTCCTTTGCAACAGACACGGGACAGAGACCCAGGTCACGTCGATGGGCCTGTGTCTCACATTGTATCCGTGCCCCCCATGCTCCAGGCATCGCTGAGGATACCGATGCCAGCCTTGCTGTACAGGTCATGATCCTTGTTCAACCTGCTCCTCTCTCCCCTCTTCCTCCAGGAGAATCGCAAATCCTTGGGAAGCCTTCCATGGCTTACCCCTCTTGGCGTTGAGTCAGGTCCCGCCCTCCATGCGGCCCACCTGGATTCCATCCTGATGCTTTCACACTCCACTGACGTTGTCTGCATCTGCGTCTGAGCTGCACACTCAACCCCGAGCTTCTCAGAGTCACCTCTCGGGTCCTGTCTACGGCTGTCACCCCGGAACCCAAGACCGAGCCTGGTGGAAAAGAATCAGGGTGCAGATCGTTTCTAGTTACGTGCAAGAATGGGTATAATGAGCACATTCATAAAAGAGTCTTCTTTATTTTAAATACGACTTTTTCACTCTCTAAGGACAGGGATGCTGGTTCGGTCATAAATAAACCCCCCAACAGGGCTTGCTCCTGGAATGAAGCAAGGAGTGAGAGGTGTCCAGACCCCATAGCAGCAAGGATGCCTCAGGGCCAGCCGGCTCAGCATGAGAGGCAGCACATCCTGTCCGCCGGCCGGGTATCTCTGAGCGCTCAGACAGCCCAGCGAGTGCCCCTGTCTGCACCTGGCCGGGCAACCCCGACTCAGACCTGAGAATGAGTATTTAGCATTCTCCCAGGAGCCCAGCCACCACGGGTCTTCTCCCATCAACAAAGCTTTGTTGCTGTGTCTGTTTCCACCAACACATGAAAGAAGACGCACGTGATGAAAGGGACCCGGGCCTGGCTGGACGGGGAGGTTTTCAACCCACAGAGGAGATGATCCTTGCATTTGGTTAGGTCCAGAGACACAGAAGTTCAGAGTCAAAAGTGGGGTGTTTTTTAAAGTTTCTTTATTTATTTATTTTGAGAGAGAGAGCATGCTTTAGGGGAGAGGCAGAGGGACAGGGAGACAGAGAGAGAATCCCAGGCTGTGCACCATCAGCAGAAAACCGGATTCCGTGCTCAAACCCACGAACCATAAGACCATGCATGATCTCAGCCAAAATCAAGAGCTGGACACTTAACTGATGGAACCTCCCCAGTGTCCCCAAATGTATTTTAAGTGGTGCCATTTTATACTGATGGGATAGGGAGAGTCAAGCCACCTGAGTCTCAGCTTCCCCAGCCAGTAACCCAGTGGCAGTGTGTCCTCTGCAGGGGACAGGAGACGCATCACGCAGGGAAAGTGCCGGATGTTGTATCTGGAGCCTCCTAGGGCTCGATCTGTATCCACTGCCTTTTTCCAGACCGGGCTGGGGACATGCATGAAGCCACACTCTCGAAGACACACCCCTTACGTGTTCCGTCCCAGGCGTGTTGCCGGCTCTTAGCTTCCACCTGTCTTGGCTGTCGGTTGCTATTAAAAGTATTTCCTTGAAGGCTCATACAGAAGATAATAAAACATCAATCTCCATCAGCCTTAGCACACACACCCACACACCCGCCTATGGTCTGAGTTCCTACTGTGGCCCGCAGAGGTTTGCCTGGCTAATTAGTAATTAAGTCCTACCTCTAATGCTGACGTCCTGTGGCTTGCAAGCCCCGTGAGGACACGAGCATTCCTCTTGGTTCATTACTGCCTCTCTGATGTTCACTATTGCCCAGCACAGTGCCTGGAACCCAGTGTCACCCAGTTCCTTTTGTTGAAGAAGCTGGGGAGGGAAGCTGGAGGGGAAATGGGAGGCAGGGAGGCGAGCTCCCCCCATGTGGCATCTCAGGCCAAGCTTCGCCTTGGAATGCCTCTCCCGTCTGCTGTCCAAACTCCTGTGCACCCACTAGAGGTAGTTCCGGGCCCGGGCCACACCGCAGCCTTCCCAGGTGTCCTTGGGACGCAGCACGGCAGCCTCATCCGTGCACTGCCACACCTGCATCTTCCATCACCACAGGGACAGAGTGGCTCCTGGAGACATTTGTCACGTGTGTTGCAGCCCCCCCGGCTCCACCACACCCCTGCCTCCTCCACAGGGCTCCCTACTCCTCCTCCTGCATCTGCACAGAGACGTATGTCCCTCGCATCTTTGGCCCAGCTTGTAATCCCCAGTGCATGCACACCATCCCCCCGCGGGGGCCAACCCACCAGCTGGGCGGCATGCACCAGGTGCCCATGCTGTCCTGCTTCATGCGGGAACCTCTGAAAGGTTGCAAGCTCTTGCAATGATGGGCTTAGCTCCTACTGATCAAAGCAGGATTTGAACTCAGGCACAAAAAGCAATCCCAAGCCCCCACTGAAGTATTGTTTTGTGGACGCATGTATTTGATGGCAGGAGCGAAGACAAACAAGTTTGTTATGACAGTGAGCCGAGTACACTTCACACACAGTGGAGCCTTCGTGACATGACGCTTGTGCCAGAAAGTGCTTTCTCTGGTAAGTTATTCATTCATCCAGCCAGCATTTCTGAGGGGCCTACTATGTGTGGGCTGGGTTCCAGTGTGGGGGCCCCTTGGCAGGTAAGGTGGAGGAAGGCCTTGCCTTCACAGAGAGAGAATGGGACAAGCAATTAGCAAAATCAAATCATTATATTCAAAGCCACTAGTAAAGAATGCAGTGAAGAACATTCGAGAAGTTTTAGGGAGGCTCAGGAGCTTCTGCTTCAGGCAGGCCCAGCTCGGCAGGCATTTAAGGAGCTAACGCTGGACCCCTGAAATAAGGAAGGGTGTGAGCCATAGGCCAGGGGGTCAGGCACCACAGGCAGGGCAGCAGCAGGTGCAAAGGCCCAGTGGTAGGGCTCTGCCTGGCATGCATTGAGAACAAGGGGCTGCAGCCATGGACAGACAGCAGGCGGAGCGGAGACAGTGGAGAGGGTTTCAGTTTTTCTCAGAGAACAAGCAGAGAGATTTGAACGTCAAGGCCCCAGACACCACCATAGCAAGGGCTTTGCTTCTCCTCCGAAGTCAGGAGCACAGCAACGTCACAAGCAAGGAATAACATAATGTATCTTACATTTTAAAGGTATTGCTCAGTGAGGGTCAAAAGGGCTTGGAAACCAGGCAGGGCTGAGCCTAAAATCCCAACTACACCACTGCTTCATTGTGTCCAAAAGGGAGGTCTTCACAGCCTGTCGTGAGGATTTAATGCCCCACATAATGCTCAGGTAACTTTCTGGGAGCACAGAAGCACCTCACACACACTGCTATTTTCCCAAACCCAAGACACCCCGCATGCAAGCAGCTAACTGAATGTCTCAGACATTGCAGCTGACCGTGTTAGGAAAACGTAGCCCCTATTTCTGAGAGGTCAGCAGACGCCATTTGAACCCCGATATTGAGCATGCAAAATGTACTCTCTCAGTGCCCGACACACAGCCAACGCCAGGGGTCACTTAGGTCTGCGTCCCTGTCCACATCTCCCAGCCCAGGCGCACTGGGACACCCTGAGAGCCTAGCTTCGCTGGTTGCAGGTCACATGGCCTGTGCCCTTCCTCAGAACTCAGTATGAGTAATAATAAACAACAACTTGGGTGCCTGAGGAGGCCCGCCCGATGTCACGTTCATGAGACAGGTTGTCTCTTCTTGGCTGCTGCTTCTCGAAGAAGTTTCAGACCCAGCAGGCCCCCAAATTCTGGGGCAGGTGCACCCACTCACGTTCAAGGCTACAAATCCCACCTTTCCCACCACGTCAGACCTGGTCCCAAAATTGCCTTTGCAAGTCTAATGCACTTCATGGAGGAAGGGGGCGGGGGGTAAAGATTACCAAAGAAGGTGGGGCATTTGTCCAATGAGTGCTGCTTCCAAGGGCCCCCCTTTGTCCGTGGAGGAGAGCCAGGCCTGTGGACGCGGTATTTACATCTGTTTATCCTCCGAGTCAAACGCCTTTTGTCTAAAGCGTTGACTTCGGCGCACAAATGTGCTGACCTCCACAGGCCATTCTCAAACTTGAGACAAAAGCAGCTCATTGCTTCTACTCAAAGAATAAAGTCGGAGGTTTGCTTCCCCCCCCCCCCCCCCTCCTTCCCTCTCCCTCCTTTCACCTCCCCTCTCCCTCTCCTTTGATGCCCATCGGAGGCAGTCGCTAGCAAGCCCGGCCTAATTCAACAGAGGCGTCTAGCTGGAGCCGCACAAAAGCTCAGACTGCCCTTTTGAGGGTGTTATCAATAGTTCATTCTACTGCTGTTCGCCCTGTGCATGATGGGCCTTGGACTTGCCAGCTCTGCAGGCGAACCAGGGGCCTGATCTAGGGCCTTCGGCAAAGTGTCGCCATAGCTACTGTGCGTGGACTGCCCGCTATGTGTCAGGTGCTGCCTGGGAGTTTTGTCCAAGTCCACAAATACTCCTGTGAGGACTTTCATCCCTATGAATAAACTGAGGCTCTGAGTCGATACGGACGTTGCTTAGAATCACAGCTAGCGCGTGTCCGCGCCCAGACCCCTCCCATCATGCCGCCTGTGCCACCTGCCAGGTCTTCTGAGACCCACCAGACCCGCCAGAGCGCTCGGGCACCCAGGCTGGGTCTGAGCTCCTGCTGGACATGCTGAGATGTGGGCTAGTGAGCAGGGGCGCTATTTTTGTTATGCTCTTTATTTTTGGCAAAAACCCAATAATAGTAAGACAGTAAAGCTAAGTCACCTTGAGAGAAATGGGTGTTATAGTTGCTCCTGGACAGCAGCTATGAATAAATCTGGGCTTAACCGCACCAGGGACTCTGGGAGACCGCCCACAATGCACCGGAAATGATGCACTCCCAAACCAGGGGCGAGGGATCCAGGGCGTTTATCCACCATCTCGCCACCCACTGTTGGTTGAAGGTCGCTTCCTAAGGCATTAACGATCAGACGTCTTCCAGGTCTCACCCACACGAGCTGAGGGTGACCCTCCTCCCAGGAAGAAGGGCTAAAAGGCAGAAGTTAAGTGCAAATGGCCACACGGAGCTCACATGTTTTGAACATCTACATGCCAGCACGGGGCATCTATCTATCTGCCTCACACAGAGAGAGGCAATGCATAATTATGATATCTGGAGTCCACATTTATCATCTACATGATCTCGAACAAATTACTAAATATGTCTAACATCTACATCTTGATGAGAATGGTTATAATGTCCACAACATTGAATTTAAAAAACAAAAAACAAAAACAAGATTGCAAGAGATGAGGTGTGTAAAGCGAGCAGGGTAGTTTCTAGTGAGTTCCAAACTACAGTTAACGTGCATATATCTGTAGCTCATTAAATGTCCATACTGACCTGTCATGGAGTCAAGAGGCTCCTAGGGAGTTAAACAGGTGTCTGGTGTCCTCCAGGCATCAGACAGCAAAACAGGATCTTGATCTAAGTCTGTGAGACACCAGCTCATGGAGGGGAGAGGAGAGTGTGTCAGGACCCATATGTCACTGAAAGTCAGGACGGGGGCTCTCCATCCCCCTTCTGTGTCTCCTCTTCCCACTCTGAGAAGCATACAGCATAAAGTAGAAATGACGCCTTACCCCCGTGACTCCGAAGCTTGAATACTGGAAGCCGCGAACTCTGTAGCTACATTCCTTTCCAAATTTATAATATATCCATTCCCCCAAGTGCCTGGCGTGGACACGTTGGAGATTTGAAGGTGCTCCCTAAAGCTCAATATTTCTGTGATTAATGTTTTATTGGATGGTGGGCAACAGAAATGCTATCCAGGCTCAAAAGAAATAATTCAAATAGGGAACATTGTCTGTTGCATAAAACCTCCATTTGAAGGTGTTTTTTTTTTTTTTCTAAGTGACTTTGGAAGTAAGTTTCAACCTGAGCAGAAGGATCAAAAGTAAAATTGATGGCTTCAGGGTGAGATTTTTCCCTTTGGTAATTTAACTGTCCTGATCGAGATAATGATGTCCACCTGTCAAGGCGAGAAGGCAAGAGAGCTGCAGAAAAAGATAGCAGGAACTTTCCAGAGCCTGTACAACACCAAGAGCTCTGTTAAGACACTGAGAGGAAAGAGCAATTGCCCTCCCTTATGGCCTGGCACGGCCCTCCAGCCCTGCTTCTACAGTCCAGAGAGAGGATTTGAAGGTCACTGCCGTCCCCAGGAATCTGATGAGGATGAGTGGCTCATGGTTCTGTGTGATGTGTTAATGACTGTGGCCAGCACTCCTTCCTATGTGCCCATCACTGTGCAAGGCACCATCCTAAATTAGCTGACAGCTTCCCCATGACCTCGTGAGGCTTAGTGTCAGCATTCCTATTTTACAGATGGGGAAACTGAGGGCCCGAGAGCTCTGCATTAGGCAGAGGTTTGGGCCGTTGGAGCTCCTACCCATCATGTCACACTGCCCATGCTCCTGGGACCCTAAGCATAGTGCTGCTGAAGTTTGACTTTTCAGCTCATTTCAGAGTGAGATGAGCAAGAACGAGAGAGGGCCAATGACTTGTCCAAGGTCACACAGCAGGTGTATGGCACAGCTGGACCTTACACCAGGGTACTCTGATTGCAGGCTCCATCTCAGCTGGTGGGGATTTGGAGGACCGTTAACTGATTACTGAGTCAGGTACTCTACTAATTTTTTGTTATACTTAGCTTATATTTTGTGCTAATGTATCAATATAGAGTAGCGTATACTTGAAATTTGTGTTGATTTTGTACTTTTTTCCTGGAATAAAAGAACGTAAAAACAAATCTCTATGTGTGTCTAAACTTACATATAAACATTACTAACAGGCATGTTTCATGTGGACAAATATGTTACATATGCATGAATTAACACGCATACGTATACACACCTCTCTCTGTATTGCTTAGAAGTATTAATAATCATGGAATATCCTGATCTGTAACTACTCCCCCTGAACGTAGGGGTGGCCTCATAATAGGCAGGCTTGATCTTGTTGCAAAGCAAGACCTGAATGAAGTTCAAAGATCTGCCCTTGTGACTTGCAATGCGAGGCTCACCTTGGAACCACTACTGTTCATTTTCTTGGCCCTCAGCATCCTCATACTATAATCTATCTTTCCTGATATGATATCACATGCCCCCCTCCTCAAATCTCAAGGTCACCTCAAGCTCCCTGCCTCTCTTGGAAAGGCAATAAAAGCCCCCACAGTGAATGTTACATATGCCATAGAGTCCAGTTTTACATATGGCCACCCCAAAGCCAATGTGCAGAAATCTGTCTGGTCATTTTCATTTGATGTGGTGACAGAGAGAAAAAAATGTTGAATTTATTTTATGGTTTTATGTATACCTCAATTTATTCTGCAAAGTATCAAAGGTGGTGTAAGTAATATGTAGATCTAGATGGCCAATATATCATCTCCATTCCAGAGGGCTTCATATTTCATTCATTTTGAAACTAAACATGATCAGGTCATTATGTAAATAACAAAATGTGATGGGTAATTTTTTTAAAGAATATCTGATAAATTATCTGTGATCATTTTGGTATTGATTAAGTTAATATAATAAGCACTTACCTTACTATGAACCCCACATGTTAATAATCTGCTTTCACATATAAGCCAGGGTCTTTAAAAGGTTAGACCTGGCAGAGTGGACATGAGCACATGCTGACCTCAGCCTTGCTTCTCAACATACAGAGACTTAGGAGAGGCTTCCAGCCTCACCACCTCCATTCTTTTCTAAAGTTATTTATTTTTTAGAGAGGGAGAAAGAGAGAGAAAGCATGAGTGGGGGAAGAGCAGAGGGAGAGGGAGAAGGAGAGAGAGGGAAAATCCCAAGCAGGCTCTACACTGACAATGTGGAGCCCGATGCGGGGTTTGAACCCATGAACCATGAGATCATGACCTTAACCAAAATCAAGAGTTGGATGCTCAACCAACTGAGCCACCCAGCCACACACACAAAAATTCTTTTCTAAATAGTAAGTCCATCGCCGACCATTCTTACCAACTCAATGGAATTGTCTTTGAAACCCAAGCTGATATCACAATGACCTTGCACCAAGTCAGAAGTCTGATTGTATTCTCTGTCACATCTGAACTCTACCTGTTCAAGAGGCTATTCTTCTTTCTTTTTCTTAGAACTCATGTTTCTAAGTAAGTTTGAAACCCGTCACCTGTATTTGAAGTGTGAGATTTTCTGCTTATTTTCCATGTGTGTGGCTAATTTGGATGCTTGGCTTGTATCTCTCAAAGCCATGGTCTGCATCAGCGTTTGGTTTGTCTTAAAGCCAGTAGCTTCATTCCCTCTGAATCGTTTGATTCAGAGAAGTTTCACAGTGGAAGCAACATGAAGATCATTACATCAAACTCTTGTTTTAGACACTATCTGAAGACCAGGGAGAGAAAGTGAATTAGCCAAGGTCACATACCAAGTTCATGGCAGAATTGGGGATAGAGCCAAGCACTCCGAGAGTAGAGTGATTGTTCACTCCACCACACTGCTGTACCCTAACTCAGAAACATTCACATTTTATGAAGAAGGGAATGACCCATGTCCTGCCTGTCTGTCCTAGTCTTTGGCCATGGCTCCACATTGGCTGGTGTGACTGTCCACCCTTTTGGCCCTCCCTGAAACTTTATCCATCACTCACTGTGGCAAACACTGCTCAGATATCCCATTGCCACCCAGTTTCTACTATGCCCTCGAAGAGCTGCCAAATCAAACTCCATCTCATAGGGGAGTCTACACTTTATGTCAGCAGGCTCTACAAAGGGATGAGATATAACTCAGATAAGAGTGAAATAATTACAAAGTGAAATAGAAATCCTACTGAGCATTATCTTCAAATATCTAAGTTCATGGTATGTATGAGAAATTAAAATTGTATCCACAGAGTGAGATGGGGGCCATTCAAGTGTCTGCTCTCTTCATTAATTAACTGAAGACCTTCTGTCCATTACAATTGGCCAAAAAGGAAATGTATTTATCTCATGAGGGGAAGAGTTGCCCAGCCTCAGTATAAGGCTGATCTTGGTTTATGTCTTAGAGCTCTGACATACAAACGATGAGATTTTGTAACTCCACACAATGGTGAACATGCCAAAGATGATGATGATGATGACAACGACGATGATGAAGATGGTGGTGATGATGCTGACAGTGATGATGATGGTGACAATGATAAGAACAACAGTGATGAGGAAGACAAAGTGACGATAACATATACAAAGGTTGCTTCTGTGAAAATGTTGAGTAAAGGACCCTTGCATTGGGTGGGAAGTGGAAGAGTCAGGTGGCTTTTAAGATTCCCCACTTCCCACACTATTCCATGACTCTTAAGATAGTGGAATAGAAACAACAGAGTTTTAGAGTCAGAACAACAACAGGTCAGATTCACTAGGTATGAACCACATGATCTTGGTCAAATTATTCATGTTCTTTGAGCCCTTTTTTTAGCCCTGGAATGTGGTGATAAAATATCCATCATGCAGAGTGGTGGTCAGAATTAATGTTTTTTAATTTTGTAAAGTACCTTGTCACAACTCCAGGTATCTAAGAGTCACCAATGAATATTAATCAATCTTTGATGAAAGATGGAAAGAAATGGCGGTGCTGACCTAGAGTACTGATGGCTAAAAAGCCAAAATGATTAGACTGATGTTTATCCATGACTTACTGAGAACCCTGTTCAGTGGCCATGGTTGTGCCTTTAGAAAACCAAATAATAGAGAATATCTCTATGTTGTCCTGCTAAGATACCAGGTGGGCTCAAGTCTGAGATCCACCCCCCCCTCATATGGCTGGATGTGTTAGACTAAGTACGCAATCAGGGGTAGGTCCCTGCCTCCCCCAGACCCAAGAATGCAAAGACAGGTCTACACACATGGGCCCATGTGGCCCCTGGCACTGAGTCCTGGCATTGGTGGTCATCAAGTGTTCTAAGAACTCTTAGATGCCTCTTGCATGCCCAAGAGCACCTTCATCATCCCCTGATAGAGCAGTCCCTGTGCCATCTGGGATAGCAGAAGATTCCCAACCATGTGGCTGCTTCCTCTCGCTTTGTTCCTCCCAAGCAGGAAGAGACACAGGAAAAATACGGATGAGTGAGAGCCTTAAGTGGAGCTTCTCAGAGATCTTGAGGACAGCCTCTGTGGATATCACGTCAGAAGAAAGAGCCGAGGCTAGGAAAGCAACGGAACAAGGGCCTCCATGATTTCTCTGGTCCTACAGCAGTAAGAACTCAGAGGTGACAGCCGAAGCCCCTGTGCACCGTATCTGCCTGTTGTCACTCCAAAAGTTGTCTTGTTAACTGTGGCTGAGCATAACTGGGGTCCCAACGAGCTTTCAGGGTGTGCCTCCTGAGGGTCCACCTGGGCCAGTTGTCTCATACACATGAAATCAACCCTCCAAACAAACTGGAAAGTCAAGACCCATTTCCTAGAAGGAACCACAGGTTCAAAGAGGTGGGATGACATGTCTATGGTCAGTGTCATAGTAAAAGCCAAAGTCATGGGCCTATCACGGCCTCACCCTCTTACCCTTCCACTCTCCTTGCAGAAGTGCAACACAAGAGGCAATTTCAACTGTCAGATTCGAAGCACCGCTGATCCTGTCTTCTGCAATCGAAGTGGGCTAACCCATTTAGGCCACGGGCCCTGTGCTGGAATTTACCTGTCCATGTTTCTCCCAGCAAACTTCACTCTTTTAAGATAAGGAAAATAGGTAACTTCTGTTTATATCCCCAGAACCCAATGGGGGCTAGGCTCACAGCTGACTTTTGGGTATAATGCAATACACCATATGAAATGGTGGTTGCCTGAATGATTTGCAGTGTCTCTAACTTCTAACCAATCTCTCCTTGCCAAGGCTGGTCCATACCTGAAGGGCAGTGCCCACACCACATCCAATTAAGGCGAGTAAGCTATTAAGCAAAGTCGACATGGACATTCTGTCCCTTTTCTATTTCACCATGCTACCACTGCCATATCATACTACATACAGACGGACGTGATGGTCAAAGCCATCCAACGTGCCCTGATTGTATATATTCTGTATGTCACCAGGCAGCGGGCCAGACTGTCCTTTACAGACAAGTAGGGCACCAGCATCTTGGTGTGGAAACAGTAAGTTGATAGTTTCAACCAAGATGTTATATCAAGGTAAATGCCAGCTCCAAAATGCCAGAGGTGCTGTAAAGTGGAGGTGTAACCCTGCAAGGGGTTGGAGAAAGGGATCATGTCAGTGAAGTCCTGAGACAAGATGGTACCCCATTATTAGCTGTGTGATCCTCTGAAGGTACTAAGAGAGTTTGCATATTTACAAGGTCTAGAGCATGGGAGAGAATCTAATGCCTAAAGAGATGTGTCAGGGCACACCCAAGAGCCACACAAGTCCTAATCTGAGTCCTGGGCACTGCAGGGCTTGTTTTAAGAACAGGAAGGATACACCATAATCCCACTCAGCAGAACATAGAGTGTCTGCTGCAGAGGAACAGTCAGAGGGTCTACCATGGGGTGTCCACTGGGAAACACCTCAACAGAAAGGTACTCTGGAGTTGGGATTTGATGAAGGAACAGATGTTTGAAGTGTAGAAGTGGGGGGTTCCCAGTGCAGGTCACCGTGCGAGCCAAGGCAAGGAGGTTCACTCTGGGGAGACAAGCATTGACTCAGCACACCTTGCCAGAGCATCTGCCACTGTGAACCGTGCATGTGGCTCCAGGAGACAGGAAGAGTTGAAGCACAAGCTCCTCCTTCCTCCCCAGATCCCTAGCCCCCCAGATCCTCAGGCCAAGCCAACAGGCCCCTCCCAGCCAGAGACCAAGACACAAAGCTAAAAAGGCGGATCAGAACCGGAGGCAGAGCCAAGTGGGAGCCCTGAGGCGCCAAAGGGCAGGTTTGAGCTCTACATCGGGGACTCTTTCAAGCCAGTGAGGTTTCTGAAGAAGAAGCCATTACATCACCCCATTCTCCAGGGCAAACAAATCATCAATACCTTCTCAGCACATATACTGGAGAGAAGAGGAGTCGGGCATCCATGTTTGAAATGCCATTTGCTCCCTCTTGGAGTGTCCCCAGGCTGACCACCCCTCATCTTTCCTCTGCAGACACCAGGCATAAGAAGCCCTTGGCAGAGCCCACTGTGTTTGCACCCCAAGGATAGGTTCTTCTGGAGAAGCTCATCTGATGGACTGTCTTCAACATCCAGAAAACTAGGGGATCTTGAGGAAGAGAAACATGTACATGTATGTTGGATATGATAGGGCTTCAATCAAATTGTTGTCACCTATCCCTGATTTCTCTGTTTTTGAAGATAGATATTTAAAACTAAGTGAGGGGAGCAGACTCTGACCTTTATAAGCTGAAAGCATGTGGGGTGCATGGGGGTGACCAGGTGATGGCAGAGGACAGGGAGAGTGAGAGAGGACTCCCTTGTCACCAAATGCCATCAGCTCTGTGCCTCTCCTTCCTCACTCTCTCCAGGCCTTTCCAACATCCAAATGTGTGTCTCCCACCCATCTTGAAACCTGTCCCTCAGCCCTGCACCGGTGGCTCATCCTCTCCTCTTTGGGAAGCTGCCCAGCTCCTCACACTCAGCAGCTCCAAACCGGAAGCTTTTACCTCCTATGATTTCTGTCCCCTGTGATTGTGTCTCTGTCTAGTGGCTCAAGACAGAAACCAGGCCACCCCTCCCTCTCCCGTCTTCTGAGCATCCTAAAGGTTTTATCTCCTGGAATTCTCTTGAGTCAGCCCCTTCTGCACCACTGCAATTTCTACTCACACTTATGGTGAGTTCTGTCCCTAGAGAGGACAGAGCGTCCTTCCCAATCTTGTGCAGGCCTTCTTCCTGCCCGTGTGTCTTTCAATTCTGGCAACACCAAAGGGCTTGCATTTCCCAGCCTGGATTGTACTCCATATGATTTTCTAATTCCCACTTTCTTGATTTCCCCATGTCCTTGATGACTTAGAGAAAGTTTGAGCATCGCCAGAAAGTCTTCGCTGATCCCTCCAGGCTGGGTTGGGTGCCATTTTCCCCAAGGCTACAGCTCCCTGGCCCCTTGTTGTATACCTCAGCACCTGTGAAATCTTTCCTTAAGTTTTAGCTGTGTTCCTGTCTGGCCCCCTGGACTGTTTGTTCCTTGGGTTCTGGCTCTCTTTGCTCCAGCCCTCACTCTGCTTCACCCGGCTATCAGTGCTCACAAAGTATGTGTTGATGGGTGTATAATTCATTTCCTTTCTCTGGATAACAGAATTGCTCCCTGTGGTGGATGGAGCAATTCTCCCATCCCTGCTTCACAGATGTGGAAACCGAGGCCAGGGGGAGTGGGGTCAAAACTGTTGTGCCACATGTGGACTGGCCTTTGGGTCCCAACACTGGTCCAGGATGGCTCACCAGCTGCAGGTCTTCTGTCTCACTCTCTTCTCTACTGATGCTGACCTCTGAACCAACCAAAAACAACACTTATAGCACCCAGCCTACTCTGAATCAGCTTCAATTACCCTAAGAATCAGCTTCATATAGAGGCAGGGATCAGATTTACTGGGCTTGAAATGGCAGTCAGAGAATATATCCCCAGCTTTCCAAGGCTCTGGCTGTCAGTGACTTCTCGAGGCCAAGACACTAATGAGAGTCTGGCTAAATTGAGCTCCTATTCTAGCACGTTCTTGTCAAATTCCCCTTCTGTTATGTGTGTCTACCCATCCTTGACTCTCCTGCTAGACTACAGAATCCCGTAGGTCAGCCCCAGGAGTACCATCCATCTGCCTATCTGCATGCCCTCCACCTCGAGCCAAAGCCAGGCAAACAGTAGGTGCTCAAGAAAGAGTGGTTGAAAGAATTTAGTTCTCCTGGCTTTGGGAGCAGGACATGCACCATCATCCAGGGCAGATCAGTCCTTATACAGGCAGGAAATGTTCACACCCATGCTGTGCTCATGTGCCTGGTGTGGGCCTACACTTTATCTTCACAGTCTCATTTTCATTCTTATCATCAGCCCAAGGGTAGTCAGTTATTGTTCCCATTGTGGCCATGAGAAGATGTGGGGGTGACCTGCTTAAGATCACCCAGTTGTAAGTTCAAACCTGACTTCACCAAACCCCAAGGCCTGAAATCCTATTGGCATTAGAACACCTACGCTCAGGCTGCCAACAATTTGTCATTTCCAGGTGTGTGCTGGAGAAATAGAGCCCCATCAGCCTTAACCCCATGAACTTACTGCTCTCCATTAAACACACACACACACACACACACACACACACACACACACACACCTGGAAGGCAAGAAAGGGACACAGCTGCAACATCCTCCAAGGTGGGGAGGGAGCCAGAAGCCAAGGGGTGGTGGCCCAAGACCTGTCTGGATTTCCCTTAACACAAGTTCTTTTTCTCTTATACTTTTTCCCCCTTTTGTCATGGCTGCATTATTGACTTGTGCTGTCTAAAGAGAAAATACTTAATTGGTTTCTTTAGCCAACTATAGATGTATCCAGTGTTATTCTTCATCGTGTGAATTAAATTAAATAGTTTATTTACCCCCATGCAATTCATTCAGTTCATTTAATTTAATTTCATAGTTATAACATGGGGAACAAACTAACTAGATTTCTCCCTTTGGGATGGAAATGGGCAAATATTTTGGTTCTGAATTAACAAGCAGCAAAGCTGATATTTATAATAAATCATCCATTGTTAGCCATCCTGATCATTATTCCGTGAATGGTCGAAAACAGACATGGGCATGGAACAGACATAATGTTGGCTTTTACTGCTGTTCCGTTCTTTGTGTTAACGTGCAGGCAAGGCTGAGAACTCCAAGGTGCCTCGGAGCAGATCACTCCGTCTCATGGGAATGCACTGAGTGCCTACTGCATACCTGACCCTGTGACACAGCTTCATGTCTGTTAGCCATCACAGCAGTCCTGCCCAAAACATGCCTGCACCATCTGTCTCCCCCAAGAAGATCCCCAAACCCCTTAAAAGGCTGGCAGGAACCCACGACCTGGCCCCACTCACTTACCCCGCTCAGCTCCTGACTCTCTCCCCAGATTTGCTATAAACATTAGCACTGAACTGTGTGTAGTCTACGAGTGTGCAGTTGTATGAGGCTGCACCTTGACTGTGGGTCTTTTCTATTTCTGTCCTTTCCATGGTGAACACTGATTCAGCTTTCAAAATTTGGTGTAGTTCCTACCCAGCTCTATGCAGCCTGCCCTAAAATGTCACCAAGTAAGGCAAGCGTCACACCCTAATGCCAGTGACCTGTCTCCTGCTATAAGAGTGTGGCCTTTGCCAGCCTCCAGACAGGGAAGGGTCCCTGTCTGTACCTCCTCCTTTCTCACCTGAAACCCCCACCTCCATAAAATGGGCTGATGCTTTGTTTTGAGGATTAAATGACATTTCAGTGTGTAAAGGATTAAATGACAATGTATGTAATCGTAAGCCCGTAATAAATATTAAGTATTAGTCTTTGTTTAGATATCACACTTTCTACTAGACTGTGAGTTGGTGGGGAAACAAGACTTTGTCTTATGTTGTCTCACAATTCTCTGTATCAACCAGAATCGTGTTTCAACCGGAATCTTTTTCTGGTAATAATTGCATAGTTCATGCTTTATGAAGATGGCTAGAGAATTTCAGGTAGCCATTAAGTCACATCTGGGCAGTGGAAAAGAAAGAAAAGGAAAGAGATGAGAACTTTGTTATTTGCTGGACACCAAACCCTGCAAACAAAATGTCCCTGCTCTTTGGTAGATTTTGGACCCTCTCACGGAGGACAGGCAAGATTTGGGAGGATGTGGGTGGGTCCCAGGTGCATCCAGAGAACCAACCTCTGGCAACTGACATCTGTTATAGAAGCTTTTGAGTGGAAGGCTGAGTTCCCATTAAAACCAATGCAGGTCTTCAGTCCTTCTTCACCTGATAAGGATAAGCTTCTAAGCAATCCTTTTGGGGGGAAAAAAAGACCAGAAACCTAAAAGAGCTGTAGGAGATATTTTCTTTCTTTCTTTTTTTAATGTTTTATTTATTTCTGAGAGAGAGACAGCGTGAGCAGGGGAGGGTCAGAGAGAGAAGGAGACACAGAATCTGAAGCAGCTCCAGGCTCTGAGCTGGCAGCACAGAGCCCGACGCGGGGCTCGAACCCACAAACTGTGAGATCATGACCTGAGCCGAAGTCAGACACTCAACCAACTGAGCCACCCAGGGGCCCCGGAGATATTTTCTTGAAATGAGGGGAGGAGACCCAGAAAGGGGAAAAAAACAAACGAACCCAAAGACAGGGCCACGTGTGATCTCAGCACGGTGCGTTGGGAGGTGTGTTACCTGTTGTGTGCTGTGACCAGCCCTGGGGCCGAGGACCCCTCAGCTGAGAGGAGGCAGCATGGGGGTGCTGGGGAGTGATGGGGGAGGAGGTCCAGGAGAAGCAGGGAAGGCTCACGGGCGGCACTGCGACATGGCTGACCTTCCTGCATCGCACTGCATACGGCTCTTTGGGGCCTTAAAGCTGAATGCAATTAATTCTAGAATGTGCTGCCATTCCTGCCGCATGCCAGTAAGATCACGTCACGAAATTGGGGCTTGATGAAGGAGTTCTGACAAAGTGAACGCAGATTTAGTCAGCGGCCTACGGGTCTCTCATATCAGGGTCTGGTCCAGGACTGCAGAGACCAGTGAGCACATGGCAGATGTCCTCCAGGTGCTCTGCGGGAGGGGGACACGCGGCCGGCTCAGTGAGAGCCCCCTTTCCAGGAGAATGCACACAGGTGGGAGGAGGGAGGGAGGGAGGGAGGCAGGGAGGAAGAGAGAGAGAGAGGGAGGGAGGGAAGGAGAGGGAAGGAGGGATGGAGAGAGGAAAGGAGGGAGGGAGAGGGAGAGAGAGAGAGGGAGGGAGGGAGGAGCCCATCAAACTTCGCTTGCCTATATTCCACTGCAAAGATTTTGGGAAACATTTCTTACATTTTTGTGTGGCAAAGGATACAGAACATAATGTTTACCATTTTAACCACTTTCATTAAATTTTTAGTTTATTTATTTGCTTTTGAGAGAGGTAGAGAGAAAGAAAGAGAAAGAGCGCTCATGAGTGGGGGAGGGGCAGAGAGTGAGGAAAAGAGAGAATCCCAAGCAGGCTCCGCATTGTCATTGCAGAGCCTGGTGCGGGTCTTGAACCCACAAACTGTGAGATCATGACCAGAGGGGAAATCAGGAGTCAGATGCCTAACTGACTGAGTTACCTCAGCAGCCCATCATTTTAACTATTTTTAAAGGTACGATTTGGCACCATGAAGTACATTTGCAGTATTGTGCAGCCATCACCCCATCCGTATCCAGAACTTTATCATCACCCCAAACAAAAAAGCCTGTGCCCATGAAACATCAGCTCCCCTTTCCCTCATCCACCAGCCCCTGACAACCCTTATTGCACTCTCCGTCTCTGTGAATGTGCTTATTCTTGGCACTTCATGTGGGCGGAGCTATATGGTATCTCTCCTCTTGGATCTGACTTATTTCACTCAGCATAAGTCCTTAAGGTTCATCCATGCTACATCATATATCAGAATTTCATTCTTTTATTTAAGGCTGACTAACATTTCATTTTATTAGTGTACCATATTTTGTGTATCCCTTCATCTCTTGATGGACATTTGGGCTGTTTCCACATTTTGGCTCTTGTGAATAATGCTGCAGTGAACATTGGTGTACAAATATGTGTTCAGGTTCCTGCTCTCAATTATTTTGGGTAAAAAGCCAGAAGTAGAATTGCTGCATCGTATGGTAATTTCATATCTAATGTTTTGAGGAAACACCATACTGTTTTCCACAGTGACCACACCATTTTACATTCCCACCAGCAAAAAGCATAAGAGTTCCAATTTTCCAAGATTCTCACCAGTGCTTGCTGTTTTCTGTTTTACGGGGAGAGATATTCTTTCTCAGGTTCATTGCTCCTTCCAACAACATAGAGGTTCTGCTAGTCAGGAAGGAGTGGGGAGTGAATCTTGGGAGGAAAGAAACTTTTTTAGCCCAGCACCTAATAGTATAACTCCCCAAATACAGAAAACAGAAACTTGATTGAATTGCCAGGAAGAGAAAGAAAGAAAGAAAGAAAGAAAGAAAGAAAGAAAGAAAGAAAGAAAGAAAGAAAGAAAGAAAGAAAGAAAGAAAAAGAGAGAGAGGAAGGAAGAAAGAAAGAAAGAAAAAGAGAGAGAGGAAGGAAGGAAGGAAGGAAGGAAGGAAGGAAGGAAGGAAGGAAGGGAAGGAAGGGAAGGAAGGGAAGGAAAGGAAGGAAGGGAAGGAAGGAAGGAAGGAAGGAAGGAAGGAAGGAAGGAAGGAAGGAAGGAAGGAAGGAAGGAAGGAAGATAGGAAGGAAGGAAGGAAGAACTTCCAACCCACACGAGTCTCTCTAACACATCTAGGCCAAAAGATGATAGAACAGGGGTACAGGGATGGCTCAGTCTGTTAAGCATCTGACTTGATTTCAGCTCAGGTCATGATCTCATGGTTTGCGAGATCAAGCCCCACATTGGGCTCTGCACTGACAGCACAGAACATGCTTGAGTCCCTCCCTTCCTCTCCCTCTGTTCCTCTCTCTCTCTCTCTCTGACTCTCTTAAAATAAATAAATAAACTTAAAAAAAAAGATGATAGTGCATATGTAACACAAGTAAAAGAGTAAGATAGTAAGGTTACATTTCACTATTGAAACTCTGGCACACAGCACGTGTGGGACAGCGGATAGGTACATAAGATGCGTACACCCAACAGACGGGGAATGTATGTTGTATGTAAATGGACTCAATCTCAGCCTCCCCCCTCCTCCCAAAATAGGCATCATGCGAACTATGGCCACAGTCAGAAACCAGCAGTAGAAGGATAACCAAGAACCAAGGAAACTAGACTTCAGGATGAGGAAATGCTGAGGCTGCAGGCACAGGACGTGGGTGGGACAGAGCTGGGAGCTCAAGGCGGCCGGCACCCACCACCTCACACCATCCCTTTCCACAGACGCTCCTTTCCTTGACCACCTCTGGCCTTTTGTCTTGGAGTCGTTCTTATTCACACATGACCAAAGATTTTTGCCTAAAAACTTGAGCTTGGGGGAATTTTTAACCTGGGAATGAGAAAGTAGGATTTCAGCAGGGGACGTCTGTTTGTCCCCGCACGTCGTGGTAAAGCACTCATGCTGTTTGGTGAGCTGAACTCAAGCCAGGTTCTCCCAGCCGGACAGCGGAGGCAGGGCAGCACTCGAGGAGCTGAACATCCCCCCTGCCACTGCCTTCCTGACAGGCACTCACACTCTCCCACTTTTCTTTCTTTCTGGACGATGAAGATTCTAGGACTAAAGTAGCCACCACCTTTCAACCCCAAGGCAACCTTGAGCAGGTGGCCACATCCAGACCACCAGGCTGCTTCTGGGAGTCTTGAAAAGCCAAAATGGTCCAACACTCGTAGCAGATAGTGCAAGTCCCCACCTGTACATTGTCCTCTTCACACCCCATAGCGTCTTCTTCTAGGTCCCTTTTGTCCCTATGAACTCCCTGTTTCTGACATCAGTACTGACATGCAGCTTTCTCAAGGTGAGCAATTTATCTGGAGGTCTCTTTCCACCTATTTTTAATCCTTGGAGTCATTTGTTTTGCTATGTTTCTCTCGGACAGCATTTGGTCCTATTTTAGTGGGTCTGTTTTAGGTGAATTTAACTTGCTTTATACTAAAATTCCTCAACTTTGGACTTATTTCTACCTTCTTATTTCATGTTCCTTTTATTCTTAATTTCAATACTTGTTCATTTCTGAGAGACAGAGAGACAGAGCATGAGTAGGGGAGGGTAGAGAGAGAGGGAGACACAGAATCTGAAGCAGCTCCAGGCTCTGAGCTGTCAGCACAGAGCCCGACGCGGGACTTGAACTCATGAACTGTGACATCATGACCTGAGCCGAAGTTGACACTCAACCGACTGAGCCATCCAGGCGACTTTATGTCTTTAAATTTATTTACTTTACATCATCCTCCCTCTTGAGAACTACTTGGGGAAAATACTAAGGATAATAATAATAAACTCATAACAGAACTCTATTTTCTCTTTCAATATATTACTAATTATTCTTCTAACATCTGACACTGCTGATGAGAAATCTGATGTCAGTGTGATTTTTGCTCCATTGTAGGACTTTTTTTCTTTTTAATTTCTTCTGATATATTGTAGGAACCTCCTCTTTATCTGTTATGTTTGGAGATTTTTTCTAGATGACACCAGCCTGATTTTAGAACTACAGTATATCTTCAAATGGTCCTTACATGTGTCCTGAGCTCTGTTTTCTCCATTATCTTCTCCCAGATCCCCATATGCTGTGATTTCCGGATAGGTCATCTTCTATGTCTTGGTGTTTCCAGATAGTTCTTTCTTTGTACTGTTATAGTCTTGAGGCTTTGCTCTGTTAAGCCCTCTTTAAAAGTACTTTCTTTTCTTTCTCCTTTTCTTCAAGCTTCTATTTTAATCACCCAGTGCTCATCATGACAAATACACTCCTTAATCCCTATCATAGAAGGTACTTTATTTTTAAAATATATATTTTTTTATATATGGAATTTATCATTGCTTTTTCTAACTCCTTGTCAACATTTCAAAACCTCTTTCTGTCCCCCTCTCGTGGCTATTTTCCCTCTTTTATTTCTTTCTGGGTATTAAAATACCATCGGTTTCTTTTTAGATCCCTTTTTTTAACATTTTTTTAAATGTTTTATTTATTTCTAGGAGAGAGAGAGAGACAACGTGAGCAGGGGAGGGTCAGAGAGAGAGGGAGTCACAGACTCTGAAACAGGCTCCAGGCTCTGAGCTGGCAGTCAGCACAGAGCCCGACGCGGGGCTCGAACCCACGAACCGCGAGATCATGACCTAAGCGAAAGTCCGACGCTTAACCGACTAAGCCACCCAGGCACCCCTAGATCCCTTTGTGGTCTTTTCTTTTCATCGTGTGAAAAGTTTCCACTCTCTGAATTTTTGTCTTACATGGACTTCATCCTCCTTCAGTGTTCTGTGAGTCTTCATTATGAGGTCAGCATTGCCCTGGGCGACTTCAGTTCATGTCTGCGGAAGCCCCATGGTGCATTGTCCTGGCTCCTAATCACGGGTTCTGCACCTGTCTCAGTTTGGATCCCACCTCACATGTCAGACTTCTCTGAAGACAGGCCCTGCCCTTTGGTGACTCAGGGCCCTGCAGTGTGCAGAAGGCACTCCTCAAATTCATCAACTAGTGTGTAATCCACACCTCTGGGTAGACAGGCATAGAGCAGTGCAGACTCTAGAAATGGGGTTCAGGGAGTGGATTTCTAGCCCTCACTGCAGATTCACAGCCTGAGTGGAGTCCTCGGTGAGGCCCAGACTACCGGATGTAGCTGCGCTGCTTCCTAAGACTCAGTACCCTTGACCCAGCCTCATTCTTGGGGCTGGGCTTTTGCCAACACCCCCTCGAGCTTCCGGGACTCAGATCCTGCTAAGCTGCAAGGGTACCTTTTTCTTAGGAAATAGGTCCCTTCTTGGTATTTGCAAATACCCCATCCCTGCTTAAGAGCACTGCTATATGTTTAATACACCTTGCTGTATTTCCCTGTCTTCCTGATATGTTCAGAGAAGTGGGGGTTAAGATGGCATCATGTATCCTGTGCGCCATATTGAACTGAAATTGCCCTTGCTATGTGAATACAATGGAATAACCAGACCATATCCTATCTCTCAGAATCATTTTTAAAACCAAGAAAGTTAAACACTTTGGAAACTTCAAAGGGTCTAAAATATAGCAAATAGTCATAATTCATTTTTTCTTTTACATTGAAGGTAGACCCCACAGATTCAGTGCCAACGAGAGAAATTAAGATAAAGTGAGAGGAGCATGGATTTCCATGGATGCCAATGCAATGATAGAGTAGTTCTTAGGTGAAATACTTTGGGAAAAGCAGCAAACTGTAGCACCCTCTTGGAGATTCCAGATGCCCACCCGTGTATTACAAGTTGTGAAAAGCCCTGCTGTAGACTCTGATCTAAGTTCCTTTAGTCTCATATTCCAAAATGCATTGATAATGAAAGCCTTTTTCCTAGAAAGATTGACATGTGTAAGAGTGCGTGAATCAAGGCACTGGCTGAGGAGTCCTGATTTTGTGAAAACACTGAATCATGGGAGCCTGAATGAGCCTTTACCAATATTAGGCAAAGAGTAAGCAAGCAACTTCACTGTAAGTACCAAAATACCATAAACAATGATATATATTTTGCAATCCAAAATAACCTTACCTGTGGGGCACCTGGGTGGCTCAGTCTGTTAAGCGTCCAACTTTGGCTCAGGTCATGATTTCATGGTTCGTGGGTTCAAGCCCCACGTTGGGCTCTGTGCTGATAGCCAACTCAGAGCCTGGAACCTGTTTCAGATTCTGTATCTCCCTCTCTCTCTGACCCTCCCCTGCTCACACAATCTCTCTCTCTCTGAAGTAAATAAAACATTAAAAGAAAAATAGGCTTACCTGTTAGTAAGCCTATTACTGGTAATATATTATAAATAAATTAACAATGTATTATAAGTAACGTATTATAGTAATGTATTATAAATAACAAACTGTTTCATATCTCAGAATTACCTGAAGGACTAATAAGCTGAAGATTTCCTTTGGCACTGCTTAAAAAGATGGGGGCCCTTTTAAGTAGAATGGGTTCACATCACAGATAAAAGTTTGAACGTTAATTTCAACCTCGTGTGGCCTCAATTTTATCTTCTATATAATGGGAACGATCTCTGCCAAGGCATGTTAGACACATCCAACACACAAGGATCACAGAATGAACACAAAATTTCTTCTGCTGTGACCACTGCATCTTCCCCAAAGGTGAAGAGGTTATTAAATGAGAACCATATGCATCATCCTACAAAGTTGTAACTATGAGTGGTGAAAGAATCTCCCTTGTTTTCTAGTCTTGCCTTATGTCTTAAATATTAGCTGATAAATGATGGAATTTTACAGCTGGAAAAGGTCTGATAAGTCATTTAATTAAAGCATCTCCATGTTTACACTAAGAGACTGAGGTTCAGAGACAAGCCACGACTTGTCCAAGGTGAGTGGCAGGTGGCAATTAGAACCTTGTCTCACTGGCTCCCCGCCCAGTGATCTTCCAGGACGCCATGAAACAAAAGTTTATCCAAGTTCAGACAAGAAACCTAGTGCTTTAAAGAGGCAAAAATTTCAAAACTTTTCATTTCTTTCAGCAGATCTTAAAACACAAAAGAAGGGGATGAGTCACCTTCTGCTTTCCTTTAAGTCACGTTCCTCTTTCCGATTTCTACAAATAAACCAGAGTCCTGCAGGATTCCGAGTGGCCAGCAGACAGGGTGAACTTTTGCTCTGTGTCAACACCACAGACACTGTACTAGCTTCTTCTGGGAAAACCTAAGCCAGGAGTTGCCCACACTAGTCCCACAGGAGGGTGCGCGCTTGGGTTATATTTCCGTCACCTGGAAAGCAATCATCAAAGCCAGCCATGTGTGCATGTGAGATGCCTCTGTGTATTTTTAGAAAGTTTTTAAGAGGGAGACAGCCAAAATATTTTTACTGCACAGCAGGTACTGTTTCATGTTGGAGTGTTGGGAAGAAAAAGAACGAGAAAAGGAGGAGAAGAGTTAAGACTGGCTCACAGATTAGTGGTTAGTGCCTCTATGGGCCTGGAGAGCAGTCACTGAGCCAGGAAAGCTACATCCCGGTCTCCATTTCCAATGTTCCCGCACAGATTCCAGGAACCGCACAATCGAGGCTCATTCCACCATGTGTTTCATGCCATCTGAGTGTGAACCTTGATGATCAGGTAGGACTCGGAGGTAAGAGGATGCGAGGAGAGCATTTCAGCCACAGTGGGTGAGAGCAAAGCGGTGTGAAAAGGCAGGTCATGTGGAAAATCCCAAGGAACAAGGTTGGGAAGAAAATGGGGCCCTATGGGGACAGCCTACAAAGCAGGCTTTGGGGTGTGGATGCCATGGCATGAACAAGAGAGTTATGAAATAATGTCACACTTGGAAGAGCTCTTTACAGCTCAGTATGTATTTTTGCCTCTCACAGTCACTGGGCCCCAAATAACCCAGAGGTTGGCGCCATGACTGTCTCCACTGACATCTGAGGACACTGAGGCTCAAAGGGGTGTGTAGCTCCTTTCCAGGGGCATTGGGATTTGGATCCAGATTTCCTGAGATCCCCTCCAGGGTGCTTTATTTACACTAGAGGTGTTTTAAAGATTTTTGAGCAGGGTGGTGACAGCATGTGCTGGGTTGGGAGGAGTGCGGCCCACGGAACCGGGTGAAAAGATGGTTATGTTGCAAGAAGAGTGGTCTAGAGCGATGGCCGGCAAGGGGGACCTGAAAGGGGCCAGATCGTAAATAGTTGAGGCTTTGTGAGTTTTGCTGCATGTTCTTTTTTTATTTTTATTATTTATTTGGCTGGTTTTTACAAACTTTTGAAAATGTAGAGGTATTCTTAGCTAAAAACAGTCTCAGGGATGGATTTGGTCACTGGCTGTAGTTTGCGGACTCCTGTCTAGAGTCTGGATGTAGAAAGCCATTCAGAGGGTTGCCAAATTATCCCATTGAGGCATGGTGAGGGCTTGGGCCAGATGGAGAAGGAAAATCAAGACACAGCTCTACAAGTAGTCTACAAAACATAGGGACTGGGGAGGGATGGGCAAGAGTAGAGGACATGACTTGAGGACCCAGTCCTCTCACCAAGCTTCCTCCCCCTTAAGTTTTCTAACCAAGGCATGGAAGCAATTGCCAAAGGCCCATGGTCATCAGTGGGAGGTGGGTCAGAATCACCACCAGTAAGACTGTGCATCCGACAGAGCCAATGGCCAGGCTGGAGCATAAGAAAGATGTCTGCCAGGCCACACAAGCAGCAGCAAAGCCACTATTTATATGCAGCTACCATGGTAAAGGAAGACATCCAGTGAAGCCCCATGTCCCACCTTCACATGAGATGTAACACATCCTGACACTTCCATGGTCTGGTGCTATGCAAGGTATTTATCTGCACTGCCTTGTTTGGTGCCCCACTCTATCTTCTATTTCTGCCAACATTAGTAACTGTGACTTAGAAACTCAACCATGGCAGTCACAATGAAAGTCCTAGGCCTGACTCTACTATCCCAAGGCCATTTCCCAGCAGCGGGCTCTGGGACATCAGGCTTAGTTCACTCTGCCTCAGTCTCCTCACCTGTGAAATAAAGATCATGATCATAATGTGACGGGAAGGGAAGGGGGGGACCAAACCCTTAGACTAGGGTCTGGCAGCGAGCGAGCAATGTCTCCATGGGGTGGTGTGAGTGTTGTTCCCACATCACACAGTGAGTAAGTGGAAGAGTCAAGATCTGAATCCAGATAGATCGCCAGCTGATTATAGGAAAGAACCTGACAATTCTCAGTCTCTAAACTTCCTTCCATGGAAAATGAAGTTATGTGTCATGTCAACTTTGGGAAAAGCATGACGTGAAATAAAATCTGTTCAAGTTCTTTACCAAAGCAAGGAGTGCTACTGCCTAGTTCGACAATGACAATGACATGAATTTCGAATGTGACAGCAGGAGGGATATCATGTCAGAGCAGAGCTGACCCTCTGAGTGTCCCAGGATGATGCACATTTGCAGAGGACGACTAACGTCCCTGGGAAGATGCCCTGTGTCCAGACTTCCTCACGTTTCACTTCCCCTCCAGGAGAACTTCCTACTTATTCTGTTTCTGTTGTTGTTTTTCTACAGAAGAGAAATCTGAACACCGGAGAAGTGAAGAGATGTAACCAGGGTCATGGAATGGGCAAACAATGTCCGATTTGACAATCCCTGATCTTTGTGCTACACCAAAGATTTACGCAGCTGTTCAAAAGAAGAGTAGAAGGGACATCGTGGAAGGAAGTATCCTTGAAAGGAAGTCAGATTTCATAGGTAAATGCTGGCCTTCTCCATTTGCCTCTTTCAACTCCATAACTTCGGATAACAGGGTTTTTATTGTCGGTGAGGCTCATGCATGTGTCAGAAGACTGCCTGAGCAGAGTAATCTATGTGGCAGACCCTCCGGGATAGGAAATAGGAAGTCTGCTCATGCTGACAGTTCTAGAAAATTCTCTACTTTTTGTGAAATATATGCTTGTCAAGTGATCAGGAGACAGCTGGAAATCTGAGCATGTCATAAGAACCTGAGGGGGGAGCAGCTCCCTAAGGCTTTCAGAGAGCCTGTGTCTCATCCATACACTGCCTCACCCAGCAGCCCCATCTCCTTGCTCAGGCTGGCTCAAGAGCAAGGATTCTTCTCCTATTGAGTGGGCAACAGCACTCCATCTCTGCTGTGCCTATGAATCATTGGTGAAGCTTCTTGAAAATATACATTTATGGGGACGCCTGGGTGGCTCAGTCGGTTAAGTGTCTGACTTCAGCTCAGGTCATGATATCACGGTTCGTGGATTCAAGCCCCGTGTCAGGCTCTGTGCTGGCAGCCAGCTCAGAGCCTGGAGCCTGTTTCAGATTCTGTATCTCCCTCTCTCTCTCTCTGGTCCTCCCCTGCTCACGCTCTCTCTCTCTCTCCCAGAAATAATAAAATGTAAACAAATTTATTAAAAAAATATATATATATAAATTTATAGAACCTATTTCCCGGAATTCTGATTAAGGGTGAGGACACCAGAAGATTTGCATTTCTTACATGCTTGTTCCCCAGGTGATCCAAGCCATGAACAAGGAAGCATTGGCCCAGGGCTCCAGTCCATTCTGGAGCTGACTAAATGATCACAAGTGCACAAGAGCTTATAAAGAAGAACCTGGAATGGTGCAGGAGTGTAGACCGCGGGTGGGTGGTCAAGGATGCGTTTCAGCTGAGACCTGAGCCTGAGCAGGGCAATAGGGACTAGATCAGAGGGAATGGCTAGGCATTCAGGGAGATCACAGCACAGAGGTGAATCACAAGGATGTCAATATATCCAGCCCAGAAAGAGAGGAAAAGAGAAGCTGGAAACATAGTGGGGGTGTAGGCAAGAGTCTGAGCAAACAGGACCTTTCCAGCCCTATAAAGATGTTGGAAGGAAAAGTAAGTTTAAAACAGAAGGAGGCAAATCATAAGAGACTTTTTTTTTAAAAAAAGCTAATTTACTTATTTTGAGAGAGAGACACAGAGACAGAGATAGAGGGGGAGAGAGAGAATCTGAATCAGGCTCTGCCATGTCAGCACAATGCCTGATGTGGGGCTCAAACTCATGAACCATGAATTCATGACGTGAGCCAAAGTCAGATGTTTAACTAACTGAGTCACCCAGGTGCCCCAAGATTCTTAAATTCAGAGAACAAACTGGGGGTGTTAGAGGGGAGGTGGGTGAAGGAATGGGCTAAAAGGCATTTGACATGAAGGAGGACACTTGTTTGACATTAAGGATAACACTGGGTGTTTTCGGAAAGTGATGAATCACTGGGTTCTACTCCTGAAGCCAATACTACACTGTATATTAACTAACTTGAATTTAAATAAGCAAATTTTAAAAAGAGACATTGCACTGTGTGCTAAAATGCAGGGAAGGCATGAAACAATTTGAAGAGGGACAATCATACGACCGAACTTGTATATTTACAGCCATTCCTGCTGCCCTGTAGGAGATGGTTGGGGGAGACACAGGTTTCCAGCGAAGCGTTGTCTGCAGGGGCATCTGGGGTACAGATGAGAAGGCTTTTAAGTAGCATATAGGCTGTGGAAACAGAGGGCATCAGGTAAGAAAGGTTAGGACGTGAATCCACAAGGCCAGGTGTGCCTGCAGAGGAGGAAGGTATCCAAGTGGATTCACTGATCCTGGACCTGCCTGACCGCTACATTGTTGATGACACTTACCAGGATGACACTTACCAGGATGAGGGGCTTTGCAAGCCAGCCAGGTGTGAGCTCCACAAGCTTGGGATTTTGTCCAGCTCCCCCTGCTGCCTCCTCACATGACCTGGTGCATGTTAGAAGCTGGAAAGAATTGCCTAAACAGTGAAGAAGGAGGAAGAAAACGTGTCTGGGAAATGTTGAGTCTGAGTCACCTCAGTGCAAATGTCAGGTGGAGTGTCTCTCTAGGTATGGGTACCTCTCCAGAAGAGAGGGCTGGGACAGCCACACATCATTTGGGACCATAGTCACATGTACATAGTAACAGAAACCAGGGAGTTTAAGATCATTAGGGAGTGAAGACTGATAGAAAGTCAGGAAGGTGGGGTACCTGGGTGGCTTAGTCGGTTGAGCGTCCGACTTTCTCTCGGGTCATGATCTCACAGTTTGTGGGTTCGAGCCCCGCATCAGGCTCTGTGCTGACTGCCAGCTCAGAGCCTGGAGCCTGTTTCAGAGTCTGTGACTCCCTCTCTCTCTGACCCTCCCCTGTTCACACTGTCTCTCTCACTCTCCTAGAAATAAATAAAACATTAAAAAAAAAAAAGTCAGGAAGGGAGGAAATGCAAAGAGAAGAGGGAGGGGAAGGGGAGGAAGAGGGGAGAGGAGGGCAGAGGATCAAGATAGAAAATTCCAGCACTGAAAATGTTGGAGTTGAAAGAGCAGACTTGGGAGAGTCTTGTGCCGAGTGGCGATGGGAACAGTTAAAAAAACAAATAGAACTTCAAGGTGACACTGGATCCCAGGGCCAAGAGAAACCCAGTTATCAGAATTGGAATGCATATCAAGATATACTGCACAGACTCTTCAGTCAGTCTTTGCGTCTGGAGGAAGCTAGTATTTATTTTGGAGGATCACCGACATGGTCTCTTAAATTAGCACCTTGGAAAGCACTAAGAGTAATTCATAGAAGACCTATATGGTGCCATGAACCTTCTACATACTAGCCATAAAAATAAAACTGTATCAAGTGCATTCCACTGGCAAGGCACCAAGCTAATTGCACATAGGTCATCTCATTTACTCCAAACAGTAGCCCTAGAGGGTAGGTAATATTATGTACAATTTTCAGATAAGGATGTAAAATGCCAGAGCATTTAAGAGATGTCCAAGTTTGGGGCGCCTGAGGGGCTCAGGCAATTGTGTGTCTGACTTCAGCTCAGGTCATGATCTCACAGTTCATGAGTTTGAACCCTGTGTCGGGCTCTGTGCTGAGAGCCCAGAGCATGGAGCTTGCTTGGGATTCTCTCTATCTCTCAATAATAAATAAACATTAAAAAATTAACAACAACAACAGCAAAAAAGAGATGTCCAAGCTCACACAGCTGAGCAGTTAAGCAGCGATTCGAATCTGGCTCTCAGCTTCCTCACCATGATGCCTGTCAGTAGAAAGATTCAAGAGCAATGGAAAAAAGTAAACTCCCAATGAATATAGAATGGAGCGAGAAATATTCAGCTATGCAAAGTCAAAAGTGTTCATTCCTTTGTGGTTGAATAAATGGAGTCTTTGAAAGCAGGTCCTTCTCTGCACATGGTGAGTAGAGCCCAGCCTGCCAGGACTCTGCTTGCTCGTGGCCTCTGCTGAGGGCTGCAAAATGCCGCATCGGCTACCTGAGAGCTTTCTCGGCCTGATTTATGGGTGTGTTTGTTGTGTGAGGATCATAAATCTCCACCCCCCAGGACATTTCAGTTCTGGTATTTATTGACCAAAGACAACTTGCGTTAAAAAAATGTTTTGATATTTTGCCAGATAATCACTACAGAATATTTGAGAAAACAAGCTGTCCTCGGGTAAATGAAATCTGCAAATAGTTGATCTTGCTACCGGGGCAAATACCTCCTTTCCCTACTATTTCGTTGCCTTTTGTTTTGTTTCATTTTAATCGGAGAGGCAGGTTCTCCATACGTGTTTTACGGGTTCACCGAGGAGAGACTGGAAAGAGGGATTATCGAAAGACATTTCCCTCAGGCTCTAGAAGAGTTTTTATTCTTTTGAACAAGAACTTTTGGCCAAGCGCGTCTCAGAAGCATTCAGATGGCAAAACACCTGGAAGAGATCTGTGACCTACAAGATGCCTCCCATGTTAAAAACCAAAGATAGAACTGCAAGCGACATCTGATGTCAGATTCTAGTATAGACAAGCTTAAGATGTTTGAGAACAATTTTGGAGAAAAAGTCAAGAAAGCTTCCAACCATTAGCTTCATCTAGTGCAAGGACATGTGCACCCTCATATCCAGCTATGGGAATTTGGAAAATACTGTCAATGACCTATATTAATGGTGAACCACCTTGTCCAGTTTAAAGAAAAACAGCATTCTCGGTTAGAACATAGTAAACCACTGTTTCACATAAGGAGCCCAAAGATTCTAAAGTCTACAAGGTTCATCAAGTCAGAGAACTGAGAAGAGTCACCCCAGGATTCTGGACAGCATGTGTTTTTCTTAAAGGATATGTCCATTCTCGGATCCTGGCTACTCATTGGTACATGGACCCAAAGCTTTATTAGATCTTCAGGTCTCTCAGTAGAACCTGGAAATTCTGGTTTTAGTGTGACAAATCCAAGTTTTAAATGTTTACTGATGAATGAAAAAGAAAGAAAGAAATGAAGCGGGGCCAAATAAAACACATCTGCAAGCCAGACATGATGAGGACTGCTGGCTGTGGCCACAGCCGAGGTTATACTATTACTGCAGATTCGGAACCAAGGACAGTTTAACCATGGCTGACCCTTGACTTTCTATGACTATGTAGATTGGGTTTTTACTGTCCAGCTTAGACATTTAACTAAGCCCCAGCCTCCTGCCACCACACCCTTGCTGTGCTTTCACCTGTTACCATTTGACATCGGACCATCACCATGAATGCTGCCCATGCCTTTTGCCTCACTTGGGTATTGAATTTAATGTTTACTCTCCTGGTGGAAATGTGTGAGTTGTTGTGTCCAGTTGCTACCCCCAAAGTCTCATTCAGCCTTCACTCTGAGATAGATGCTATCATTACCTTCATTCAACAGACTAGAGGCTCAGGAGGCTGACATACATGCCCAGGGCCACATATCTGGTCAAGGCAGATCCAGTATTAAAACCTAGCTTTATCTCTCTTCAGAGTGCATGCCTGTACCTGGCCACACTGCCTGTCTCCAGACAGAGCTGTGCTGCTTGTAACCAGCTCCCACCTGTTTGGGCTCCAAGTTCTCCTGAAGCCCACCTGGTCTGTGTGCACTTCTGATCTCCAACCTCAAGGCCTGTCATTCTTCTTAGCCTTGAGCTTTCTGTCCCAGTATCGGTGGTTTGCATTAGCCCTGTTCTTGATGATGTGAGGGTCCCCTATCCCTATGTGCTATGTCTCCACTTGAGGAACAGAAGACAGGGTCCTTGAATTGCCTTTCAGAAGTGAGCAGACTGAGTTCGGCTCTCTAAGCAGTTGTATGAATTTCTGTACTAGATGTCTTGGTGAATTAACCATCATTCATCCAGCTGCCAAAGCTAAACCGTAAGGGTCACATTCGTACAACACTGTATCCCTCCCTCATCCTCAATCCAATCACTCACCAAACCTTTGGGTTATGCCCAAACATCTCAGAGATCCACCTGCTTCTCTCATTGCCTCTTCCTTTCTGCAGCCCAAGCTCACATCTCTCTCACCTGGAACCTCAGAGTCTCGTCTCTGCTCATTGTATCTTGACCACTTCCAACACATTTTCCCCCCTGCAGCCAGTGTGGTCCCTGAAGTTTGGTCATGACACTGCTCTGCTTGAAGTATTTCAACAGCCCCCTCCTGCCCTTCATATAAAACTTGCAGCTTCCTATTCTTTGCATGAGCTGACCCTTGCCTGCCTCTCCTGACTCACTAAGATTCCAGTTCAATGGACACTTCCTCTACCCCCACTAGCCAGGCCCCCTGTCTTACATACTACAAAAGTTCCCTGACTTGTTCTTTGTAGCATCTGTAACCATTTTTACTAAATAACTAATTGCATAACTGAGATAATGTCTGCCTCCCTGGTGAAAATGTAAGTTTCACAAGAAAGAGGATGGAGCTGTTACTCTTGGGTCCACAGTGACTACACAGCAGCTGCCTAGTGTGACCACTCTGTAGCTCTTCATGCAAAGAGAATAAAGAGATAAGAGAAAGAAGGAGGGATTCCCTTCTCAGAGAACCAGCAAGATGTCAAGTCCATTGAGGGCCAAGCGAATTGCTTTGCTTGAGATTCATTGATTCACCCAATGTCTGTCTTGTTCTTCTGAGAGTGTGACACTCTCATCATCTCTGTAGTCGCCTCCAAGATCACCTTCCTTCCAGCCAAATTCCAGTAACCTTTTGAGATGTGGAATCTTCATCTTTGGAAGGTAATATTGGTTCCTCCATTGGAGGATTCTGGTTTTGTTGTTTTTTGATTTTGTGTGTGTGTGTGTTTTATGCTGGCATCGTGAAATCCACTCACCCCTGAAGATGAAGACAGAGTCCTCCAGGAGCAACACATCCACTCTGCTCAGAGCACATCCATCAGGGATGGCAGAAAGAACCACTGGGCAGCTATGTGGTCTCACCCCCCCTGGCAGATTCTTAAAAGTAATGAATTAATTCAGATAGTTCATACTGGAAGAGTTTAGTCTTACAGAAACATGGAATCAGGGCATCTGGGTAGCTTAGTCGGCTAAGCATCCAACTCTTGATTTAGGCTGCAGCCATGATCTCACGAGTCTTGAGATTCCACACTGACAGCTTGGATCCTACTTGGGATTCTCGACCTCTCTCTCTCTCTCTCTCTTTCTCTGTGTGTGTGTGTGTGTGTGTGTGTGTCTCCCTCCCTCCCTCCCCCAAAATAAATAAATAAACTTACAAAAAAGAAAAAGAAGTAGGGGATCAAAGGCTTCTCAACCTTTATTCCAAATCTCATTCCTGGGAACTCAGAGCTGTGATGATGTAAAAGCAATTTACTTGAGGATTACGGGGGAGGGGCCAAAACACACTCACAGTCCGAATGCTTGTGGCTCCTTTGATAAAAAAAAAAAAAAAAAACAAAAAAAAAACATCATCCTCTTCCACTCTGTAGATGTCATGGCTCTGATAAGTTTGTCGGGAGGAGAATTAGGAAAGAGAGTTGCTTAATGCAAAGGGCTGGGAGCGCAGGGAGGGGGACCAGCTGCTCATCGCCCAGAAAGTGTGCATGCACAGGCTCTGCCATTACACATAGATGTGTGTAATTATCACACAGCTCAGGAGAGGTCTCTGACTGAAATCCACAAATAAAAGTCTCCAGTTCCCAGTCAAGCCAGCTCGATCACTTTCCGGAGCAAACAATGCATCTGAGTAACCTTTTAAGGCATCTTTCTCTTGCTGATACACTGGATAATTATTTATTTTGTTGTCTAATTAGTTAATTAGGCTGGCATTGTGTTTTAAGTTGAAAATCCCATTGTTTAGGTACTAGAAAATGGCTTTTTGTTTGTTTGGGGTTTTTTTGTTTTGTTTTGTTTTAGTTTTCGTGTTTTTTTTTTTTTTTTTTTTTTTTTTTTGCAGGGTAATGGGGAATTATTAATTGAATGGATGGCTCTGGGTGAAGTTGCTCAGGGACACAGCATGGATTTTCTGGGAGTAAATTGATGCATTAGCAGTGGGAGGTTGTGTTCATAATAAGAGCACTTGGGTGCAGCCAAAGTCTTAGTGGACAGTTTTCCTTGTCATTTCATTTCCTCGTGTTTATACGGCAATTTACAGTTTGCAAAGCCTGTTCACTTAAAATAACTCATTTAGTCCTAACGGAAGAGTCATTGGAATGCATTTTATTACTCCTAATTTACAAACGGGGCAGCTGAGGGTCTAGACAGTCGGCGGCTGGCTCATAGCCCTCACTGTCCAACTACATAGCCGTCTGTTCCATAGGGTGATGGAGAGAAAATGAATAAAAAGGTGGGCTCCACAGTAGATGACCTAGGTTTGCATCCAAATTCTTCCACTTTTTAAATTTCATCCAGCCTTCAACAAATGTCAGTCTAGTCCCAGGTAGCGAGCCGGGTGCTGATGACCCAAGCAAGAGCAACATGCAGGCTCCCTTGCTGCCTCTCGCAGGCTTGCACGCCTGACATCTCACGGGGCTTTTGCAACCTCTCTGTGTGACGGTGAATACACCAGTGACCTTGAAAGACTGATCAGACTGAGAAATGGTACGTGTTACCATGAAGCACAGCCCCCGGCACCTGTTAGGTGCTTAAGGATGGGCGCTATTCTAGATCTGACTCACTTCACGAAGTTGGATGCTTAACCGATTGAGCTACCCAGGTGTCCCAAGCCTGTTCGTATTTGTGATTTATTTATAAAATGGTATTTTAAAAAATAAAAAAAAAATTTAAAAAATTTAAAAAACCTCCACTCCATTACAGGGACTGCCTTTGATCCAGGCCTTTTGCGTCTTTTGGTCAACTTCTTGCTCTGCCTCAGGATGCCTTGTTCACCACAGCGCGCCACCCCTCTTCCCTTCCCATGGGGCTGCAGTGACTGTCAGGCTCCCAGAATCTCCTTCTGTTCATCTGATAACTCGGTCTCTTACAGCAGACCCTGTGCTGCGTGATTTATCTCCTGGCCTTCATATTGCTCCGTCTTATTTTCACACAGTCCTAGAGAGTGATTGTGTTCATTTCCTAGGGCCGCCGTAATAATAAACCGCAAACTGAGTGACTTAAACAACAGAAATGTATGGCCCCACAGTCACGGCGGCTGGAAGTCCAAGATCAAGGTGTCAGCAGCACGGCACTTCCCTCTGGGGCTGGGAGGGAGAGCCTGCTCCGGGCTTCCTCCAGAGCTCCTGGGGGTTTGCTGGCGACCTCTGGCATCCTCGGCTGTGGGAGCATCACCTCGATCTCTGCCTTTCTCTTCACATGGAATTCTCCCTGTGTGCACGTCTGTGCCCAAATGTCCCCTTTGTCATGTTGGATTAGGAACCGCCTCTAGCCCAGGATGACTGCTTCTTAACGAATTACATCTGCAAGGACCCAGTCACCGAATAAGGTCGCCTACTGAGTACCGGGGATTACGCTTCAACATATGGATTTGGGGGTACATAAATCTAACCCACGACAGCAGGCATTACTTCTTCTGCTCCTCAGGTAAGAATGGAGCCTCAGAGAAGCCAAGTGGGAGGTGGCAGAGCTACTTTCTAAGACAGCCATTCTAAACCGAGTCTCTCTGACTGCTCCAGGGGTCAGGACCCTTTTCCACAAGGGATGTCTGGAGAAACTAGAGAGGCCAGCCAGACCGCAGGCTGGAGATGAAGAGCCCTGAGAGTTTTACGTGACAGGTGGCTGTTGTTCCGGCTGCAGGACACCCCTGTGAAAGTCAGAGGTGCTGTTTGGGGACAGCATCCATCATGTCCTCTGATTGCCGAAGAGACTAGTATCTCTCCCACGACTCATGTTTCTGTCGAGATTCCTAAGCCCAGGTACCGCCTAGTGCCTGGAACTCAAGTCACCTGCCACAGGTGCATACCCACTTGGCATCTCGTCAGAGCTCACCTCCCAGAGCCAGCTAAATGCCACCTTCTCCTCCTTAGTGGTGCCTGCTCCCTGCACCCCCAGGCAGAGCTCAAGCTTCCTTCAGTTTCATTTTTGCTAAAAGGTCACTTTGCCTCACTCTCTCTACTTACGGCATTGAAATAATCTGTCTCCTCTTCCTGCTTCCACCTGAAAGGGTCATAGATTTCGACTTAGAACTTTAAATCCTTTCTGGCAGGTCCACCTTCAATTTCCCAGCACCAGGCATAGGAGGTCTTACAAACAGAAGGTGCTGAATAGAAGCCATTAAAGAATTATTGTGTTCCTATATCAGGGCACTGACTATGAAGATTTTAAAAAAATGGATCTGATCTAAATTGGTGATCTAAACTCTGGTCTAAATCTGATGGAGGGGTGCCTGGGTGGCTCAGTTGTGACCTCGCAGTTCATGGGTTTGAGCCCCACGTCGGGCTCTGTGCTGACAGCTCAGAGCCTGGAACCTGCTTCAGATTCTGTGTCTCCCTCTCTCTCTGACCCTCCCCTGCTAACACTCTCTCTCTTTCTATCTCAGAAATAAATAAAACATTAAAAAAAATTTAAAATAATAAATCTGATGGAAATCCAACTCAGCCTTATCAAAACCATAAGAAGAAGAATTCCTACTCAAGGCAGAGGGAAGACAGTGGAAAGAACTACCAGAGTTTTGCCTAAAGAAGAAGTGATTCCAAGGGCCCAAAATCACTGGTTTCAGATCAGTAGGACAAAGGGAGTGGGTGTGACCCTGTGTCTCGGGGATGACAGCAGGACTTACCCACAGGAGCTACCGGGAACCAGGTTTTGGTTCAACATGGGTGAGCACTTCCTCTCGGAACTGTCAAAAAACAAACGAAATTGATGAAAGAAAAATAACATAAGTAATGAAATAAAACAAGAAGGGTGTGCTTCCCCAGTCTAGAGTGATGTCTCCCAGTCTAGGGCAATGGTCGGCAACCAGGAGCGATTTTGCTACCCAAGAGACATGAGGCAACGCCTGAAGACATTCTGGGTTGTCCCCCGGGGGGAGGGGGTGCTGCTGGCATCTGGTGGGGAGAAGCCAGGATGGTGAGAAGCAGCCCGCTGTGCACAGAGCGGTCCCACATCACAGAACCCTCCGGCCCCACATTTCAAGAGTGAGGAGATGAAGAAAGTACCACAGGGGTATTCACATCCAGGCCAAACGATGCCTTGGGATCAAAGACAAGGCAGTAGAGTTTACCGTGCCCAAGAATCATCAGGTAAACTGGTTAAAAGTACATGCCCTTGGGTACCAGCAATGTTATTTCAGGGGGCCTGGGGTGGGCTTGTTAACACATGTCCCCAGGAATTCTAAGTAGGGATTTGCGGCCCCCACTCTGAGAAACATCTCACCACATGACCCTCAAGGTCCTTCCACCTCATCATCTTCCTGACCTCAAGAGAGAGGCAGCAGAAAGATAAAAAGCATTCACCTCATCACCCACCTTTAGAAAATACTGGTGGAGCGAAAGACCCAATTAATTAGTATTTTATAAGGAACTTAGAGATCTGTTTTTTTAATAAGAAAATGAACATAAGTGCAAAGCATCATGACTACTCATTATTTAATTTAATGATTTGTGAAGATTCAGTTGCCATGGTGACTGAGCACTATTTATAAAAATTAAGAACATAAATTATAAATAATAATATTATTACAAGCAGAAGGGACTGGAACCTCTCAATCAGGAAAGAATAATTTCCAGATGGGGAAAAAAAAACCATTGTTTGCATCACATATGGGGAAGAATGCTGGTGAATTTGCATTTCCGCAGTGTTCTAGAAGGAGGCATCAAGTCATGAAGAAGATTTTATTCATTTGCATGACAGTCTGTGTCTTGGGATTCAGGACAGCAGGGGTGAGGCTGGCAATGGTGTGGGAGAGAGCAGGGAGCAGGGGTTGGGTTTCTGCTCTGAGGTTTTAGGATCACCTCCTCACCACATCCACCCCCACTCACTCAGTGGTACATGCCAGCTTCCCAGAATATCCTGGACTCAGAAGGGGTCAGGCCAAGATGCCTCCATCCAGTGACAGGCAGGTGAGTCAACGCTCAATCCCACTGGACTCACGCTGATCCAATCAACGTGTTAGAACCCTGTGCCATAAGGGGGTTGAGACTGAGCTAGGGGTCGGTGGGACAAAATTGCTGTACAGACTACTTGTCACACTATTTAGTGTGGGATTCCCCAAGTTGGCAATCATTTTCACCAAGGAGAAAAACTGAGGGCAAATGTTCAGCCAAGATCCCACACATGATAAGCTGGTAGCAGAACCAGCACCAAAACCCAGATAACCTGCCTCCCAATCTAAGATTCTGCCCTTGGTCACACACCACCCATCACCACCTTCCCAGGGTCCTGGACAGAGTAGCTATTGCCACATTAATCGGCACTCTTGTCGCTATTCTGGTAGTGGTCCTGACAATCACCTACAAATCGTGGCTAGCATCAGCCTGGATTCCCTGACGAGATTCCTCTAGGGGGTGGGGAAAGAGGGCAATATGGCGCTAGATCTGGTTAAACCACTTGTGGATTACCAGTTGTGTCTACACTAAGAATGTGCACTTAAACAATGTACTCCTTTCTGAATACCTGTCCAAACCCCTTCCATCCACAAGGACTAAAACAAGTCACTGCTGACTGGAATCCTTCTCTGACCTCCCTAATCAATCCTTATATTTGGGAGGATGTTTAGGAAAGCAGAGAGCAGGAACAAAGCAGCTCTGGCAGCTATCTGCATGAACCCCAAAAGAGTGGACCCCAATCCTCCCTTCTACTGAATTACTTCAAATGAAGGTGCTTTTAAGGATGCAGGGTTAACTGGGATATATTTTATGCACTGATATCAAACGCAATGTTTACAGAATATAATTGCCTTTCCTTGCCAGTACAAAAAGAATGAGATCTCTACAAAGCCAATGCTAAGGTGAATACTTGAATGCAGCCAGAGCATAAGATGAAACAGACAAAGCAAGTGTACACTGAAGGGGAGACAGTGCTGACTCACTACACTCCATAACTGCATTCCATAAAATATTATCTTCTTAAAAGAAAAAAATACTAAGTTTGCTAGCAGGGAAATTGTGATAATACTCTCCAATTAAAAACCAAGCAAAATTTTTTTACCATATGGGTAGGGTGGTTCCCATAACAATCTGACTCAGAAGGAAAAGGAGAATTGGAGAGATGGGGTTTTTTTGTGTTTTCTTTTTTTTTTTTTTTTGAAAGTCATGTGGTGCAGATGGGCCTGGTGCCTCTCCTGGTCCCCTCCTCCACTGCCAAAGTTCAGGGGCTGCTGCATACAGCATTTGAGGAGAGACACCTTCCTTCTTGGTCCTCTGGTTGCAAAGGTCATAGCAGCTACCACTCTGGATCCAGATAATCTCCTTGTGACTTTAGTGGTTGTTCTTGCTCATTTCTCATTACAGCGTGTGTGTGTGTGTGTGTGTGTGTGTGAGCATGTGTGTGTGTGTGTGTGTGAAGACAGAGGAGGATAAAAGTGGTGTTCATTCACACCATTCCATACATGGAGGGGTGTGGTGTCGAGAAAGGTCAGAATCACAGTGACCTACTACCTGGACTTGACAATGCTCCTCAACCAGGCCTCCATCCCCAAAATGGGACAGCCTTCAGCAGGGCCAACATACAACCCGTTGCAATCTGCCTCCCCACCTGCTATACGTATCTCTTCACCTCTTACCTGACCAGGGGTCTGATGGTCTTCTCCCACTTCTTCCAGAGGCTGTTGAGAAACCCAGCCTTCCCTACCCACACGGATCTTGGGCTCCCAGGGGCCACCATCTACATCTACCCCTGACAAATGCATCTCTCTGTGGGCTCCCTCCAGACCACTCTTAAGCCTAGTCTTGCTGTCACAATTCTACCTGCATCTCCACTGGATCTGACCCCAAGATACAACAACCAGAACAGCTGTTTCAGGCTTGCTTAAACCTGTGTGGGGAACACAGCTCTCGAAGGATCTCCACATCACAGTGACCTGCAGAGTCTGTGTCTGTACCCTAGGAAACTCAAACAGAAGAGTTCTATGGCATTTTATCACTATACCACTCTTTCCTCTCTCCTCAAGCATCTGAGTTATTTATTCTTGGCGATCAGAAACATTTTTGGATGCCAATTATTTCTTTCAAATAAGAAAAGTTTGGGGTAAAAAGAAATCGAGGTATTTGCTATTTGACTAGCACTGGGACAAACTGAATAATGGGTACAGACATCTCCCTTACAGGACATCCCCCAGGCTGGACACTGTGAGGTACACTGACAACAAAGAGTATGAGAGGAAGAGACACAGACCTTGCCATTTTCTTCACAGTTTGGCCTGAGTTCCTATCTCCATGGGGCTTTGTGTATTGACACTGAAGTTTCCACAGTCTGGACACTTGTTTCTGAGAATCTGGCTTGCATGGGCAGTGGGATATATATATATATATATATATATATATATATATATATATATTCTTAATTTTTCCTCCAGGGGAAGGGGTGAGAGGAGAATGGGAAGGAGGGTAGATTTATTGGCTTGTTTGACTCCCATAAATAATAATTCATCAAAGGTTAGAAAATGATTTGTTTTCCATGGAGACACTGCAGGCTCCTTGCCCAGCATTCAGATAAACATTTATTTAGGCAGATAGTTTATGAATTATACAGTGCTTTCTAAAATGGGGCGGTGGGAGAAAACGATAGCATCCTGAGGTGTTTCCATTGGTGCCATCAGAATCGAATAAGGAATTCCTATCAAGGGGGAGCTCCTCCAGCCACCATACAGGCCACACGTGGCCACCCTCAGCTTCCTCAGAAGCAGTCAGAAACTTCTGGACTGGCCAAGTAGAAGATTTGAAATGGGCTGTTTTAAGAATGTAAAGACATCTATGTGTCCTCACGAAATGGAGCATGTGCATCCATACCCATAGTTCTCCTCATTTCCAATGTGCTCAGGCTATGAAAGCTCTCTGTGAACACCCTAAAGGGTCTTGGACCCAGATAAGGGGTTCTGCCAGAGAGGAGTCCTATCCAAAGCCTGAATTTAGGGTTGTGAGAATGAAGCTTGGCCAGGAAGGAGCAGTCAGTTAGCACGTTTGCAATCCAGCCAGACAAGCCCTGGGATGGAGCCTTTCTGACTCCTGACCTTATTCCACAAAGAAAACAAAAGAATCCAAACCAGCAGGTAGAGGCATAGCTTGTGAGCATGGAGAGATGTCTGAGACAGCTTTGCCCAGAGCTCTCTGACCAAGGATCTAGAAACTCAAGGTGCTCCACTGGTTGTCATGGGACCAGAAGCGTCTTAGTGCGCTCAGTGCTTAATCCAAGGCCTGCTGTGATCATTTATGTAACATCAGTTGAATTAATTCAACAAAAACAATCTAATTTCTACTCTCTGCTCTAGAAGTTAAGGATGCAAAGATGAAAAACACACAGTGTGGAGAAGTTGGAAGAAGAAGAAAACCAAAACAGAACAGCACCATTGTCATCCACGTGGTTTATAATAAAACAGAGATACATTGACTGAGGACAGAGCAGGAAGTGATGGAGGGGATAGTTCCTGCTGGAGATGCCAAAGAAAGTTTCAGTTAGGAGATAAGATTCAACCTGAGTCTTGAAATATAATTACAAGGTCCGTATGTTGATTAGGGTCCAAAATGAATTAAAATTGGGAAACAAAAAGGAGGAGGGTTGGGAAAGAGGATCCAACCAGGGAAACAGAACTTGCACCATGTACTTCAACTAGATGGAGTTCCAACACCGGAGACTGATTGCATGGCTCATACAAGAGCTGAGGATCAAAAGAGAGAATAGTGAGGGGCTCCTGGGTAGCTCAGTAGGTTAAGGTTCAGGTCATGATCTCACAATTCATGGGATGGAGCCTCGCATCAGACTCTGCACTGAGCATGGAGTCTGGTTGGGACTCTCTCTTTCTCTCTCTCTCTCTCTGCACCCTCTTCTCAAAATAAATAAATAAATACTTTTTTTAAAAAGAGAGAGATAACGAGAACCAAAGATTTGGTAACCACCACCACAAAGAAAAGAGCTGGTGCTATGAGAACCCAGAAACTGGAGTACAACTGGATTAGGGAAACTCAGAACCAAAGTGAATCCATTTCTCATAAGAGCCTCAGGAGGCAGCTTATAGCACTGCCCCCACCATGAGATGGAGCTGCTCCTCCTCAGAGCCCTGAGCTGCTCGCCCCAGGTAAAGTAGCAGGTGAGACATGAGTAGGGTCTCTCTTCCCCCAGAGACTTTGCCCTTAACCATTAATAACTAAACTGACTCGCAAAATTGAGACTTCACTAAATACATTGCTCATTATCCAATTTTCAAAGTGCTTCCACATAGTTCCTGTTTTCCAAATGGAATCTGTTTCTCTACCAGACTTTCCGGGGTCTTTGCTCTAATCCCAAAATCTATCCACTGGCCACTATTTGTTTCCAGAAGTATGGCAAAATGGTATTCTTTTTGCAAAAAGATTAATAACAATTATTCTTTGTGATACCCTGAGTCGGATAACTAAGTGAGAATAGTTTCTATGTCAAATAATAGATGTTACCTTTACTACCGATAATTTACTACAGGGATTATGTTTCTAGCGCCAAAAGCAGGGATCTTATGAGATCTCAGGATTGGTGGTATTTGGCACACATTTAAGATTGGTGATCCCAGATTGCAAATGTAGGACCTTATGCTAATCTAAGTTGCTTTCCATTGACAAGAGTTTAGCCATTACTAGCACCCCAAATCCAGATTGTTCCAAGCCCCTTTGGCAAAATAGGTGCCTCTGTTATAGGCGATTTGTGCTCCAAGATTTCATTTTGGTCATTACTGCTTCTGCGGCTGATTTAAATATTTTAATGAATGATGCTATTGCCTCTGTGCCTGGGGGTCTTTTCAGCAGAGGCCACAAATTTGAAGAAGGAAAAAAATACAGGAAAAAAAATAGCTCTAAATAAGTCAGTGACAATGGATGACTCATTTCGGATGTGTAGTGAAAACCTAAGCATGAGACTCCTGTGCAGATGAAGGATGCCCTTCCCCATCTCCCAGATGAGAGTTTTCAGAGGTATAGAGGTGAGTCATTGGAGGAGCTAAAGCCATCTTCCAAGAGCATCACCGCCAGATTGTACCATCCACCAAAACTAAGGGACCGGATGGAGGTGACTTGCAAAAATCCCATATGGTGGAATGACATCATATGCAAAATCATTCTAAGCACCCAGGGTTGTAAGTGGGGGGAGAGAGAAGAGAAAGTGAATCACTTAAATAGTCTGGAGAATTCTATTATGCTACTCAAAGGAAATATGGCCCAATGTGAGCATGACTTGGGAACTGTGACTTCTGGATTCTTATACTAAATAGGTCCCAGTTCCAAATGTGTGAATATCTCACCATGGAGGGTGTGATTCCAGTGTTTAAAGATGGGTATTTCTCATGCAACATGGATCTAAAACTTGGGTCTGGGCCCACCTCTGATGTTCTACTGAAGCAGCATATAATAAAGGAAGAACTGGGGGTGACGGGATGACTCACATGACAACGTCCAAAGGGATTTCAGAAGAGTTTGGCCCTGTGCAATCTTCATGCTCCATGCTGACTTTGGACCCTCATGGTTGCAACATCCCTCAGTCCAGTTGACCTTGCATTTAACAGATATGTTCTGAGCACTTTCCTTGTCCTGGACAGAGATCTGAGGAGGCTGGAAATACACTGATGAGCAAACAGAAGAGAGGGAGACAGACAATAAGCAAGAACACAAATCAATAAATAGCCTGACTTCAGATAGTGTTAAGAGTTCTAGAGAACAGGGGGGCCTGGGTGGCTCAGTTGGTTAAGTGTCCGACTTCGACTTAAGGGCACCTGGGTGGCTCAGTTGGTTAAGCTTCTGACTTCAGCTCAGGTCATGATCTCTCAGTTTCTGGGTTCGAGCCCTGCATCGGGTTCTGTGCTGACAGCTCGGAGCCTGGAGCCTGTTCCAGATTCTGTGCCTCCCTCTCTCTCTGTCCCTCCCCTGCTCATGCTCTGTCTCTCTGTCAACAATAAATATTTTTTTAAATTAAAAAATGTAATAAAAATAAATTCTAAAAAGAGTTCTAGAGAACAATGAAGCACAATAAGGAGGTAGGACAGGAGTTGTAATTTGGGATATCAGGGACCCAGAGTCAGTGAGCACTTTTCTGAGGAGGTAATAATTGGGCAGATGCAGAATGAGGTGATGGGATATCGTACATAGATGTAAAGAAAGAGAATTCCAGAAAAAAAAAGACCTCTAGTGAAAGGGGCTGGGCACATTTGAAGAATAGCTCATATCACTGCTCACTACTCTGTGAGTAAAACGATGGAGTGGCAGGTGAGATGCAAGTAACCCCATTTTAGGGACCAAGAGCCTAGCGTTGTGAGACTTCTGTCCAAGGTGTGTCCAAGCCAGGCAGAAGAGGCAGATGTGGGCATGACAAGGAAGGCATTTCTGGGAAGAACCCAGCATCAGAGCTGACAAAAGTGCAATCCATTGGAGGCTAAACCAGAGAACCAGAATCTGTGGTCAGCTAGGGGTCAGGCCACAGTAATGAACACGGATACCAAGATACAGGCCCAGGTTGGAGGCCACTTGTCGGGAATTGGTCAGTGCCTGGGGTGTGTATGTGGACAACACCGTATCTGGAATTAAGAGTTGATAAGAGCATGAAGATAGGGTGTAAAGGCTTTCTCAAGAGCCTCTGAGGAGCCTGGCTTCCTGAGAGTTGATCTTGCTACTTCTAAGCCTGTGTGCAACAGCTGATGACTTTTAGATACACATCAAATTAATTTGTTAAAATTAGTAACAAACATTAATAAGAAAGAATGATTAGGGTCTTTTGGAAGAGGGGAAAGCCATGTCCATGGAGGCTGTTAGATGAGATGGTTACCAACGTGGTCTGGGGCTGAGTGCTAAGCTCCCAGCAGCCAAGGCCAGGGTTATATTGAGAATCACTATTCGAGAGAACACAGGGAAGGGTCTTGGGAGAGGATTTTCTGGCTCTAAATTTATCTTGGGGGTCCTCATGTAAGAGATATCTTTCTCAACAGAATCTTTTCAGGCCATCTCTAAGTCAGTTTCTAGTGGGAAGGTATCATATATCTGAGTGCATTTGTCAACTATCACTCCAAAAGACTCCGGGGTGTGGGTGGGGTGCTGGCCAGTTTCTGAGCCCCACCTGTGTCAGAATCTTGCCTCTTTGTCAGCCGCCAATTCTCCCCTAAACAACTCCCATAGCATAGCCAGACAGGGCGGCAGCCTCCACTGCCATGGAGCCCTTGGGCTTGCTGTGGCCAGTGTAGACATGGAAAGCCCAGGAGTCAACAAAAGAGGTAGCACCCACCGCCTACACCCTTGAAAACTGTCACAGAGATTCTCTGCCTTGGGGATCTCATCTTAAACATTGCAAACCGCGTGAGTCCATCATAATTAAGGTTTTCAAGATTTCTGCTTCAGTGATCTTGCTCAAAAAAACATAATCTCTTGGAGATTAAAATGATGAAACTAGTATTTATGAAGACTGAAGGGACTCAATCCCTGGGCCTTAGTGGGGCAGCTTGGGAGGGAGAAGGTAGGGGAAGAAGGACAGGAAATGCTTTCTACCCTGAGAAAGTTCTGGCAGACAGCCTTCTGCAGCTAACATGAGCTTTGGAAGGTTTACTCTACAGACCTCCACCCCAGCCATCATGCCGCCATATTCCCTCCCGGGCTAATCCAAATCGTGATCCAGTGAAAAGGTTTAGAAGTCCCACCTCCATTTTAGACATCCTAGCTGCCTCAAGAAACTCTTCTCTTCACGATCTCTTACCAGAAATAGGTATGTTTACCTGCAAACATTCACCTCGTGTCAAGGTAAGACCAGCATCATCAGGGTCAGTATGTTCTTCCTGGGGCTAATGGCATCGTGTTAAAAAATTTACATGCTTAAAACTCCATAACTATTAGCTGGAGGGGATGCTCAGACAAATTCAATTCAATTTATTAAACATTGGTCAAGTATATTCTACATAATAAACTCCATGCAAGACAGTACACTAAGCTCTATCAACATTAACCCATAACTTCTGTGAAGCTTCTATTTCACAAACCTTTCACAACCATTATCTCATTGACTTATGCCAGAAGCCTGTGAGATTCTAATTATTAATGCCATTTGAGGCTCAGAGACATCAAGTAACTTTCTCAGGGTCACACTGTTATTAAAGTTGTAGAAATTGAGCTTGAAGCTGTTTTCAGATGTTAAATTGTGGGTTCCTTCCTCATTGGGCTGCCAGCGTGGATACAGAGACATCAGAGATTTAAAAGGTTCATACCTTGTTTAAATACAATGGAAATAGTTTTTATTAATTCGGACCAGTTTGTATTGATCACAGCTCATTTCCCCCCAGGATTGTAGCTCTTAAAACTGGCAAACAAAATTATCAGTGTACATTGCCATGACATACCACACATGCACACGCACCACAGATCTGTGCTAAACACTTTACAAAGACCAGCTATTGGTCTTATTATTCACACAAGCCTATGACTGTAACCTGTACACCGTCCTCACTTTGCAGAGGCTTGAAGAAATGAAAAACTTGTCCAGTCACACACATTGTGAGGATCCAGGAACCTGAACTTTGGTTCTTCTGTCTCCAGAGTTCCAGTCATTCATACGACACTATTTGTATCCATACTCACTTCCTGCAGCTGCTATAACAAAGTCCTTCAAACTGGGGGGCTTTAAACAGCAGATGTGAGTTCTTACAGTTCTGCTGTGACCAGAAGCCCCAAATCAAGGTGTCAGTAGAGCCACGCTCGCTTTGAAGGTTACGGGGGAAGAATCCTTTGCCTCTCCCAGCTTCTCATGGTTCCTTGAATCCTTGGTCTGTGTCACCAGAGCTTTAATCTCTGCCTCTGTTCTCACATGATCAGTTCTCTTCTGGGTGCATCTGTGTCCCAAACTCCTCTTCTTAGAAGGACACCTCTTAGGCTGGATTGGAACCCACCCTAAGTCAGTATGAACTCACCTTAACTTGGTTACACCTGTGATCCAAATAAGATCACACTCACAGATACTGGTGATTAGGACTCTGATAAATCTTTTGGGGGGAACTAATTCCCATTATCTTCTCCCTCACCCTCTGCCAGATTCCCTCTGCATCATTTCAAATAAACACCATCTTTCAACTGAGAATTATAAAGTGTTCAAAGACGGTAGAAGGGGAATTTTATCCCCAGAGAAAGATCCCAGAGTGTCAGGGCTCCATTCTGAACCTGTTTCCCTTCCCCTCATCCACTAATTTTCACAATTTTTTCCAGAACTTAATAAGCCTTATCTTCCAAATTGTGACATATTGATGAAAAATGGAATTAAGCATGACTAAATCTTTGCTAGAGCTGACTTCTAAAGCTTTCTTCTTGAAAAAACAATCAAGGAAATATTTATTTTGCAAACTGACCAAAAAAAAAAAAAAAAAAAAAAGAAAGAAAAATCTTACATTTATTCAGCACGCATAACTTCCGTGGTCCTAAAAATGATTAAGTATTGCATCCAGTATTTTTTGTGATTAACAGAGTTGTCTTCCATTCTAAATGTTGCTGTTTTTCTTGTCTAAGATGATATTAGTTACAGTCATCGTACGGAAAGCCAGTATCCTGATATAAATGTTGAGGAAAGCATTCACTTTATCCCCTTCATGGCTATTTAAGTATCTTGCACTGATAAGTTTGTATGAAATCTCAAAGTGTGCACAGCCCAAATGATATTAATATTAAGAAGTAAGTCAGCATCAAGTTACTCAAAATCTACACTGCCCAGGCAGAAGCCTGTATTTCTAAAATAAATTACTTGTAAAACGCAATGTCTCGATGAAATATTCAAGTTTAAACCCATTTGTATTCGCAATTTTAAATACAGACAAACTCCTGCTGCAGCTTCTCTGGCCATATCTGAAAGTGAGCAGGTGCATTGAATCAATCAGCTGGAGTCGGCAGAGGGAAAAATAATCCCCCATCCAAAGAAAACTGCAGAAATCCATAAATAAAAAACAGAGCTACAGAAAATCTCAGCTACACAGGAAAAGTCTGTACATGTGCATTTAAAGACTTAACTTCTTTTCCCCTCAGCTTGGAGATTTAAGGGTCCTGTTTTAATAGGCAAATATGTATGAACTTGACGTCCACCACAAACCTGTCTACAGTTGCACCCAAACGACTGTAGTTTTTAACCAGAGTTGCACTTGGGAGCAAAAAACTGTTTACAGAGCAATGAGAGAGGAATTAAAAAATCTTGTTGAATCAGGATTAGCAGTGCATGTGAGGGGAAGGAAGAGAAAGCCTATTTCCATAAGCTCCTGAGGGTCTCAAGCTCCTGGCCTCCTCTCCCGGGAAGCCATCCATCTCCCTGCTCCTTGGGACGTGCATGGACCCAACGAAGAAGGGAAAACCCACACTGCAAGCCACCCCCTGTGTGGGTGTCCCACTGACGGGAGTCACCTGGTGGCTTACTTCCCAATTCAGAGAGTGGAAGATGGGAGCGTCTTGTCCAAGATCTCTAGGTATCAGAGCTCCACAAGCCATTTCCAGGTCGCTTTCCTTCTGGAAGATTCCCACCCCTTCAAATCTGAGTGACTCAGCTCCTCAGGAATCTCACTCTCTTTGGCACATAAACCTTCCCACACGTAAGTGATGCACTGCGGCTGTGCCATCAGATTCTCCCAGGCCAACCTTGCCACCTCTACAGAGTGAACCTGGCTCATCACTCAGTAGTTGAGACTCCGTGTTTTCACCTTAAAAGGCTTAATAAGCCTTCCTCTGATTACAACAAAACAGCATGCAAATATAAACAAATTTTATGAAGTTCTCTAAATAGGATCACTATCATGCAGACAAAGCACATTATGAGACATTCTCTCCTGATCTGCTAATCCACACTAACAGTAATGGCAGGCTTATGTCACCTGACTATTTTTTTTTTCTAATTTTTGTGATTTTCTTCCTTTGATTTTTCTCTTCCCCATTTCTTTTTTATTTCCTTCTCATCCTCTTGCTTTCATTTTTGATTCATTGGTCTCATAATATCCAGTTCAAGTCTAGAAACACCAGTTCTATTCACTGACATTCTGAACCATCAGGTAGTGTAGGTAGAAGGAACCAGCCCAAGGGGACAGTCCAGACTAGGGAGGCCATGAAAGTTCTAGATTGGAATGGAAGAGAAGACGAGGGTATGGCCAAGCACCTAATAGGGGACCCCAATCTCCCCTATTCCTCAAGCCCCTCATCCTCCAGACATGCTAAAGGCAAGTCAACAGGCCATCTTTCTGGAGAGCATTTGTTATGGGTGCTCTCAGAGTCAAGGGCATGACCGCCAATCCCACCACCCCTAGCCAATCCCATTCTCCCCCTTCTGAGAAAATGCTCCCTTGTTGGCTGCATTCGCAGTTATCAGGAGAGAGATTTCTGAAGGAAAACTCAAGACAGAGAGAGGGCTATCGCAATGAAGTTTAGCCCACAAAGCAGACATAGCACGTGATGAATCCGTCTCAGGGACCTGATCTGATTTTATTTCACACACACACACACACACACACACACACACACACACACATCACTCCTCTTTCTAGATTGTAACATAAGTGAGTGCAGAGGTCATAACTGTTTTGTGAACGTATGGCTGTGTATGCATGTCTACATGTCAGAGAGAGAGATAGGGGAGAGACCACATAGTTTATTTTGGTCTTGATCCTATGGAATAACCATGCCTATCTTTAACACCTCAGATTCCCTAGAACCTTGATGGGTTTTAAGTGCTAGATGGATAGTGAAAAAATGAATGATTTCCCCCCAGTTTTTCCACCTTGGATGACATATTTCTTCTGAGTCCCTAGAGCATCTTCCTACTTCTATGTTTCCTACTTCTACCCTTTCTACTTCTACCCTGTAATTCTGTCAAATTCATCTGTCTAACTTTTCACCTCTCTCTCCCATCTAGACTGTGAGTGCCTCAAACAGAGACTGTATCTTGGTTTCTCTGTCCTCGGCATCATGCCCAGAAACTGGCAAAAACAGAAGCTCGGAACGTCTATTTAATAATGAGCATGAATGTGTGCAAGGCCCCACCTATGCTTGTTTGCTCTATAAGGCCATCAAATTCCTCTTCTGTCAATGTCTTTAAATGGATTCTTGGTTGAGAGGAGCTCATTCTAGCCGGCCAGACACTCTGGAGCAGGGGGTGCTCCAGACCCTTCCCCCTGGTCTGGAGGGGGGGGGACAAGAGATGGTCCCCATCAGCCCTGGCATCACCAGCTATAACGGACCCAGCAGGATGAAGACAACAGCACACCTCCAAGGGCTCCTTTGAGGGATGAGGTGAACCAAGTCCCTGCTGCTGCCTTAGGTGGGGGAAATTTTTTATCTCCAAATATAATGTGATAAGATGTGATAATATACACACCACCCAGAGAAACAAATCATTCCTCCTAACTGCTGTCTTGCTTGCACTGGCTGCTTTAAAGGCAAGAAACAGATGTGACCCTTTACAACCACAGCACATTTTTTAAAGCTAAAAGAATAATTTTTAAAATGCTAAGTGATACTACTTGACGGAGAATATTACCTTTTTTTTTCCTCAAAAGAGTCAACAGTAGCTGATTAATATTTTTTCAGGTATATTTAAAAGAATAAAAAGAAAGGGGCCCCTGGGTAGCTCAGTAGGTTAAGCATCTGACTCTTGGTTTCAGCTCCAGTCATGACCAGCTGGTGAGTCCAAGTCACACATTGGGCATTGCACTGACAGCACAGAGCCTGCTTGGGATTCTGTCTCTCTCTCCCTCTCTTTCTGCTCCTTCTCCACTCATTTATTCATTCTCTCTCTCAACTTTAAAAGAAAGAGAAAGGCAGGCATGCAGGCATGCAGGCATGCAGGCAGGAAGGCAGGCAGGCAGGCAGGCAGGAAGGAAGGAAGGAAGAAAAGAAAGAAGGAAATAAAAACTGGAATGAATAGGAAAAGCTAGTTATTTTCAAGAGAAGTCCTAAAGAAGAGCTCTGAGTCCAAGTTGCTCTCCAGGATGGAACTGAACTAATTTGCTTCAAGCTTTATGAACATTAAAAAATTTTTTAAAATCAGGCGAGTTCTGACTCCTTTTTTTTTCTGAAGCCCTTCAAGTGTGTCTTAGGCCAAGTATACAGGTTAACAGGTCATAACAATTTTTGCAAATATAGTCCAATTAGCACCAAATGGGGGGGGAGGGTGGGAAATGAATCCAAAGTACGAAAGGATGGGAAAACAAACAGTGCTCTTTTACACACTCAAATGTTAGTATTATTTACTTAATCATGATACTCCCACTGAGAGAAGCCCCAATTTTTAAAGCATTTTTAATGAGCAAGAACCCAATTTCTTCTGGCAAATTTCATCATAAAATAGTGTTGTCCCCTTTAGGCCTGGCCAACTAAAACCAAAATTCAGCAAGTTCCCCCATTCATTGTCCCAGTCTTACAGGGGAACAAAGAAAGCATCCAGACTTAATTTTGACAAATAATCATGGTCATGTGATAAATGATGCTCATTTATCAAGATCACCCAAAGTCAAGGCCATCTGGCTCAGGGCTTTGCCACTTAGAGCAGTATCTGCTACTATCAAAAGTTTTCGATTTTCGTTTTGTTTTTAATATTTTAAAATTAATTTTTAGAAAAAGAGAGCACAGACAGGAGAGGGACAGAAAGAGAGGGAGAAAGAGAATATTAAGCAGGCTCCATGCTCATTGCTGACGCATTGAGCAAGGCTCACTTCCAGGACCTTGGGATCCTGACCTGAGCAGACATCAAGAGTCAGACACTTAATGGACCAAGCCACCCAGGCTTCCTTGTTTGTTTTAAACTAAGCTCCCCATTCTCAAATCCTTAGTGTCAGTTTGATACCACCAACACTGTAGGGCTCAGAGTTCAAAGAGGTGTTTCCTACCCAAAATGCAATGTGCAATCGGCCTGGAGATCAAAACAATTCCCTGGGTCAAAAGGGGTCTTCTTGAGCTCTGACACTCCCTCCTTCCATCAAATGTAATCCACAATCTTCTCCAGCTGAACTCCCACTTCTTCTGTTGTATATTCAACATATTGAATATATTCAATATATTCAACCTATATTGGCACCATACTCAAGGTTGCCATTTTCACATTGAGTCTAAATAAATCAGAGCACCGCCCAGGGTACTTTCACTAGCGACCTTGTCAACACAGCAAAAAGACTGCCTTTAAATAAGTGAGCTCAGTCCAGAATGTCTTCTGGTCACCCATGACAATCTAACTGAGAATAAGACCCCAGACCCCAACGAGTTCTTCCAGCTCATTCTCCTGGAGCTCCTCCATCAGTGAGGCTGTGTTGTGATGTAATCGAAACTTCTGTATGTGGTGCAAGTCCTGCCGTGTCTCTTCTCACTGCTGTCAATGTTGTTGCTCCATGCTATCTACACTGACACATGTCCATCCCTGGATCCAGGTCCTCAGTCTGTTCTGCAAGACGTTTGGGAATTGTTGAAGCCCACCAAAGCTGGAATACCCTTGCAGCTCTCTGTCCTTCATAATTTTTTTCTCCAGAGGCTTCCTCTCCTCCACAGTCTACAGAAGTCCACTTGATGACGAATTGAGTCATGCCTGTCATATCAGTACCCTTTGCCCTTGTCCTTCATCCTAGCTTGTGTCTATAGAGGCAGGGATAACAGATGTCTGCTATGCAGAAAGACTACCGGGTTTGAAGCCTGCCGACAAGACATCACATCTCTTCACACCCCTCATTCCTGACCACACAGAACACAACATGGATGGCCTGACACCTGCTACCTAAGAAACTTAACAACACCCTCACATGCCTGCTTAGAGAATGATCTCAGTGCCCTGTTCTACACAGGCTTCATAACAGAGACTGGGGTCTAGCAGAACTCTTTGTCCTGTATTCCCCCTTAAGGGCTTTGGGATACCTTTGCCTGGAAGGGTAGACAAAGGAGACCTGAGATTCCCTGGAGCCACAGTAAAGATGAGGCTACACACATCCTTGCTCCTTGAAGGCCCACAGCCCCCGTGTGAAAGCAATGAGCCCATGACCCCTGACTGTGGCCAGTCCTGGGTCCTCATTCACTAATCCACTCCCTGGTCTGCAGTAGAAAACATTGCAGAAAGGTTAGCAGGCTTGATGGGAACGAACCTCCCATCCTGCCCATTTGGGAGTCTTTCCCTAGTCCAACCCATGCCAAGATAACCACCCTATGTCCATGCTTCCATCCCAACACTCCACCACACTATATACACACACTCTACATATACACAACATGTCCTGTTGATTTCCCACAAGAGCATGTGAATTTCATGTGATCTCCCTCTCACCTTCCTTTTTTCCCCACTTTCTTTTTTTCCTTCAGCTATTCAATAAATGAAAATAGACTATTCTGCCATCACATGGCCATCACATGGCCATCACTTAAGAGTATCTTGTTGATAAGAGTATTGCCCAATTCACAGAGTGCTAGGCACTCTGGCACTCTTTGGGACACTGGAATAAAGTAGAGGAAAAAAGCAGATGGGCTTTGCCCTCATGAAACTAATATTTAGCAGATGGGAGAGCAGAGTATGATAAAAAGAGATTGAACTACAGACTCATAAAAATATAAATTTAAATGAAATCCATAATTCCTTAATTCCACAATTTAAGAAAGCAGTGTTGGGCAGATTACATAACATCCTTCTTTCTTGGGTTCTTTTTTTTTTTTTTTTTTTTTTTTAGTTAGTTAACACGCAGTGCAATATTGGTTTCAGGAGTACAATTCAGTGATTCATCACTTACATACAACACCCAGTGTTTACAACAACAAATACCCTCCTTAGTACTCATCACCCATTTAGCCCATTCCGCTCCCTCCATTAACCTTCAGTTTGTTCTCTATCTTTAAGAGTCTCTTATGGTCTCTCCTTTTCTCCCTTCATTCCCATATGTTCATCTGTTTTGTTTCTTAAATTCCACATATGAGTGAAATCATATGGTATTTGTCTTTCTCTGATTGACTTATTTCACTTAGCATAATACATTCTAGTTCCATCCACATCACTGCAAATGGCAAGATTTCATTCTTTTTGACCTCTGAGTAATACTCCATTGTCCATATATACCACATCTTCTTTATCCATTCATCACTTGATGGACATTTGGGCTCATTTCATAATTTGGCTATTGTTGATAATGCTACTATAAACATTGGGGTACATGTATCCCTTCAAATCTGTATTTTTGTAACCTTTGAGTAAATACCTAATAGTGCAGTTGCTGGATCATAGAGTAGTTCTATTTTTAGTTTTTTGAGGAACCTCCATTCATACTGTTTTCCAGAGTGACTGTACCGGTTTGCATTCCCACCAACAGGGCAAAAGAGTTCTTCTATCGCCACATTCTTATGAACATCTGTTGTTGCCTGAGTTTTTCATTTTAGCCATTCTGACAAGTGTGAGGTGGTATCTCATCATGATTTTGTTTGTATTTCCCTGATGATGAGTGATGTTGAGCATCTTTACATGTGTCTGTTAGCCATCTGGATGTCTTCTTTGGAAAAGTGTCTATTCATGTTTTCTGTCCATTTCTTAACTAGGGTATTTGTTTTTTGGACGTTGACCTTGATAAGTTCTTTATAGACTTTGGATACTAACCTTTTAAAGATATGTCATTTGCAAATATCTTCTCCCATTCTGTAGGCTGCTTTTTAGTTTTGTTGATTCTCGGGTTCTTGACAAACTAAGAATAATTGTGTGTACTCTATAGGGTTATGAAAATTAAGTTGAATAATGCGTGTAAAACACCTGGCACATATGAGGTCTTCATTAAGTGTTACTATTTTTATCATTATGCCCATTGTATTTTGGAAGTAGTAGACATGCTTTACTAATATGTGCCTATCAATGTATAAGTCATGTTATAAATTATGCATGTAATATTAACAAATTTGTATATTGTTTTAAATAAGTTTAATTTCCTCATATATATGAGGAACACCCCACTTTGAAGATCATCAGTTAAAAGTATTTGAGGTTGTTTACGTGTGTAATTTCACAGGAAAAAACTACACTCCAAAAGTCCATGCTTTCCATAACTTCCTTAAGAGTATCTTGTTGATAAGAGTATTGCCCAATTCACAGAGAAGAAACTGAAATGGAATGACCAACACACATTTGAGAAGAAGCTCAATTTCATTAAAAATCAGGGAAATGTAAATTAAAATGACAAGATACTCTTTCTCAATCAACAGATTGAAATACCAAGTGTCAGCATGGGTGCACGAAATGGACATTCCCATATATTGCTAGTGGGTGTGGCAAATAAATGGTTATATCTCCTATTAGAACCTTAGTCAATTTCTGCTAAAGCTGAAATTGTCAACATTGTGTGCCCTAGAAATTATGCTGTTAGGAGAAGGGCTTATTCTTTTGGCAATCTCATGATGTGTATTTATGTACATAGTAATATATGTATTATATAAAAGTATAATATATAAATAATGATTAACGCATAATATAATTAATATATTATATATTTTAGATTCTACATCTTTATATATTATACTTATTATGTCGCATTATGTTATGTGATAGTGTGTACAATAAATAGATGCAAGGATTGCCAAGGAAATCAATTATATTGAAAACGTTCATAAACGCTAAAAAAACCAAATTTTTGAGATTATAATCTATGTGTCCTTTTTTAATCCATTAACGTAAAACCTAGTGATATCCTCATAATTCCTGTAATTTTGAAGGGCTGATATTCATCAGCGATATTTGAGCCACCTTCAACAACTTAATGTAATCTGAAACTGTGCTTCCCATTGGTGTCAAAGTCTCGGCACTGCTGATGCTACTAGTCTGTTGTCTACATTCACCATCAAAGGAAATGCTAAAGGTCAATAAAAATAAAGATTAACTTTTTTCTCTTTCAAGTCCCAAACACCTTAAATTCTATAATCTGCCCTGTAGAAAGTTCTCCCACACATTTACAAGAAGACATAGTCAAGACTGGGCATTCCAGCATGGTTGGTGATAGCTAAAAATGAAAAATAACAGAAGAGTGGATAAATGACATGCAGTAGATCCATAAAATGGGATGTTATAAAGCAAGTAAGAGAGAATAAGTATATACAGAGCTCTCAAACATATTACTGAGTATGTAAAGCAAGGTGCAAGACAGACAAAGTCACCTTGTTCTTCCATTTATGTACATTGTTAAAATATGACACAGAACAATGCTGTTTACTGTTCACTGTAAAAAAATTGTTGTCATGGATTTGCATGAAATGGCATGGTAAAGCATGGGCTATAATATATCATACAAAACACCAGCTAATTATTATTGTGGGGGAAAAGGAAGGAAAATGGAGCAAGGTAGAATAAAATCATGACCTCAACTTGTATACTTGCATGTATTTCAGGTGACAGACGGATGGATGGATGGATGGATGGATGGATGGATAGACAGATAGATATGATGATGATGATGATGATGATGATGATGATAGAGAGAGAGATAAGATAAGGGTGATAGATAAATAGAGGGTGGATGGATAGATAGGTAGATAGATATATAGAGATAATGATGATGATGGATAGATATAAATAGGTAGGTAGAGATGATGATAGATAGCTGATAGATAAATAATAGATGATGATTATAATAATGAAGATAGATGATAAATAGATAATAGATGATAGATAAATAGATTGAGAAATAGAAAAATAGATGAGAAAGAAAGAGAGAGGGAGAGAGAGATACAAAAATAGAATCATAGATGTGGGTTTTTTTCTTTTTTTACCATTTTACCATTTGCCCTTTGGCACTTTAGCAGAAATTTTACCATTTCCAAAATGTGAAATATCTATAGGTGTGTGTTTATATGTGTGTGCATATATATATGTAGATATATGCATGTATTTCTGTTCATTGAGAGTTCCAAGGAGAGCCTCTTCTTTGGCAATAATTTCTCAGTTTTAAGACTGTGCTTACACAATAACCTAGGGCTTTTTTAAATTCCAGAATCAATCATAAAGGAAGAAAAGAAAATGAAAATAAATGTGCAAAGATGATTGGCTTGCCATTCTGTTTTTCAATAATCCTGAAATAATTTTCAGAAGAATATTAGAAACCAGAATTATTGGTGTTTCATCAGGTTTAATTTTATAACCCTATGGTAAGTTAGTTGCACCTTTAATAAAAATTGTTGCTACATGGCAGGGTGTGAAGATTCAAGTTAGGAGGAAAATAAAAGACCTTCATCAATGACAGTGCATCAGAAATGGCAGGTTTGGGTTTTCTTAAGAATTTATTTGTAATTTTGTAAACGGCATCAACCTTGAGGGATGGCATGGTGAGTCCCCTGGTCTATCCCTGCCACAGTGCAGGACAGTGCCTCTTTTTGAATTGTTCTCATTACTTTGCTTCAAAGCAGAACTTGGTGCCTGCTGTTGCAAAGGTTGATCACAAATGCCTCAGAAACCACACAGGTGAGGGATAAATCTTTGGAATGAAACAACATGGGGAGATTATGTAAAAGCTATTTCCAGTCTTGAAAAAAAAAATCAATCTGAGTAGAGAGAGCTGGCTCTGGGTGGAGCATTACACGCAGTGCCCATGCTGTTAGTATAAGATATTCCAGTGGGCTTATAAATTGTAGTGACCGCTAGCTGTGTCCACCTTTTGTAATGCACATGTTCACAAAATCCCAGTGTCAGAGGAGATCTTAAATATCACATGATCCTTTGCATGTCTCTAATACTTAAATTAAGTCAATGATGTTGTTGTTGTTGTTGATGATGATGATGATGATACTAATTAAAACCTCGATGTGCCAGGCATTGTTGAAGTGCCTTCCACTCCTTCAATCACTTGGCCAAGAGGCCATTTAGTCTCTACTTGCATGTCTTCAATAACAGGGAACTCATCATCTCCACTTCTTTGTTAGAGAGCTGTACTGTGGCTGGACAGCTGCATATCAGACTACAGATGGTGTCCCTTGGTTTCCACCCACTGGCCCTAATTCTGTCCCTAAAAATGGAAGCACCCCTGTACGATACCTCTTGGCATATTTGAAGGCAGCTTTCCCATCTTCTCCAAGACCTCCCTTTGCACTATCCCCAGTGAGGATGCTGGTGCTAGTACTGACTTCCCTATAGGTCCATCACTATCTCCTGAGTCCCCAGTGAACTGCAATCGGCCACATCTTTTAAAGTACTTATGCCAAAGGCAATAACCTTGATGAGCTCTGGTCAACAGCACAATCACTGTACTTGAATCCATGCAGCCTGACCTCAGTTTTGTGTTCTTGGAGGCATGGAAGTTTCCATCAATATGTAGAGATCGCATGAAAGAAGATGATGGGTCAGACACTAGAAAATGCAGTTAGGGCTCCCAAGATGCCACCCTAGCTTGTCTGGAAGTGACCCTGGAGCTCTGCTGGCTTTCATGACAGAACAATAACAGCATCATCAACGTCATCTTCTTATCAATCTTGGGAAAAGTGCAAAAGGGCCAGGGAGATAAAAATGGAAACAAAGAGTGCTTAGGCCAGCTCTAGAAACAGTCAAGAGAGACAGCACCCTCAGGGTGCATCAGAATAGACCCTCCCCTAGATCTCCGAAGGGAGCCCAGACCTCTGTGTCCTGAGAACCCAGGCTTCTGAGCACAAGAGGAGGGGCTTACAGGACCCACAGTAAAGAGATTCAGTGATAAAGGCAGGGACAGCTTGCAGGCGAAGCCAGAACATCTGCCCCTGGAAATCGGACAGGAGAGGATGTTAATTCAAGGATGAAGGCACACAGGAAGAGAAACAAGGCTGGGGACACAGAGAGAAAATGAATTTTCTTTTTCCATTCAGAGTTTGCAGTGTCTGCGGGACTTCCATGCAGAGATACCCAGCAGATGCTTGGAAAACAAAGCTGGGACTCAGCTAGGTGACATCTATTTTGGGGTGAATTTCTTGCAAATCTATTGAATCTAACCTGTATTTTTTGTACATAAATTTAAAATAACATCTCTGAACTATTTAAATCCAGATTTTCAATTGGGATGAAGGCTTTAAAAAAACAACAAAACACCTGTTTAAGTCAGATGCTTAAAGAACTAATATAAACTCGCTTTTGAATTTAAACTTTTAAATAACTTTCTATTTAAAAAAAAAAAAAAACACCTCCTTCCAGGAGCACAAGTGTTTATACACAACAGGCAGTCGACGAAGGCGGGTATTGAAATATCAGTGTGTTTTTTCACAGGTACTGAAAAATAAATACAAGTCATGAGAAAAGTAATGAATCGACTTGGAAACCCAGTGGGATGTTAACCTCCCAGAGTAGTAATAGCACACTCTCTGTCAGGGCAGACTGCACGTCAGAAAGGTATTTGCACCCAACTTTGTTCCCGTGAAAAGTCTAGAAGTACCCAGTAATAAGAGCTGCTGGCAGGATCCTGACAATCTTTAAAAAATATCTACCCTCTGAAAGAGCTTGTCACACCAGAGTTATGTCTTCTACAGACAGTTGTTGAGAATGCCAGTGGGCGCGGGCTATGCAGAGGAGAAACCTGGAGCGATCCAGAAGGAAGGGGAGAGGGTGGGAACCACAGTTGAGGCTGACTCCCCTACCCTGAAATGCAGAGGCCAATGGGGCCAGCACTGTAATCTCTATGGTTTAGAGACAGGAGCACATTGGGTTTTCATTTTTCTTTGTTTTAAAGAAAGATGCAAGGATACGTTTCTAGGTGGGAAAGGTGGTGTCGACCATTTAGGAAGATATCTGAAGTTTGTCACTCACATTTGCGAGGTGACTCCTCATACCCTTGAGTTCCTGAGGATTGTCTTTGGTGGCTGGCTGCATCAGGTCCCTGGGGTCAGGCCGACTAAGATGGAAGGAACTGAACCTTGTTAATCTCCACACCTGCAGCACTCAGTGTGGGACCTGGCACAAAGTAGTTGTTCAAGGAATGTCTGTTGGATATATGGATAGATGGATGGATGGATGGATCAGTGGTTGGATGGATAAAGGGATGGGTTGATGATGGATGGATGGATGGGTGGATGGATGGATGGACTGATGGATGTATAGATAGATAAAATGAGCTGACTTAGAAAATATGACAGAATGACCAAAGTGCTCAAGTGTAGAAAAGGGCTGAGTTGGCTGAGAAGCAGCCTGAGATGAAGGAGGTGAGAAAAGACAATCACAGATTACAGGGAACAACTAAGCAAGGCAGTTAGACAACAGGGCCTGGTGGGATAACTGTCCAAGATGTTGACATTGACCACGTCTGCTATCTGAACCCCTGTCATATCCCCCTCGACTTCCTGCTGCAATAATCTTCAATAACACAGAAAATACTGCTAAGGTCAGTGAATGAGTCAGAGCAATAGGGGCTTTTGTAAGCCATCCTAGGTGCTGGAGCTTGACACAATTTTTATTTAGCTCTTACAACCACCCTGCGAGGGTTGTAGTGTCAAGGTTACTAGTACACAAAAAAGAAATCAGACAGATGATCAGAAAGACAGAGAACAAAAGCTCAGGGAATCATCACTGTCACTGGGCTTGACCATCAGCCCACACAAACATCTGGCCAGATTAAGCCAATGCATAACTCAGGGGACAGGACTGAAGATTAACCTTCCTGGCACGCCCTTGCTCTGACACCGCTGAGAGAGTGAGCCCACCCAGCCAAAGTTAGCGAGAGAGCCCCTAGGGCTACCCTAGGGGGGCTCCTGGGACAGAAGTGCAAGATGTGGCCAAAGCAGGGAGAGAGGCACCTGTCTCATCGTAACGCCCACATGGCTTTGAGTGGTAAACTTAACCACCGCCTCCCTCTCCCTTCCTCCACCATCAGCCGCCTTGCTCTGTGTGTGTGTGGGGGGGGGGGGGGTAGAGGTGTTGGATAAGTGACCTCTGACTCTGTTTTCAGCTATAAAATGGGAATATTAACTAATAGAAGCCACATCCCACTCCCAGAGGTTTCAAGAGTAATCATGGATTGACACAGGTAATCTGTACTATTCACATAGTACACAGCACATTATAGACTCAAGATAGGTCAGGTGTATCCCCATTGCTACTGCTTGTCTCACTCTTTTCTAGTTCTAAGAGACTGTAACAGTCAGAAAATAAGTGGGTCAAAAGTCAAAGGTACCCAATGGTCACATGACAGGTCCTGGAAGGCATGGTCTCCAGTATTCGGCAGAAAAGAACTAGAAGGTCCTGGTAGCAGTTCATCCTGGAAATGGTAGTTTTGCATTCATCCTGTGTGCTCGCTGAGTCTGAGCCTGAACTGGGGACTACAAAAAGGGGGTGTTTTGGGTGCATAGAGACTCTTTCCATGACCCTGCTAGATCTGTCCCATATGACACGGTGGGCTAAAGGCCAGAACTGCAGCCTTGAGCAGCTGGGCAATGTCAGTCAAGCTATGGGCTTTCCCAGCCTGCAGCATCCTTGCCTGCAAAACATGCTATAGTAGGAAACACTTACCTGGCGGGTTACTGGGAGAAGAAAACAGCGCATGTATGTAAAGCTCTCAGAAGATTAACTGTCATGTCCTTGAAAAAGTCCATGAAATAGTCCATGCAAAACACAGGACAGAGAATGATGTAGTGCTGAATTAAAAAAAAAAAAAAGAAAGAAAGAAAAGAAAAAGGAAAGGAAAGAAAGTGTCTGGAAGGAATTATTGGGCATGTTCAGTGGGGGCCAGCTGGAAGCCATGAATAGTAACAAAGCCAGAGTCAAAAGGCATATAAATGAGAAGAAAGGAGATGGATCTGGAAGGACAGTGTGAGCCCCAGAGACACCTCGGGTCTACACAGGAAGCATCAGAAAACAACACTGACACTGGAAAAAAATAGAGGCAGTGATGAGGTCTTTCAGAATTCATATGAAGAAAACTAAAACAAAAACAAAAGGGCCACAAAGAACAGAAAATAATTAGGAAGAAGATGAGAGAAGGTAATGAGAACCATAAAAATGTCAAATGTGTTAAGGAAAGGTGGTCATGAGTTAGAAGTTAGAATAACTGGAATAGAGTTAACAACCGATTTCAAAGAGCCCAGGGCATTGTAATCAGAAAGGTGGGCTTTGTTTAGAGAAGTAAATACTAACAAAATTGATGGATTATAAGGAGAAGGAAAAAAATAAGTCCTACAAGTATCTAAGTGTATATAATACAGATCACTTAAAAAGAAATAAAATTCAGGTAGAGTCGACCTCCTTTGAAATTAAGTGACAGGAAAACATGAAGCAACAGCCCCAGAAGTTTAGGGGACAAACCTTGTGCCCCAAGAAACTCAATGTAGCAAAATTCTCTTCCATGTGTGAGTGCAGAAGAAAGTCATTTATTCTCAGCTAGACAAGAGGTCCGAACATATATTGACATAAACCTATCTCCAAAAGTTTAACTGAATATATAAGCAAAATCAATCATGGAAGTGAATCAAAATTACGAACTGAATGATGGTATTTAAGAATAAACAATGAGGGGCCCCTGGGTGGCTCAGTTGGTTAAGCGTCCAACTTTGGCTTAGGTCATGATCTCGCAGCTCGTGGGTTCAAGCCCCGCGTCAGGCTCTGTGCTGACAGCTATCTCAGAGCCTGGAGCCTACTTTGGACTCTATCTCCCTCTCTCTCTGAGCCTCCCCTGCTCATTCTCTCTCTCTCTCTCTCTCTCTCTCAGAAATTTAAAAAAAAGAACAAGCAATGAGCATGAAAGCCAATAAAACATAGACTGCTTCTGAATTTTGGTTACAGACCTACCAAGACTATGTGAGGATGAGGTCTCTCTCTGCTGAAAATTTTATAAATTGAGGCATTTTTCAAGAAAAACAATTTGGCAATGTATGTCACAAGCCTTAAAATACATGTCCACATTGACTTGATTCATCCAATCTAAAACTTTACTAAGGAAATAACGAACTCAGCCCTTAAAGATTTGGTTGTAATATATGTAATATATGTATTTTCTCCTTGTTATTCATATTAAAAGATTATAAATTACTGAAAAATGTCCAACAAAAATAAGAATGATTTAGTGAATTATACAGTCATACAATGAAACTTTCAAGTTTCTTTAAAAAATATCTAACGAGGCAAACCATGAGAGACTCTTGAATGCTGACAAAAACTGAGGACTGATGGATGTGGGGGGGAGGAGGGGGATGGGCATGGAGGAGGGCACTTTGGGGATGAGCACTGAGTGTTATGTAGAAACTAATTTGACAATAAACTATTTGTAAAAAAAAAAAATATCTAACATAGAATATGCTTATTATGTAATTCTAGGTAAAAAATAATTAAGAAATAAAACTGCATTAATATTACTGTTTTCTTTTTGAAAATATGCTGATGGATATATGATTAATTGGTAGGTCATTATTCAGATAAATACAGAGGAAAAAATTGAAAAAAATGTATCAATATATTAACTAGTTTAATCCCCTTTTACTAGAATCGGGGTAATTTTTTTCTATACATGCTCATTTATTTAAATTCTTCCAGCAAATTAGGATAAGTAGAAATTTTCTGCAGATCACAGAAAGAAAAGACAGAACAAAGAAAAAAATATATACAGTTAAGGCAAGAGAGCATGTAGTCTTATCTTCAAAATTTATAGAAAAAAAGTGTCTAGGAAGGATCTACTTTACCTCTTACTTGCATTCATCCAATAATCTATTTACCCACCCACTCATTCAACAAGAGCCCAAGAAGGTATGGATACCTAACTCCTGGCGGGGTCTACGCTAGACCTGAGAAAAACCTAGATGAAAGTTCCAGATATGTCTTTGATCTTCATGGAATTTACAAGCATGCAACCTGGTCTATACCAGTCCCAGGGAAAATAAACACAAATGAGGTTGGAGGTAATAGGTGGAAGGGTGAAGGACTATGTCCAAGGGGTTGTGGAGAAAGATGAAGGTACTTTGAATGGACCTGGGGTAATGCCTGGGACATAGCAAGAGGAAGCCCCCACTAGACCTGAAGCACATACCTGAAGTATGAGAGCCCTTTCTTTTTTCCATTATGATAGAAGTACTCTTTAATCCCCATCCTCTATTACCCACATCCCCTTTCCAACCTCCCACCATCCATTTGTTCTCTACAGTTGAATCTCTTTCTGAGTGTGTTGATAGACTCTTTGAAACATTTTCAAGTCTAGATATGGCATCATTTCCTCTTTCTAACATTGAGTGGAGGAGCAAGAGGTTGTAGACAGTGAGACATGGATCCATTTATTGCAGTAAGATGGGGAAACCAAGAGAATTAGCTTAATTATTTCCCTACATGTTCAAAACAAGTCTGCAGGTCAAGTGGAGCCGGAAACGAGGTCTGAAATGTTATGTCCCTGACGACTCACCACCGAAACAGCCTCCTCCTTCCCTCCCCTTTTCCAAGATCCAGCTCAAATACTTCTTCCTAATTTCTCCATGCATGCTGGTCACTATCTCTCTGGCTCTCAGAGAATGGCTTCTAATTATATACCCTTCAATCGAACTATATTATCTTTTATGCAACAAATAGCTTAGTAGGAAATTCCCACTGGATTGTTTCTTCTTTGTATTTAGTTCTCTCTCGTAACCATGTGTCCAGTCCATGGTAAAGACTCTGACGAATAGGCCTGAGTTCAGTTGGATTCACTGGAATTAGTGGTGAGACTAACACCTGTATGACTATGCAATTTGTCCATGAATTATTCATAATTACACATAGTAACACAGATATTCTGGGTGTCCTAATCCTGAAACCAACAGAAAGACTCACATACCAATCATCCCTCCCACGGCAGATGACCAGAGAGATAGCAGATCTCAAACAGCCGTGCAGGCAGACACAGGCCCTGCCCTCCCAAACCAATCACATATCTGTCCTTCTCCACATTACCAGATGCAGGCTCTGCCTCCCTACATCAGCCATAAATCTGTCCTTTGGCACATCACTCATCCGTCAGCAGGCTTTACTCCTTTTATGCAATATGTAATCTACAACATTTTATGTAGACATTACACCTGCAGCCACAAGACAGGACCCAACTCAACATGTCAGGGGCTTCCTCTCTTCTTCTGCTGGGAGAAGAGAGACATACCCACCCAAATGCCCACCCACTCTCATGCACAGAGCCCTTGAAGTTCTGGCCCAGGGGAATCCTCTGTCCACATTCATACCTTTCATTGCTGCACACAACTCTCTCCTTCACTTTCTGATGCCTCTTCCACACAGGTAAGTTGGGCTCAGAGATGTGTCCAGTCTCCTTAATTGCTCCCTACTTGAAAGTTCTACCTCCCTTCTCCTTCCTGTAGAATCTTCTTGGATCTCTAGACTCAAAAGTATTTCCCAGACTGGGTGGAGGACAAGAATGGATATTTACTAAATGCTTACCCAACGCTGGACATTGCAATCGTCCTATCATGCTGGAAGGGAAAAGAAGTTTCCCTATATTTAAGAACAAAGGCAATTACAGAAAGGCTAAGAGACTTGAAATAAGCCATCCTATGTCACACACTAGTAAGAGGAAGCAAAGTGGGATTAAAAACCAGGGCTGCCTGTTTCCAAAGTTTACGTGCTTTCCATCGCACGCAACCTCCCAGCTGCATGGCATCCCTTGTTCAGTGTGTTAATAAAAAGGAAGATGCAGAGAAATGAGAAGAAAGGAGAGAAATAATTTTTATAGCATACTCACTCCTCCCACCAGGGCACCCCGCCAAAAACCAGGCATGCAGGGACGGGAGGGCTCTGACCCATCTCTGTCCTGGGAAGGGACTGAACTCTGCACCCTCTTAGTTTCCCCATTTCTGTTGCCTTTCTCTTGCCAGGGCCCTCCCTGAGAGTGGGGTGGGTGGGGGTGCTGAGAAAGGCAAGGCGTGGAACCGCCCTCAGTGCCTGAGGGAGTCCTTCCCACCACACACCTGCAAGCCCTTCAACCCTCCTCCAATGACAGCTGCCTTAGACCTTCCATTTTCACAGAAGTCTATTTCTGCTGAACTTGCATTAAACAAAGACTGGAAACACGGGTCAACAACTCCAAACATTCACCTCCTTCATGCAGTTGTCTGAGGAGCCCCAAACCTTCTGTGAAAACAGCGTTAGCAAATACCATCAAAGAGAACCAGGTCTCATTCTGGATGCAAGCAGTCCACCAGCTCCCCCCACCCTTGACCTCACATAAAACTGGAATACCTCACCTTGATTTGCTAAGTTTTGTGTGGTCTTGCCCTTGCAGCACCCCTGCCTTTACTGCCATTCATCCTCTTCAAACCTTTAGTTCATTTTCCCCCCCTTCTCCCTTCCCAATACATTTGGAGTGTCTATTCACTCCTGGGTGCTGTGGAGACACGGTTTCCAAGGCAAACAGACTCAACACTGTCCCTCATTCCACATCTTCATGCCTGTTGTCCCATCCCACAGAATGCCCACACCTACTCTACCTGAATAAAACTTTATTATCCTTTAAATCAGAAATGAAATCTTAGTTTGGTCTTTTTTTTTTTTTTTTTTTTTTTAAGAATCCTTCCCTTACAGAAATGCTGAGGCATAGGAGCACATGTACCCCAATGTTCATAGCAGCACTCTCCACAATAGCTAAAACATGGAAAGAGCCTAAGTGTCCATCAACAGATGAATGGATCAAGAAGATGTGGTTTATCTATACCATGGAATACTACATGGCAATGAGAAACAATGAAATCTGGCCATGTGTAGCAACATGGATGGACCTTGAGGGTGTTATGCTGAGCGAAATAAGTCAGGCAGAGAAGGACAAATATCATATGTTTGCACGTATAGGAGGATTAGGAGGAACTTGACGGAGGACCAAGGGGGAGAAGAAGGGCGGAAATGGTGGGGGAAAGGGAGAGAGGCAAACCATGAGAGACTCTTGAATGCTGACAAAAACTGAGGACTGATGGATGTGGGGGGGAGGGGGGGATGGGCATGGAGGAGGGCACTTGTGGGGATGAGCACTGGGTGTTATGTGGAAACTAATTTGACAATAAAAAAAAAAAAAAAAAAAAAAAAAGAATCCTTCCCTATTTCCTACTGTCCCTCCTCCAAGGAGGAGGAAATTTAAACTTTGGACTTCCACTATGGACCTTTCAAATCATCTTCCACTTCCTATTGACCCCTCCAAGTTGGAGTCAGACACCTCCCCAGTTTTCTCTTCCTCCTCATTCAATGGCACTGCTCATCTCTGTGGTAACGGTCAGCTTGAGCACCTGCACCTTCATCTAAACTTCAAGGTCCTTAGAGGCCAGCTCAAAGGCCCCTATCCCCTCTGAATCCCTGATAGCTCAGCTGACAGTCGATTCAAACTCAGTTCCTCTAAGGCAAACTCGTCTTCCCAAACCAACTTCCCTGGTTTTCTGCATTTCCCCCAGAAGAGTCACCAAAGCTAAAACTAAGGAGTCAACTTTGAGGCTTCCTTCTTCCTCACTTCTCACTTACAAATCACCACTGAATAGCATTGGCTCTGGCTCCTAAATACATCCTTCCACATGCTTGCCTCAGCAAGGCCACCACTCTCTTCCATGGCTCCATCACATGTCTCCAGGGCTTGTGAAACAAATCCTGCTTTGTCTTCCTGCCTCAGCCTTGCCTCCTGACAATTCATTCTCTACAATGCGGGCATAGTAACCTTCTAAGACATAAATGAGGTGATGTCACTTGCCAGCTTAAAACCCTTAAAGACTTTCCCATTGCCCTGAGGATCATGTCTAAATTCCATAACAGAGCCAACAGGGCCACTCAGATGCCCAGCTCTGCTTTCTGTTCTCACTCATCCTTGGTCATTCTCCCATCACCCAGTCTCTGACTAGACTCAGCCTTCGATGAATGAAGCCCCTGTTCTCTGTGACCTCCTGGCTGTTATGGAAGTGGCTTTTCTGCCTGGAATAATTCTCCCCTCTCCTCGTCGCTTGACTGGGTGTGAATGTCACCTCATTATCGCACACCAGTCAAACTTGCCAGGCAGTGCACTGACAGAGACAACTTCTCAAGTCCTTGTGGCCCCATGGAAGCCTCAAGTGCCATGAAGTAGCTTCTTTGGGCCCACCATAACCCAGATGCTCCCCGAGATCCCCAGCGGGAATGCCTGCTGCACCTCATTATCATTGTCCTGCTAAATAACAGCAGCACCGACACCAGTCTGCAAAACCAACACGTGCATATTTGATCTGTATAAACAGTGCATATAATATGACATTTCCTTTCAAAACTCCCTTACCACTCGGAAATTCAAATGAGAGCCTGTTCTACCCTTGGACTGGAGACTAATGAGGGCATCATAAATATTTGATTAAAGCCAGGCCAAATTCGTGGGGTTTTGCCTCAAAAAGTTTTCAGAAGCAAGTGCTCAAAGATGTCTTGACTAAGTACTAAGTACTTTTGGGGGAGCAGTAAGAGGCGGCTTCCCACTCCAGGAATTTTCCAGCTACTTCTGCTCTTGCACAGGATGCCAGCTGCTATTTCTCTTGACTGTTGACAGACATTTGGATCTCTCTCAGCTTTCAAATCACCTTCCACTTTGGACTCTTGGTCAGTGAGCTCGTGTTCGCTTTAACAAACAGGGGAATAAGACAGGAATATTGTGGGGGGTGCCTGGGTGGCTTAGTCGGTTAAGCGTCCGACTTTCGCTTAGGTCATGATCTCACAGTTTGTGGGTTCGAGCCCCACGTCGGGCTCTGTGCTGACTGCCAGCTCAGAGCCTGGAGCCTATTTCAAAGTCTGTATCTCTCTCTCTCTCTGGACCTCCTCTGCTCATGCTGTCTCTCTCTCTCTCTCTCCTAGAAATAAATAAAAATATTAAAAAAAAAAAAAGAAAGAAAGGAATATTGTGTGCTACGTATCAGAAAACCCGCGTCTCAGCCTGGCTGGCCCAATTTGTGGCTCTGTCAACTTGGGAAGAGGTGTTGAACATCCTTCAGCCTTGTTGTTTCCTGCAGATGATGAGAAAAATAAATGGTTTCCAAAATGAGGATCATTTTTGCATACTAGACATTGTTGTAGAAAATGTAATAGATTGGAAATGTTTGCTAACAAGCAAGGCTAAAGGCCGAGTCACCTCAGGGAATTCTTTTTGTGGAGAATCTCCAGAAATACTATGCTCAGATTACAAAATGGGTACTAAGTTACTCATTTACAAAACCATCTGTATTAAGAGATTTAATGAAAACTATGAAGAAAATGCTTATTTGAAAGAGATTTTTTTTTCATGGCAATGTACTCTAAAATAGGAAATATCCTGGAAGCAATCTAGACAGACATTAATAGGGTCAAATCGACTATGATGGACCCCCTAAAAAATTATTGTATAGAAAATAAACTCATTACAAAAATATCTTTAATAATAAGGATGCATGTGTCATATAATGTTAGGTGTGTGTATTGAGTACAAAATCAAATAGACAAAAATAACGGAATATTTATCTAATCTCTAAATAAGTAAAGGATTTTTAAGATTTAAAACAAAAGAAAGGTGCCTGGGTGGCTCAGTCGGTTAAGCGTCTGACTTCAGCTCAGGTCATGATCTCACAGTGTGTGAGTTCAAGCCCCCCATGTTAAGATCTATGCTGACAGCTCAGAACCTGGAGCCTGCTCCAGGCTCTGTGTCTCCCTATCTCTCTCTAACCCTCCCCTGCTTATGCTCTGTCTCTCTGTCTTTCTAAAATAAATAAACATTAAAAAATTTAAAATAAATGAGTAAAATAATAAAACAAAACAGAAATCACCAAAAGAATTAAAAATTAAATCTACTACATTAATTTTTTTAATACAGAAGTAAAATACACCATAAATAAAGATCAAAGACAATGACATAATTAAACACCACAAGGTGAGTATCAATTTTAAAAGAATGCAGTAGAAGTGCTTCAGGTCTCTTACTACTTCTGAGAGGAACACAACATAAGGAATATGAAAAGAAAAAATGGATTCTTTCTTCCATGAAACCAAGAAAGATATTTTAAAGTGAAAATTAAGTTAGCATAAGTGAATTTGTTGAGACGGGATATCCATTATGGCAAAGATAGGAGACTACAAATTCTTCAAAGAATAAGGAGATGAAGGCATGGCAGAGAGTCTCCATGGACAACAGATCAGCACTCAGACCTTCTTCTCACCCCAAGCTTCCCTCCTGACCTTTTTCTCTCACATAGTTCAGCAGCATACAACTCATTCAGGAGCTCTCCCATTCAAAGGCAATGGGAAACTAAGAACCAATAATGGGCCTCCACCAAAATCCTGGGAGAGAAACATGGCAAAATAAAAAGAGACAATGAAAAATGCTGATATTCAGTAAGGCAATAATGTGTCTTTACATTGTCCCATTGAAAGGAATAGCAACTTTTACAAAATAAAAAACCAAAGCAGAAACATAAGGACCCAATTATTAAGAAGAAGAAGACAGAATAAAACAAATAAATTGGGAAAGATCAAGTAAATGCAGAAGAGGAAAAGCAAGTCCTCCAATAAGTACTGTCATCTTGGAAGCAGTCAGCAGGAAATAGGTTCTGCCACAATAATTCTCAGGGGCATAGGGCACACACTTGAGGGAACCTGTGCAGGATAAAAGAGAAAAAAACTAGCAAAAAGTTTTAAATTATAGAACAGAAAATGATGACTCTGAAAGATGACAAAGGAGACCCAGTGTGTGCAAAATTGGTGCCTGGGACGAATGAGCAAAATAAATAGAAGACACATATTACCCAAAGATGTAAGATAAGGAAAATGGTTTTGAAATAAATATTTAAATGCACAGACAGAAAGGGCCAGCAGCTCCCAGACAAGCTGAGACAAGCCTACAAGCAGAGGGCATATTTTATTAGTCATTACACCTCAAAAATAAAGTTGAAATCCTATAGCCCGGAAAAAAGTCCAGTCATCAATACGGGGGGTGAGGGGCGGGGGGAGTCAACCTACCTCTAGACTTCTTCCTAAAACATTGAATGCAACAGTACAATGGAACAATATCTTCAGAATCCTCAGAGAAAGGGTGAGGCAGTAATTTTATACCCAGCCAGGAAGCCCTTTTAGAAAAAAGCAAGAAATAACTTTAAAACAAATGAGTATCTCAAAGAAAAAAGTTCCCATGATCTTAAGTGAGCTATGAAAGTTGCTCTGTTTGTTGCCAATCCAGGAATAAAAGAAGATTCTGTAAAATAATTGGTGACTTTTATTATATTACTTTCTAAAAACTACTTGAAAGAAATATTGAACAGCTGTGGGGAAAATACTGCTGTCAAATAGAATGTGTGATGTAAATAATATCAACCAGGACATTGAAGCTATTGGACATAGAGGAAGAAAGTGAGGTGGAAGGAAATCAGGAATGTCACAGTACATGTCTTTGAAAGTGGGAAATTGATAAATACTGTCTGAAGAAATCAAAATTATGTATATTCTATAAAGTTATAGCTATAAATGTAACTACTGGAAGAAGTGAAATTGAACTCACAGTAGAGCTCTCAAACTGTTAGAAAACACACACACACACACACACACTCCAAAATACATACTAACCTTAAAATATCAATCAACGATAAATTCGAGGCAGAGAGATTTAAAGGAGATACATATGACCATTCTTAATGAGAACACAAGCCACAATGGAGATGTTCTACTCTTCAATATTTATACAACAATGAAAACAATAGCAAATTTAATGTCCAAAAATGTAGTACATGTAAGAAGAAACAGAAAAAAATAATAATGTATCTCTCTCATTCCATAAGAATAAACTTAAATGGAAAAAAAGTAAAAGGAAATTAAGATGTGACCCTACAATAATCTCAAAATAAAACGTTTTAGAAAGTTAAAAATAATAAAGAAATTTAGGATATAGACAACTTAAATAGTATATTGCTATTGCTAGGACTAACATATGGATATTTAATATGTAGAGAATTATATAATACAGAGAATTGATTTTTTTAATGTTTATTTATTTATGTTTTAGAAAGAACACAAGCGAGGAAGATGCAGAGAGAGAATCCCAAGCAGACTCTTTGCTGTCAGCACAGATACCGACACAGGGCTTGATCCTACAAACTGTGAGATCATGACCTGAGCTGCAGTCAAGAGTCAGACATTTAACCAAGAGCCAGCCAGGCACCCTGAGAATTGATTTTTATACTTATCTAACAGTCAAGGTGCAAAGCTGCAACGCCAGAATCTGTATCTGACTGATTAAGCACAAAAAGTAATTCATTCCAAGACACAGGCAGTTCATAGAACTATGAGCTCATCTGGGAAAACAGCAGGTGACAGGCCTACAGGAAAATTCCCAAAATCGTTAAAAATAAGTGACCCGATGAGGACTTTTTCTTCACCACCACATCAGATTCCACAAGCAGCAAAGCCTCTTCTGTCCCAGAAACTTGATCCTGCTCCACTCACTGCTCTCAAAGCCCCCAACCTGCTGAATCCTGCCTCTGTCTTTGTTCACATTTCTCAGGGCCCTCACTTCCAGGGGCGCCTGGGTGGCTCAGTCAGTCAAGTGTCCGACTTTGGCTCAGGTCATGATCTCATGGTTTGTGGCTTCAAGCCCCGCGTCGGGCTCTGTGCTGACTGCCATCTCAGAGCCTGGAGCCTGTTTCAGATTCTGTGTCTCCCTCTCTCTCTGACCCTCCCCTGCTCACGCTGTCTCTCTCTCTCTCTCTCAGAAATAAATAAAAACATTAAGAAAATTTTTACAAAAAGTTGTGCAGTGCACAACTTAAAAAAAAAAAAAAAGACACTCACTTCCAGATGGGACCATCACTGGGGTAAGTCTGCTTGCTGGAGTCTGAGCCCTATGCCTGAGTTTTAGCTGTGAAAGGAGCAGGGAGGACAAATTTTAGGAGTCACTCAAGTGGGGAACTTGACTCAGAGGGCTTAGCATACCTCAAACATAGCAAAGGTGTCCTAAAATGTCTCAGCAGTCAGAGGACCTGGCAGACATCTGCCCCCAGTGCACTGCTAACTTATCCTTGGGAAGAGGGACTATGCCTTCTTTTCAAAGTCCCATGGCACACATACTGAAAAAGTGAATAACTAGTAGGTCATAAAGAAAACGTCATCAAATGTTCTGAGACAGCTATAGATCAGGTAGTTTCCAAACGCAAGGTAATAGAAATAAAAATAGAAGGATGGAAAGGATTCTACACCCCCTGGAAATTCATCAAGTAAAATACACGTACACACAAACTCTCTCTTAAAAGAGGAAGTCTCCCTCACGGTAGATTATCTTCCTAACATAAAGTTACAGTGATACAAACACTAGATTCTATTCCTAAAGCTATGTTTATCATAAAGTGTCTTCAAATAATTATAAAAAGTTCATATTACCAAGAAAAATGAATAAAAACGTAGGAAGCATTCAACCAAAGAAGAAAAAGATCAATGGGAGAGGAATAAATGCAGACAAAAGGAAAGCAACTTATAAAAACAGAGGGTAATGAATTTGAGACAGAAAATGACAAAAAAGAGTAAGTAAACCCCAAAATGTGTTTAACAGCAACAAAGAATTAAAGGGAAAAAATGTAGGCAAGCTAATCAAGCATGAAAACCTTTGAAAGTACAAATACCTAAATAAAAAAATATTAGAATTCAAAAACTAACCAGAAATGCAATGGAAAGGAAAGTGAGAGACCAATTTGCCTAATGCAAATAAACTTGAAATTCTTGATGACGTGGATGCTTTTCTAAGAAATCATAAATTAAGAAGTTGACTCCAGATGGATAGACTATCTGCATGGAAATAATGTCATGGGGCAAACTGAAGACTTTTTTTAGAAAGCTGTTCTTCCACAAGGCCCTGGGCTGAGAAGCTGCCACAGGTGAGCTCCTTCAGATATCTAAGGAATGGATTTTTCTACGTGCCTTCACTCCTCAGGAGTGTGGGGAAGGAAGAGGGGCTTCTAAATTCTTTTTGTGAAGCCAACCCACCATGGATTTTTAAACCTGACAGGATAAAATAAAACTACAGACCAATCTCGCATATGAATATTGATGGAAAATCCTAAATAAAATATTAGCAAATAGAATCTTGCAGCACATTAAACCGGTTTGAAAATGGGAATCGAATCGCAGACTGAGCCTCCCCCTCCCTGCACCCGATCCATAGAAATGCTAGTAAAGCTATTTTTAAAACAAACAAATAAACGCATGCCCAGGAAAATAAAACAGGGTGTTCTCCGAATGCTAGAGCAGTGAGAACCCCCAACAGGAGACGCAGCTTCAACATGGTGACTTGAACATGTTTCTTCCCGAAATGCCACTCACTCAGATGACAGTGAGGTATTATTTTTAAAGGCATAAGCCCACAAGAACAAAGGAGACATGTATTAGTTTTATTGCTATACGGCTAAGCCTCCAAATCTCATGACTCAACACAAAAGAAGTTTATTTCTCAACTGTGAAAAGTGCTGTCCATGAAGTGGGGAGACTTTACTCTCAAACTTTCAGGGACCAAAGCTGTTGGAGGCGCAGTGGAATCACGTGACCCCCGCTAGGTGGCCCCAGACATCCTCACCCAGTGGACAGATGAGGAAGAGAGAAGGGGGCATGCCTTGAGCCAGCCATGGAAGTGAGCACGCCTCTGCCCACATTGGACTACAGGTTACTCAGCCCCAGACCCCCAGAGAAGTCTGGAAACCCATGTGCCCTGGACAAGTGTGTGAATACCTGCTGCGTTCCCAGCCCACTCCACCTTTCTGGTCAGCAAACACTGACCTCACTTTTCTTTGCGTGCCGAAAATATACTCAACCACAAGCCCGCCGGGGAAAGCAGCCCCAAATCCAGTGTGCCTGGTTGAACCACTGCATTGAACCCAGCGTCCAGGGTGGACTGTTGGGGCTCAGTCCTCTGCCCCACCATTAGGCTCAGATGTGAGAGGCTGCAGAAAGCCAAGAATCACGCTAGTTCATGTACCAGAGGCCCCAGAAAGATGGGGAAGCCATCTTAAAACCATGACTCAGGGCAGGGTAAGAGCAGAGATTAAAAATCCCCATTCAAGAACTCACAGATTATAATTTCAAACCACATGAAGAGAGCTTGCATCATAAAAGTTACATAAATACAACCAAGGGAAGGTGGACTTCGTCGTCAGGAAATGAAATAAAACATGCAATTGTGAAAAGACTCTAAATATGACAATAAAGTCGTCAAAGTGATACAAGAATGAATAGTATACCTAACACAAGACAGGAGGCTATTTAAAGAAGCATAGGCAGAAATCAATTACTTACAGATTTTAAACTAATTTAAAATAGCTATTAAACAAGAAATTATAAGATATAGAATTGAGACCCAAACTCAACCTTCAAGCTGTATGTGGAACGCACTCAGAGATTGACTGTGTGAAGCAGAATAAAAGCCTGAATCAGTTAGCCAGAATGAATGCATTCCAGAGAGATGAACTGGACAATATTAATGGGTAATAAAACGACTGGGAGAAAAACAGAATATAGGGCTGGCGTGCGGCAAGGCTTGCTTCCGTGAATTCTCGATGAGTAAATGAAGGAGCCCAAACGTTCTGTCCACATGCAGGGAATCTGCCAGACTCTGAGCACCTAGAGAAGAGAATCCCCATCCTGTGCACATTTGCATTGCTGTCTCCCAGCGCATACTACAGGGTGGCAGTGAAGTGTGTCACGTCTGTGGGAACTGGGACACGTATTTATTTCCTGAGATTAAAATGCCTACAGAAAGGTACTCCCCATAAATAGATAGCCTGGCCAGCCTCCCCGCCTCCCCGCTGCATAAATAATAGAGATGATATCTACAAATGCCGGGCAGCGTCCCACACGCATTTACACATGTTAGCTCATTAACTGTTTTTGTATTTTCTTTTATTTTACAAAGAGAAGAACACTTAACATGAGAGCCATCTTGTTAAGGGCTGTTTTAAGTGCCCCGTGCATTATGGTTGTCCACAGGTGAACTGTCGTACAGCAGCTCACTTAATTATTTCAACAACCCCAAAAGACAGAGCTAACATCATCCCCACTTTAGAGATGAGAACAACAAGGTGCAGAGAGGTTGAATAAATTCCTCCTTGAGCAAGAAGTTTAGAGCAGATGCTGGATTCAGACTCTCCCTCACCAGGTCTCTCCACATTGCCAAGCTGACCCAACCAGCGCCTCTTTCTCTTCCTGTGTTCTGTTCTGTGTATTCTAGAGTTATGCTGTCCAACACCGCTAGCCATGTGTCATATTCAAATTTAAATTAATTACAATTAAATAGATTTTCAAAGCCAGTTCCCCAGCGGCACCAACCACGTGTCCCCTCAGTAGCCACACGCGCTAATGGCCACGCTACCGGAAGGCACAGATAAGGAACTTCATTGTTGCAGCAAGTCTTCTAAGGCAGCGCTGCCTCAGAACATAGATCCTTCAAGGGCAAAGATCATATCACACAGATTTCATAATTTTTCTGGTGCGGTGAAAGTGTCAGCTCCAATAATTAGCACAGTAGAGCCCTCCATAAATAGTACACGTCCATTTGCAGGGTATGTCCTTACATCCTGATGGTAGACTGGGGCAGCTTGTGGCTATCAAGAGGCAGTCATAGAAAGCAAATCTCTGCTCATTGAGGAAAAAGGCTCCATCCTGCTGTAACACACACAAGAGTCGGCGTCCTTTGCTGCCTGACTCCTAATTGGGAGTGTTTATTGTGTTCTTTGTTCATATGGATTTGTCCTCAACAAAAATATCTGACTATATAGCAGTTCTGAACCTTCAAAACCCTGCAGAGAAAGCTTGAAGTCAGAATCTATTTAGATGTTTGCAACACTCAAAGCAAAGTTTTCCAAGACTGTGATTTTATTTTCTTTAGTTTTTTTTTTTTCCAGTAGCTATTTTCAAATCCCATAACCTTCTGATGGATTCCCAGAAGCAAGTTAATCAAGACCTTCTGCTTCATTGGCAAACATGAGAGTCAATTTCAAGAGTTCATACAAGCAACATATATGTAGTTCCTACTATGTGCCTGCCCTGTGTGAGGCACTGGGGATATAGAAGGTTCTTACTATGTCTCTGGTTTTGCACTAGGAACTGGGCATTTGGAAATGCCAGTTATGGAAATGATGGGCATAGAGATAACCATGCATTCCTTCATTTGTCCATTCTATCAATATTTATTAAGTACCTACTCTCTGCCAGGCACTGTGCTAGGCAGTGAGATACTAGGGGCTCCAAATAGCTCAATTTCCTGCCTCTGTGGAAATGGTCATGGGGAACACAGTGTGAAACAAACAATATCTGAATATGTAATATGTCACATGTCAGTAAGTAATATGAAGTAAATAAAGCAAGCTATGGCAACAGAGGATAGTGATCAAAAACAGAATTTTAAACAGAGGGACAGCAAGAGCTCTGTGGCAGGGTGCTGGGGATGTAGTGAGGGGAGGAGCCAGAAGGAGGACATTCATGGGGACACAGAGGGAAGAGCTTCCAGTACAGAAGGCCCAGAGAGCCAACAGCCTTGTGGAGGGGTGGTGTGGGGTGTAGGTAAGATGTGTACTGGGCACGCAGAGGAAGGGATGGGAAAAGTAAGGGGAGGGGAGTATAGCAGATTGTGAGGTCACAGGTGCAATGGGGCAAAGTGAGAGAGAGGCACTAATGGGTATTGGAAGGACTTTGAAATTCATTCTGAGGGTTCTGGGCAGAGTTACAACGTCATCAGACTCACGCTTTAGAGAAACTTCTCTGAACAAAGACAGACATAAGCAGGCAGGGATGGAAACAAGGATGTTGGTTGGAATACAGCTGCAATCACCTAAAGGGAAGAGTCGCTGTTTCTGGGACCAAGGTGGTGGGAGCCCTGTGATTTGCTGCTGAGAAGCAGAGGAGGAGGAGGAGAAAGGAGGAACGGGGTACAGCATAAGTCCAGGACCAAGGGGGAGCGCACCAGCATCAGAGACACAGTGAGGGAGGACAGCAAACGAGGTGTCCAGGGTCTCAGTGAAATGTGAATTTCTGATGGACAACATACCTTTCTAGTGTAAGTATGTCCCATGCAATATTTGGGACATACTTACACTAAAAATGTATCTGTTACTCATCTGGAATTCAAATTCAACAGGCTGCTCTGTGTTTCGTCCTGCAATCTGGCCAACCAAGGGCACAGGAGCAGGGCTGCTGGGCATACCGGAGCCAGAAGAGCGGGCAGGTCTTGGCCATGTGAGTAAGGAAGAAAGGAGTCCCAGGTGAAATGGAGTCACACCCATTCCTTCTCTGAATTTCTGTGGGGAGTCCAGAACGCAGGACTCGATCGTTTGAGGAAGGACAGCAGCAGCACACAACCTACTTTAGTGCCTCTAGAAGTCGGAAGGACCAAAGTTCTAGAGAGGCAGCTAAACTGTAGTTTATGAAAGAGTTTCCTCTTAAAGTCTGCAAGGTATAAGATTTGTGTTCATTGCTCCTGAAAGAGAGGCCAAGATAATCATCACCATTCTCTTCCAATCTAAAGGTCTACTTGTATAACTTGAGCCTGAGCTTAAGAAGTTAGAGGTTCATCAATAATTGTGCGCACAAACACTCAGTGAGGGTCTACCATATTTCCAGGGCTGCGTTCAACATCTCGTTCAAGTTCACCCAGACCTGCCCAGCTCTGGACCTTCCTGCCTACGTCTCCTTGCACTGCCTACCCCCTGCCCGCATTCTCCGCCCCCTACCCAGAAAACGGCACCAACAAAGTGAGAAGGGAAGAGCTTGTTGAAAGCTGCACAAAGTACCTGAACAACTGTGCAAAGATAGAAACTTATCTTGTGATCCAGGAGACAATGAAGAAATCAGTCTGAATTGAAAAGAATACAGGAGAGAATTGGAGCCACTGAGCGCTGGGCTCCTGCAAGTCCCGTGCAATGGGAAGTTTGGAAGACCTTGGGGTGGGACAAATAGATAGAACAGCAGGGAAGAAAGGCAGAGAAACATTCCACTTTCCAGAGCCTATTCACAGAGGTAGCCAGGGGTGGGAATGAGAAAACACCCTGCCTTCATGAGATTTTTATTAAGAAGCAGAAGAAGACGTTAAATAATGGCTTATTTGAGTGCACATCCTCGGCAGGGGAACAACCAATGATTTCAGAGAACTATATTATTACTTTGTGTTTGCTTATCTTTTTCTCTCCTTACCTGATAATCATCTGTAGCTCTATCTGTCTTTTTAAGGACATGTGAGAAAATGGAAAAGGTTACAGAGGACAGTCAAAGAATTGCATATTATTACCTGGCTTTCCAGAGCTGACTGTGCAATTGTTTGTTTTTGATGAGATAACAATGAAGATAGAATTGTTCAGAGCAAATGCTGCTCTCATTTCATCAAGCCATTCCTCACTGTCCCGCCCGCACGTAGCTGCCCCTCCCACCACTGGAGATTCTCAGGCACGCCAGAACCACTTCCAGTGGAGTGACTGGTGAGAGGTAAAAGCCTTTCTTTTTGACCTGCATGCCCACTGGGACCAATGGATTTCCTGTATTACTGGGGTGATGCCAATTTCTACATACCAGGTTCCTACATGGGGTTTCCGCAAATAAGGCCTGTTGCTGCCCCCCTTCATGCCTTAAATACTTTGGCTCTTCCCAGTGAAACACCCACCTGTCTGCTCCCAACCCACCTGCACTCCTTAAATGTCCTTTTTTCTCTGTGATGCTTCCTCCATCACCTCAAGCATATTTTGCCATTGCCCTCTTTGTTTCATGGATACAATACATCTCATACTTTAAGAAAAAGGTTTCCACTTCCTTGTTTCCAAGTCTTTCTTCCATTAGCCCATGAGCTCCCCTGGGCAGGGGTCATAGCATTTGTATTGCTGGAGGCACAGAGTTACCTCTCCTTGGATTTTTGTGCAATAAATAACTAAATAGCAAAACATAAGACTTTACCAGGAGTGGAGGAAGAGTATTATTCTAGGAGTCCTCTATGTGCTGTAACACAGGCTCTCAATCGTATCCTTATGATGTTACTAGATGCCTTTGCATTTTAAAGAGACTCTTGGGGCGCCTGGGTGGCTTAATTGGTTAAGCATCCGACTTTCGCTTAGGTCATGATCTCGCGGTTCGTGGGTTCGAGCCCTGCGTCAGGCTCTGTGCTGACTGCCAGCTCAGAGCCTGGAGCGTGTTTCAGAGTCTGTGACTCCCTCTCTCTCTGACCCTCCCTTGCTCATGCTGTCTCTCTCTCTGTCTCTCCTAGAAATAAATAAAATATTTAAAAAAAACAAAGATAAATTATCTTGAATTTGAAAAAATAAATAAATAAAAAAATAAAGAGACTCCTGTTGATTCTTTATGAACCAGATTGTGGAAGAAAAACCCATACCATTGTAAGGAAGGGAACATCCCTTCGTGAGTTCGGCCCTCTATATTGTCTTCAGACTCACTAGGAATGCAGTACAGCCTCGTGGGAAAGACTGTGGCTATGGAGTCCAAATGCTCTGGATTCAAATACAGGCTCTCTCACTTCAATCCTGTGCACCTTTGGAGAAGTAACCCTTTGCTTTTATGAGCCTCGGTTCTTTGTCTTTAAGAAGAGAAAAATGAAAGCATCAACTCTACAGGAATGTCATGAGAGTAAAGAGCTAACACAAGTAAGGCTTAGCCCGGCACCGGCTGTAGCAGTATTAAAACACTGGATGTTATCATCAGTGCCATCTTTTATTTTCAACCAAGCAGCTCTATTGATTAATTCATCTCTTCAGTGAGCCAGAAGATCTAGCTTCATACAACATGGTGGTCATCGCATGCAGAATGGCTTTTCATAAACCCATGAAAAGTTCTTGGGCTCCATCCAATACCTCTTGCCGTAATTCCTGCTGCACTCCACTGCCCAGACCAACTCCCTGCCTTCTAGGATCTCAGTCTCATGACTCCTTTTCCACGGATGCCTCTGCTTTTTCCAGATCTGATGACTTACCCACTGACTGGCTTTGACTTCCCGCTTTCCCATCTTGGTCACAAGATGGGTGCGGCTGCTTCTTTACCTGCTGTAATGACCCCAAGTATTGTATCTGCTCTAGTCCCACCCTGAGATCTTAAACCAAGAGAGAAATTTAGAAGAGATTGCTTATGTAATTCCTTCTAGGTAAATGGAGAGTTAGATGGAGAATTTCACAGCTTCTGCATTCTCTAGAAGTAAAATCATCTTTTACAGATATATAAATATGGATAATCTTTTGGAATATAGATAATCCTCTGGGAGGGTTCTGCCATAGTTTATTTATAGCTGGGTTAATGGGGATGTGGGAATGGGGTGTGGTGTGTAGCAAACACTAGCTAAACACTCACTCTTCCAGTTACTCACTGTTGGTAACAAACAATTCCAAAACTCACTGGATTAAAACAACAATTTCTTGTTTTTAAAACCTATGGTTCTGTGGATTCATAATTTGGAATACATATATATATATATGTGTGTGTGTGTGTGTGTGTGTGTGTGTATGTATGTAATACAATCATAATATTTCTTTAAGTTTGCCAAAGACTGAACCCCAGAAATGGTGAGGAAGAAAACTCTTACCCCAGATAATATTAATTAAAATGTACAAATGGATTCTATGGCTTAGCAACAATGCCTATATCCAGTTAACCTGTATGTCGATAACAAAATTTGTACATCAGATTATGGAGAGTTGTTCCAGAAACCAAGCCTGCATTATTCAAGGAATCCAGAAAGAATAGGCAATGGAACTATGCTGATTTTTAAATATAATTTTCCAGCAATTTAAGACGAATAAGTTTTTCATTTAAAAAGCCGGCAGGATCAGCAGGCAACAAAGTTCTGTTTTAGTTGGAAATCAGTGGGTGGGAATATAAAGCCATGTATTTTTTTTTTTCTAAATGGAACTAGAGAAGCAGCAGATCTAAAAAGTTGTAATCAGCCAAATTTCTTCTTTTTTTAATAAATATGTGAGTAAAAAGTTGGGACTTTCTTTTTATATTATACTTTTTAATTCAACATAACAGTAGCAAATCGCCTTGGCTAATCTCAGTTCCTTTTCCTGAATAAAAATCTTTCTTTGGGGGAGATCAAAAGCAACTCATTGGAAATCCCATGAACCTTGGGAAATCAGGGATTTAGGAGGACAAAATAGCCCATGGCTATTTGCATATGAAAGTAAAGGGGTATGATTATCTCCTGGTATCTCACCTGTTCCCATTCCAAAAGGACCTAACGTGGGTGGCTCTGAGGCCCCAGTTCCCCGGGTTGAAACTGGGAAGCTATCAAGCCAGCGATGGATAAGATGTGGTGGATTATATGAGGTAGCTGAGAGTGGACTGAGTCCAGTGAGAAGTAGGACCAGGGATCTGAGAGAGGCAGGTGGGGCTCAGGCCCAGTAAGATAGTGTCACTCAACAGCTACAGAATAAGGATTGAAATGGGTCGTATTAGCCTATGCCCTTCACTAGCCACTATCCTTGGACCAGTGACTAGACCAGTTTGTTCACCTGCCAAATAGGGCTTACAATGCCTACACATGGTTTGTTTGACAATCAAGTGAGACAATTGCATATGAAGGGCTTTGTTAAATACCTGGCATGTAGCAATGTCCAATGAATGATCTAAGAGGCCATGCTAAATGCCCTGTCAGGGCAGGAAGTGAAAAGCAAGCTAGGAACATCTCTGGGGTATTGTTGGGTAGGGATTTGGGCACTGATCTGGGGCAGCTGCTGTCACACCCAACATAACAATGGCATTGAACAGGAAAGTGCCTCCTTTGAGGTCACAGGTCTGTTCCACCTATAGCCTGTGTACATGTCTATTTTGCATGTACATGTGCACACGGCACAGGAACTATTTAACAAGTCTTATCATAAGTTCACAAAGGTGGCTTGCCACAGAAACCCTGAAGTGAATCCTTTGGACAAGGGAAGGATCTTCTGGTCCAGTCATTACTCAAAGCCTACTATTTGCATGGTGCACCTTTCACTGTGTGCTCATTTTTACGACAAAGCAGTAAAAAGCACATGTTGAACACTCACCTCAGAATATGAGGATGAAAATTCTGACTCTTCAACTGAATAACTTTTTTAAAAGTTTATTTATTTTGAAAGAGAGAATCAGCAAAAGCCGGGAAGAGGAGGCAGAGAGCCAGAGGAAGAGACAGAGAGAGAATCTCAGGCAAGATCCACACTGCCAGAGCAGAGCCAAGTGAGGGACTCTAACGCATGAACCATGAGATAATGACTTGAGCTGAAGTTGGAGACTTAACCCACTGAGCCACCCCAGTGCCCCTAGCTCTTCAACTTATTTAAGACAAGTGCCTTAACCACCCCAAGCCTCAGATTCCTCATTTTTGAATAGGGCTTGATTACAGCATGCTCCTATATTAGTATGTTTTTATTAGGGTTGAGTCCCTCTCTACCATCTTTCGTATAATTTGTCACTAAATCCTATAGATTATACAGCCATCATGTGTGAGAAGCCATGTTTTCTCCCCTTCTCTCACTGCCCCTGTCCTGTTTCACGCTGTCACTCATGTATGCTGTCCTTTCAGTGACATGACTTCCTTACCATCGTCCATGTTCCAATTGCAAGGAACCCCCAAAAGCATCCATAGATGGTTTGTAAACCTTCTGCAGCTCCCCAAGACCAGCCCTGACTTTGCCTCATTTTGCCTATTGCCTCATGTCGGTGTCCCTCCCAGGGCCCCAAATCCCATCTACACAGGTCTTCTCCCTTCCTTCCATCCAAAGAGCCCATGCTGGTTCTTTGGAACTTCAAGGCAACTCTTGATTTCTCTTTTTCTGGTTACTCACACATGTGCTTTTTAAAAGATGAGTAGTTTACATCCGTTACACCAAATGTGCTTTTTAAAAGATGAGTAGTTTATATCTGTTACACCAAACACACCGAGGCTGTCCGGGTCTAGCATCTTTTCTGGTTCTGTATTTCCATTAGCCTAGCTAAGTTTTGCACCTGGTGGGTGCATGATACATGCACATTAAGTTATAAAGAAGAAATCCAGGTCCTTCTAAAGGGCAAATGTTTTGGTGCAAATTCCAGATTTCTTGAGTTGAAAGTTACTCATCCAAGAATCTCCCAGGGAGAGATAAGCAAGCCCTACTCCTTGAGTTTTCTATAATTAGACTATGACAAATAGGTTCAGAGCATGTCATAAAGAGTAATCTCTCTGTGAGCAGAAGTTCTCTTGTCCTTGAGGCACTTTCTGTGTCACTCTAATCTTATATTCTAAAATCTTGGATATATTTCTGTCAAACGTAGGCAACTCTTGATTTCCTTTGCTGTGGGTGGAAGTAGAGATGTGAGCAGTCCCAAACATCAGAAAAACCCACAATTATATATGTTCAGCTATCTGACAATTCATTTATATTCAGCATGATCGGTACTCCCTTCTTGAGCTCCAAACATGTGCAAACTGCAAAGCTATTAAAAAAAGAAGCAGAAGGGGGATGGGCAGATACAAATGTGACAATTAGCCCTTTGACTAGACTATTAGGTGATCATGAATATTTGTGGGAAAAGCCACTGAAAAGATAAATGAGGGTGGACAATAGAAAGGCTTAAATGTTGAATTGAAGGGTTACTAGCAGGGTGTCCACGGTGGCATCTCTCTTAGCAGATAGTCACAGGAATGATGCCCTTGCAGGGTGACCTCTGCCATCTCACACCAATTAAGAATCATGGCTTGAAAGAAATAGTGTTCAGGTCTCTACTCTCGCTCTGTCCTGAGATGGAGTGATCACAGATCAAGTTCTTCCCAGCTCCATGGTCTGGAAAAAAATGCTAACATCCGAAGGAGTTGACCTTGGATCCTGGGTTCTGAGAAGCACTTCAAACCCTCTTGGGACGGAAGCCCAGCGGGATCTTGCAGAGGAGTGAGAGGGATCAGGAAGCTGCAGGTGCCTGGTTCGGTAAACAAACACAGAGTACACTGGAAAGAGACTTCAATGTAGAGCAGTAGACATGGATCAGCTCCACTGTGGCTCCCAGTTACTAGTCTTGTGGCTTTGGGTGGATCATTAACTCTCTGTGCCTCGAATTACTCATCTGTAAAATGGGAGGAAACAAACATTCCTGGCTTAATGGACTTTTTCCCCCTTAAAAGGACTTAAGCCCATTTTCTCAATGATCAATTATTCAAAATAAGAAAAAAGGAAGGTAAATCTGAACTCAGGATCTACCACTACAATTTCTACCCAGAGGAGCACACAAGTAGGTCCAGGCTAGGGGACATCCCCACGGGGAGACCATCAGGGCCCCAATAGACCAGGATGAATGTGCATTGTGATAAGTATGTTGCTTAATCCCTGATCTTACCCAGAACAAATGAAGGCTGCTGCATGAGGGGAAGCCCAGACAGTTCTCTGAGGTTTGAGATCACAGGGCTGATGCATGCACAACTGCTTTGTAATCGACACAGTCTCATATACTCTGAGTGATGGGTCATCATTACTATGTTTATCCAGAGTTTCATCCCCGGGGGAAGCACATAACTGTGGCCCTTCTTCCAATTTTCTCTTCCATTTTTTTATGAATATGTGTTTACCTACCCCCTCTATATTGCTAGAGAGGATTGAAGGCAGTTTAAAACAAATACATGGGTGACACGTTCAGAAGATAAAATGAAATTGAAAATGGAACAAGAAAAAGGGAACAAGCCATTATCTGTAATATGAGTTCAGAAGACTTCTACTCCAAAAGCTCCTGGCAGCCAAGGCAAAGAGGAGAACATGAACAATCATTCACTTTTGTGATCATAACAGAAGATGGCCAGTTCTTCAGAGACTTTTCCTGATGCTAAATTTGGAGAGGGCTGTTTCTAGGGATTCCATTGTCAGAGATGAAGTCCAAGAGCCCAGAGGAGGCGTTGGGCCCGGCTGGACTAGGAGACGGGCAGCAGGAAGAGCTTTCTGGGGAAAGGAGAGCTCAGGAACGTGTTGAGGATGACCAGAAGTGGATCAGGAGAGAAAGGGATTCATGAAGGGAAGCAGTGAGTGTGGACACCTGGAGGTGAAGCGTATTCTGCCTGACTCCAGGAAGGGGGCACACTCAGCCACCCACCTTGGCAGCCCACTGAGTTCATTTGCTCATGTGGGTGCCTATCAATATTTGCCCAGTGGAAAAAGCCAAGAAGAATGTGGATAAGCCAGTCAGAAAACAAAACCAAAGGACTAGTTAGCTCAGAAATTCCGCCAGTGCCATGAGTCTGTGATGTTCACAGACTTTATGCTAAAACAAACTTTGCCTTCCCCTTGCTACAATCTTTGTCTAAATAGTACCAAGCAATATGGCTCTTTAAGGAATTGCCTAGCACCGTAATGCTTCCCCAGTGGGCACTGATATCAGTAAACTCTCAGAGGGGAGGTGACACAAGACTGCCTCCCGGGTGACAAATCCAAGCTGACTTTTTGAATAAGAGAAGCTGAAGAACTCCCAGAGCACCTCGTTGATTAGCTAATACTGAGTCTCAATAACTGAGTTTGGCCAACTTAGTTTTTGCAAGCTTGATGTTGCCTCAGATGATTCCTGGGGTAGCTGAGTTAATAATAGCTAATAGTTTACTTAACAAGCAAATAGCTAATAGTTTACTTAACAAGCAAAACAACAAGGAGGTTGCTGTTCCCTTAACAAACTAGGAAACCTGGTTTCTGCTTCACACCAGGTCACAGGGGCACTAAGGATCCTAGTGACAGTACTCACATCTCTCAGCCCCCCTGTGTCCATTGTCCCCACTCACTGCAGGTGACTCTTTGCTTCCTCTCTCCCCAGCTCTCCCCCATCCCTTTCCCTCTTCCCTTCTCTCTTCCTTCCTCTTCCCCTCCCCCACTTCCTCTCTCTCAAAACATTTAGGATATGTCCTTCAACCTCAGTGTTTCAACTGTCACATTGGCGTGTCAACAAAAAGGTTGTTTTCCACTCATTCTGCTCCCTACCAAGAGCATTGAATTACATTCAATGCAATTCCTTACATATTATTCCAGCCCTGGGGAAAAACATCACTTATTGTGTCTTTGATAATTTTTTACCCATCTGTTTCTCCTTTTATCTCAATAAATTGTATATTGGATGTGGTAGGCAGAATAATGGTCGTCCAAAGATGTTCATAGCCTACTTCCCAGCACGTGTGACCCACAGCTGTCAGCTGCCAGCCAGTGAGCCTTGCAGACTGGTTCTCCCAAGAAGGGACCTGCCAAGAGAATGTGTATTTCATGAGCAGCTACTAGCTGCCCTGAAAGGCTTGTCGACTGCATCCTGTGTTTTTGTAGCACATGGTGACAGGTTGGTGCATCTCGAGGAGCCAGAACTCTGAATTTCATTTAGCATTTAATTAACTGGAATAGACCAAGGACTCCATGGCAGCCCCCGATTGCAATCTGTGGATGGATGGGCATTTTTATCTGAAAATGATGACCAGCTTATCTTCTGTCTTGCAGCTATCACACATGATATGTATCTCTCGTTATCCCAGCCAATCAAACACAGAAAGTTTATTAAGATTCTATCATCTGAAGTTATCACCAATGATAGGATTTTTCATCTGAATGTGCTTGCGCGCAATACCGTATTTTGTCTAAGAGACCCTCAGGGAGAATGAGAGACGGAAAGCTATTATTTAAGAGAGAGCGATGAATCTATCAATGACCAAGTCATTTAAAGAGGGTGGCCACCCAGAGAATTATAATAACCAGATCACTTAAAAAGAAGTCAGTAACTCCCTTTATTTTAAAAAAGGAATTGACAAGGCTACAGAATAACATAAACAGAGGAAGAAATCAGAGTGATCCTACATTAAGAAGGGAAGAAAGGCTATTGCTTAGGTGAGTAACTGGAAAGGTAAGCCAATGGTTCTATATTTTGCTACAAATGGGTTCTGAGCTTTGTAGAAGCCATGGGAAAGAGAAATGTGATCAGCCTTGAGAATTTGCAGATCCATGAAATGAATACAATCTTTTACTTATGAGAAGCTAGTTTTCATTTATGTCACTTATGAAATTTGGAGAAGAACCCACTCACTCAAACACTGGGGTATTAATTCATAAAATCAGCAAAGGTCTCTTGAATTCTCACTTATGCTGGCCATCATGTTGGTGCTTGGTTTTCAGCTCTAAATCAAACTTACCTGTTCTCTTGGTGTGGATAAGCCACTCTGTGTGACAAGCAGGCAGTGAGACAAAGGCAGTAAAATGGGAGGGAACTTCCATGGAGGTTTGCACAGCATCCACCAAGGACTCAAGGGTGAGGCTGATATGTCTTTGTGCAATTGGGGAAGTTTTCACAGACAGGACCAAAATTTAAAGATAGACATCCATCTAGGTGAGAAAGAAGATGACCAAGTAAAGGCAGGCACTGAGACAGTACAATTATCCATAATGACAAGGTCCATAAGAGAGGTCGTTGCTAAGTATTAGCCTCCCTTCCAGGCTGATAGCTCCTTAACACCACTTCTGGGTTTGCTCTCCACCATCATACTCCCAGCATGGACTTGGCATGCTGTGCATGGTGAGCAGGTTTCTGATGAAAGAAACCAAAGATGTGTTGAGGAAACCCTTGGTGATCTGGAGACGTAGCAAATGTCGTGGGGCTTGGACAACCAGCGTCCCCTGTTGACTTTAAGATCTCACCTAAATAAATTGGACAGCAATCTTGAACTTCAAAGGCTGTTCAAAAGACTGCATAGATGATTTTATCAGTTTTCCAAGGACCTTTGGAGTTTATAGGACCATTTCACATCCTTGATTGTAGTGATGCCCACAAACATCTGGTGGGGGGAAGAAGAGCCTGGGGGAATGTGGGGCTGCAGAAAAGACTGGGAGCAGTAATTCTGCTCTAACTCCTTCCACATTACGTTGTTTTTGCAGTATATGTGTATCTGCCTCCCCAGTTACGCTGAGAGCTCTGAGCCAGAGACCGCATCTGCATTTTCATGGCAAATTCCAAAAACCTTGGGTAGAATCCGTTGTGCCACCTGGGAACCGTGTAAGCCTTGGGCAAATAAATAATTAAAACTCTCTGAATTTTAAACCATTCCTCAGTGGAATGTGGAAAGAATGAAATTTGCCCATGTGCAACTCAAAACAGCTGCAGTTTGGTGTCCCCCAAACTCAATGTGGCTAACTTCACTTCCAGAGTCTTCCATCACCCCCTCTCCACCCTTCAACCTGTCCCTACTAATTTGGGGGCAGTATTGAAGGACTCTGTTCTCCTCATTCCCATTCATTTTCCCCCCGCCCCCCGTTCCCAGAAAAGTAAAGGTGGTAAGCCTCCCAAAATGCTCTCCACCTTCAGCCTCTCATCTTCGTCCAGGATCCCCAGATTCCCACCCTTTCTTCAACATCTTCTTTGCTGTCTAGACTTTTACCTAGTTTGGGGACCTATCCCCTCGATTTTTCTGCTCTCTATTTCTAGAGCTGCAGGGGCCACTTTGAATGCTTCTGGCTCTGCCTCCCGGTTCCATAACTCTTTACTATTACCTCGAAACTTCTGACAACAACCCCTCCTCGGAACTCATTAACACGGTTTCCCCGTTAATTCATTAGTGCTTGGGAGCTCCAGCGAAGATCTTTCTCTTCCTCCCGCGGTCTCTGCCCTTACAAATTTTATTTCTGAGGTTTCTCTCACATTCTGCTTATTGTGACATCATTTATGAAGTTCTCCCTCGACAGAAGAGGAGTCAAAAATAACCATATATCATTTTAAATTGCTCTGGTTGGTAACTCTGCATTTTAAGAATATCAAGGAAAAAAATGTCTAATGACAGGGCTACACGTGGATAAAGAGCTGACAGGGTAATTGCATTACCAGATGCTCCCATACACCAGTTAGCTGCTTCCCTGGCCTATTTGAAGCAATGGGTGTCAGGTCAGTAATTAGGCTCTCGCAGACAAACTAGAAGTGCCATCTGATCTCTGAACACCCCCATCACTCTCATTTATGCCAAGTTCAATATGAAACACACCGTCACCATCCTTTTCCCTCAAGGCTGCCAAAAGTTCGCAGGGACGTCTCCCCCCGCACTCCCACACGAGTTAATGAAGTCAATGCTTCCTCCGCATGTCAGAGAACTTGCTCCCCGGATGGCAGTACGTTGGTGCCCGTCAACAACAAAAACACCCAACAGCAACCTTGACTCCACTTTTTGATTCTTTTCTGACTGTAGGCTGGCTGACATTTTCACACTCAGGGCTTCTTTGTGTTGATTTCTTTGTTTCATTTCCTACTGCAGTCAACTTTTGAGAACAGCGCAAAGGGCAGAAGAGCCTGGAGACCTGAATGTAAGCCCCAGGAGAGCCATTAACTTGCTCTGGAGCACTAGTTGGGATCTGGTGCCAGCTGGACATGTCTGCATTCACTGACCCAGGGTGGAGTCTATGGGGAAATAATGGGAGTAGGGCCAGACTAAGCCATGGGACAGTGGTGTACTGGGAAGATATCTTGTCCACCATTCCAGGTTAAGACTCATAAAGAAACAGCAGCAGCAGATAATGGCCTGGGTAAACCATCTCTTTCAGACAGAGGGTGTTGAACTCCAATCTGAAGACAGCAAAGATGAACAAGTAATTTTTGAAAGTGTTTGAAAGCAGTCATCCTTGAAGAAGTCCATTAGTAGGCTTCAGAGCTGGCCATCAGGCCAAGGATAGTCAAGGACAGCTTGTCAGACAGGATGACAGAGTCTGCTAGTTTTCCCCACCCAAACTAGATTACTCTTTTTTCTGATAATGAGCATCCTTGTTTCCTTTTGAGAAATTTCATTTTTTTTCATTACCAGTGTGTATGTTCAAGTAAGGTTGATGTAACCCCATTCCCAAACACCAAGGGATGAGTGTGATCCCCACTCTGGCTCAACAGAGAAAGACTTGGAATTATTATGGAGAGGATGCTTTCTTTCTGGTGGGGGTTCTAAACTCAGGGTTTTCTGGGGCCACCAGAAGGAGAGATATCACTTTAAAAAATAAAGCAAGAGTGGAGCAGAAATGGAGAGGTACCAAGCCTGAGTGAAACCATGAATCTCCTAGATGCAACCATGCCTGAAACAAGAAGCACCTTTGGACTTTCCAGTTATGGGATGAAACTAATCTCTTTTTATTTGATTTAAGCCAAGTTCAGCTGGGTTTTCTTCCCTGACAATGAAATGATCCTAAATAATAGTGTTGGCTAGAACTCAGCCCTAGAACCAGCCCTACTGGTCAGCTCTGTAAGAAAGGCTCCCTTGAACCAGAGAGCATTCAGTTGTCAAAGCTAAAAATGAGTGTAGGTTCCAGAACAAAGCAGAAACACAGTGACCCAAACTAAGCCAAAAAGACATATAGTCAGGGGGGTTGATTCTGAATCAAACAGTGTTAGGGTCTTTAAATGCCTCCCACTCAAGTCAAGACAGGATAGGTCTCCTGGTTGTGCTTGGAGCCCAACTATAAAGGAGCAGATGCTGGTTGCCATATTCACACTGATCCAGGAACTTTGGATAGGCCATTTTCTTCCTGGTATTTCCCAAATGTAAAATGAAGAGGTTAGATTGTCTGCTTTCTGGCTGCCTAAAAACGAAATCTCCTTGGAAACTATAATCTCCAACCGCTGAAAATTATAATCTCCTTCTCCTATCTAGCCCCACTGTGCAGCAGTGGTGAAACCAGAAGATATAATGCCCAGGATGGCTAAGAGAATCTCATAACAATGGTTCCTGGGACTAGAATAAAGAATTTTTGAGAGCAAGGGGTCTGTCTTCTACCCCCATTGTGGAGAGTTTTCAGGTTTTTTCTTACCTTTCAATCAACCTTCCAAACAGCTACCCAGGAGAGTTTTCAATGAGATCTTATTGTTTCTCTGGATAAATTTTCAGTAGCTATAAAATACATTAAGTCTCTGTGAAGACCATGCCTGGCCAAAAATAGCATTTAGAGGATATAAAGTTAGAACATTCTGTCCACTGAAAATTTGGAATTTTATGAAACTCTCATTATAATGCTTTCTTATATTCTTTAAAACAAAGACATAAGTGGCATCTATAAATGTTATGTGCTATGATTTTCTATGGTGTGACTTTTATTGTTGTATTTTTGCTTACTGTTTCTATAAAATCAGAAGAGAAGGGACAGATTTGGAAAGAAAGAATGTGTGCTGGGGTTATGTGTCATGACATGGGTATAAACGCATGATGGCCTCTGACTGTTATCATAGAGTCTCATTGCCTCAGCTCAGTCCCACACTGAATATACTGTGTTGGCTCAAGTTTTTAACAGTCGTGAAAGAGATTTCTTGGCTTCTTAATCACTTGGAATTTGAACAAAGAAGCATCTTTGCTGGCCATAAACATGGTTTCCCACAGAGATCTTTGGGCTTTGGCTTTTGGGGAGGACCTCTTGAAGGCTATGAGCAGGCCCTGTGTGCAGCAACCTCAGTCATGGTTCAGAAGTCACCAGGAAGACAGGTTCCCTTTTCCACTACCCTTAAATAATGAGGCCATTTTTCAGAGTTTTATAAACATTAGCTTTTCATGATGCCCTGTAGGAAACAAGCTGGAGACGATTCAGTTTTTTGCCAGCCTCTGAGCTGGATATTGAGGATGCCAAGGAGAAGCTTTTTAGACATGACAAAAACTCTGGACATACCTTAGGAAGACAGAACCGCACATAGCCCATTTCAATATGATGCCGTGAGTGCAGTGACAAAGGTACCCATATAGTACGTGTTAAAAATATAATTTCAGGATGGTGGTGTTTCCAGTGGGAGAATGAGGGAACCACATTTTTGAGAGTGACCCAATGCAACTTGCTATTGTTATATTAAAGCAGAATATTTTCTCGATAGAGTAAATACTTTCCATGACAGAGACTACCAGTAACCGATGGGTATGGTTCTGATGATCTTGTGGAAATAGTCACTTCTGGTCTTATTAAAAATAAACTTTAAACTATCTTAAAACACTTTCATTTTTAAACAGATACACAATATTAAAGAACTGTATGGCAACAATACACACACACCATGACTAAGACTGGGCATAGACCACTGTGGGCAGAGACCTGTGAACTCACGAAGGATGGAGATTAATGCATGGGTCCTCCTGGCATGGAGGCAGTTCATTTGCTCCTCCTAACAGGTGATGAGGTATCCCCTAAGTCAACCCTGGGCATAGCAAGAGGAAGCAAAGAGTTGGGGGGCGTGCCATGAGAAAAGTAAGCAAATTGCAAGATTATGAAAACTATGAGATTTTGAGTATACTCCCCCCTTATTGTTTTATTTGCAATGCTTGAATGAGCTCAAAGATCAGGTTTACAAAGTTTATGAAGTTCGTTCTATTTGGCCTGGTGCAGAGCATACCAATTGGGAACAGACCAAATTCTGGAGCCAGTTAACAACAGTTGTAAATGTGCAAAGGGGAGCCCCTTTCTTCTCCAAGCACCTCTTAAGAATCCCCGCTAGAAACCAGTTAAGGAACAGATGCTAATAATGGGTGAGCCAGAAGAAGAGTAGCCGGGGTGGGGGGCGGGGGGGAGGCTGATGTCAAAGGAGCCATGAGAGGTTATTAACATAGCCACAGAAAATTAAACAAAATAAAGGGAACATCAAGAAAAAAATAATCACTAGGATTTTCTGTAATTTGTGCTATCTTCAAGTTTTATTTTATTTTTTAAAAGTTTATTTATTTGGCGGAGGAGAAAGAGAGGGAGGGAGGGAAGGAGGGAGGAAGGGAGGGAGGAAGAAGGAGAGAGAGATAAGGAGAGAGAGAGAGAGAGAGAGAGAGAGAGAGAGAGAGGTTGAGAATCCCAAGCAGGATTCGTGCTGTCAGGACAGGGCCTGATGCAGGGCTTGAACTCATGAACCATGAGATCATGACCTGAGCTAAAATCAAGACTCAGATGCTTAACCCACTGAATCACCCAGGGACGCCTTCAAATTATATTTTTAGACCTAACATAACATATAGAGAAAAGAAGGAAGGAGCATAGTGTTAACTTACTTGATTTTGAATACAAACTCAGGGTTTTATCAGTTAATCACCCAGTTTTCTGATCCTCAAGTTCTTTTTTCCTCTCCAGTAAAATGGGGTTAAGAAAACCTCACTTCACAGGGTTGTTGTTTGGATTAGAAGTGAAATAATCAAAGCAGCTGGCCAAGTGCCTGGACCAGAGTCAGCATTCAATCAGCAATAGTCAATATTATCACTGTTATGCTCAAGTTCCTTTTGGCAAAACTTGGACCACAAAGTAAATATTGATCCTCTAATCCATTGGCTTTCAGCCCAGATTCTTAAGCTAAATTGTCTTCTGTTTCACCAATTAAAATTTAGAGATATAAAGACCCTGGATTTCTGTCCCTCTTAATCTGAATGTCACAAGATTTGTTCACATGAAGATGGTAGAGAAAATGCATTTTGGCTTACTCAACTCCCAAACCTTACTAAAAATGGCAATCTTTAAAAAAAAAGAGTTAGAAAAAGAGAGAAAATATGCCATCTGTAAATGATATAAGGGAATTACCAGCATCTCAACCCATAAACTATGGAACATACCAAAATACCACGTGATCTAAACCCAGGTGGTGGAGGGTGCTGAACAAAGACGCACTCCACCTTTGATCTCAAGCAGAATTTATTGTCCCTAAAATGTCAACCTTTTGAGGAGTGCTGTCAATGCTTATTTGATTAGGATCTAGGGTTGTATATAAAATGCAGGAGAGGTGAACAATGCCCTTTTAGAGACCCCATTCAGGAACATGGGCTGTCTAAAGAAGAAGCCCCAGGAATGATTATGTCATCGACCAATGATGAATGATAGCTGTCACTGATAACTGATGAATACAGGAAGAGGTCAAGCGGGGTTGCAAAAGGGAGAGGAGGCAGCAAATTCAAGAATGTAGCCCAGAGAGAATCTTTGGCCTTGCTGTTGGCCACAGTAGCATCCCAGATGTTGCAAACTGAAGCAAGGCATCCTCTGAGATGAAAGAAATAGTAGATCTTCTGACTAGAACCAAAGATTTTGTTTACCTAGAGCTGAAACTACCATCAGTCAACTCACTCTTGCCCTGTCTTCTTTATAACGTTTGTCCATAGGTAGCCTGAAAAAGTTTAGCCATTAAAAAATGTTAACAATACCAAAAGAAGAGAGAAGAAGCAAAAGAAATGTATGTGTGTTACAAGAGGAGTAACCCATGTCAATGGGGAAAATAACTCTATATAGTTTGGAGTGGATTTCTCGTGACATAAATAAGTCAAAGGAATCTGTACAGTGGTTCAAAGAGATTATCACACACACACACACCCACACACACACACACATTGTTAATCTGGAAAAGAAAGGAATGAAAAAGAAAATGGTATGATAAATGAAAGCCATTTTAGAAGCAATAAAAACAGTTAAACACAAGTGATGTAGAAGAATTAGGGATAATTTTGAAGGAATCACACAAAATAAAATGAAAGAGAAAAGCAACAAAAATGATCTTGCACAGATTAATGTATATAGAAGGGCTAAATAAGAGCCAATATATGTAGAATTGGTGCTTTTGGGGGAAAAAACCCAAAAGCTATTCAATGACATCTTAAAAGGCAATTTTCTTAGACACAGACTAAGATCTATAGAGCCAGTAATACATTATACCTCAAGAAAAAAATAACACAACACAATCAACATTAAACTAAATCCCAGTGAAATGACTGACCCTCAAAAGGGTAAAGAAAAAAGTCATGAAGCTATCAACAAGAGAAGCAAGTTACTCAGAACTGACCTCAGCATTCAAGGACAGAAGAGAATTGATCATCACAAACACATTTCTGAGGGAAACAGTGTACCCCCAAAATTGCATACAAAGTCACAGTGACACTCAGCCGTGAAAATAATCCATACCACTAAGGCTGTCATAGGGAAGGACTACAGCAGCCAGGAGTCATTCTTTAAAAACATATTGCAGCAGGGGCGCCTGGCTGGCTCAGTCGGTTAAGCAGCTGACGTCGGCTCAGGTCATGATCTCATTCTTTGTGGGTTCAAGCCCTGCATTGGGCTCTGTGCTGACAGCTGAGAGCCTGGAGCCTGCTTCAAAGTCTGTGTCTCCTTCTCTGTCTGCCCTTCCCCTGCTCATGTTCTCTCTCTCTGTCTCTCAAAAACAAATAAACATTAAAAATTTTTAAAAAACATATTGCAGCGTAAACTCAGTCAACAATGCTAGAAATAAAAATAATGGACTCAGGACCAGAGTAGCTGTGAAAAGACTAGTGGAAATGAAGTCCTTTCCAATGTAGCAACAAGATGAAACAGTCATAAAAAATACTAAAGAACACAAAATTTTTAAAAACACACACAAACTGTAAAAAGGATGTAACAGATAAAACACAAATATGAAAGCAATAACATAACACCAAAAAACAGGGGTGGAGGAAATAGTAATGGTCTTTACTTTATTATGGGGTTGTTGTAATTAAGTAAAAATAAATGCATTTGGCTTTTATTAAAATCATAGTTATAACTTTTTATAAATATTCTTTCTAGCCATATTTTAATTTGTTTCTGTTATATCCACAAAACTGCCCCGAATAATGATGACCAAATTCTGACAGTTTTTACTTCTCAGTGATTTAAAATGAGGAATTTTTTAGGGGTCGCCTGGATGACTCAGTTGGTTGAGTCTAACTCATGGCTTCACCTCAGGTCATGACCTCACATTTTGTGAGTTTGAGCCCCACATTGGGCCCCACACTGATAGTGTGCACCTTGCTTGTGATTCTCTCTCTCTCTGCCCCTTGCCCACTCGTGTTCGCTTTCTCTCTCTCTCTCTCAAAATAAATAAACAAACTTAAATAAATAAATAAAATCAGGAATTTTTAAAAAACTTTTTCACTTCTCTTAATTGCTTGCATTTCTTCATTATTATCAGGGTTTTTTTTTTTTGGGTAAAAGAAAGATTATTTATCCTTATAACAAAATTTAGCATCAGACAAGAGCCACTGAGTGAAGTGAGTGACACCACTGGCCGTGACTGTTTCCTCATGGTCTTGGGCCAAGTTACACAAGAATACTGTAAGTGGCCACCTACTACTCTCTGTGTGTGTTTGTTGGTCAAAAACCAGCTTCCCACACCACTCTTCCCCGAGCCACACTGCTCCGTGGAGCCCTGGAGCTCCAGACCATGAGGGGAGAGTTGGGTGAAGAATCATCTTGGAACAGATGCCTCTCTGCTTCCGTCAGATCACCCCCACAGAACCATCTGGTTCCTCCCACTGCACTTAGGGACAACCTGAAGGCCCCTCCATGTCCCACAGAGCCCCATGACATCTGTCCACAATCACCTCACATCACCAATGGCCATGCCATCATGGCTTCTTGGTCTCCAGTGCTCCACACTTCTTCCCAGCTTAGCGCCTTGCTCTTCCTTTGCTTTAGGAAGCTGCCCTTCCTGGTCTTCCGAGCATCCTCCAGACCTCACTAACCACATCATCTCACTAATGCCTCCCTCGTTACTTGTTCCATCCCACACTGAAACCTTTTACAACTTAGATTTACCTGGAACCGCCATGCATGCATTCCTTACCGGCTTACTGTGCTTCCCACCATGAGACTTCAGGAGACAGAGGACCACCTCTGGCTTGTTCACTGCTGAGTCCTGAGTGCCTAGAATCGCTCTCAGCCCACAGCAATATACGTCATGGCACAGCACACAGCCACTCCTGGACCTCTGTGCCAGCTCACGAAGGATACCTAGGATCCAAAACATGTGATAAAAACCTGTGGATGAAGGACTGGCTTCATGGGCATGTGACCCATACAGCTGCACATGTCCTCAAGTTCAGAAGTGCTCCGCACTTGAATTAATGTCCTGTTGTCACTAATAGAATATATTCAAGTATTCATGATTCTCAATTTGGGAGGAAAGGTCTTATATTTTCATGTGAATTGGCCCCCATGAATTATGCGATTGGTTCTGTGTGAAATAAACAAAGGAATGAATGAATGCTACCATTAGGCCAATCGCTTCAGCCTCAAAAGCTCAGTTTCCTGCAAGGTAGGGTCGATGACTGCCCCCCTGCCTCACTCAGAGTGCACTGCAGGATCTTGGCAGAGACCTTGCAGAATGCACAGCTAAGGAGGACTCTTTGAGACATACCCCACCTAACACACAACTAATCATGACCAGTCTACCCTTCTACTGCATGCACTGGGCAAAACTATTTTTTTAACTTCAAAGGCCCTTTGCATATACGGTTCCATCTACTTGCAATGCCTACCCTGTTGTCTGCCTGGCTAGCTGCTCATGTCCCTCAAGACAAAGAGAGGGTATTTCCTGCTCTAGAAAGTCTTCCTGCCCCAGAAAATGAGTGGAGCCTCCTCTCAACTCTCAAAATCCTTTGCTTGCTTTTATCATAACACTGGATATCACAACTCACCTCATGAGGCTGGGACCGTCATTTCTTCATGCCACAAAACTCTCTTGCTTCTCTGCTCCATGCCAGGTCCTATCATTGACACCCAGGATCCAGAGCTTTCTGAGGCACTATCTGGCTAAGTCTTCCATATCTTCTTCCACCTCTGCTGAGCCCACAGTAGGTGCTCACTAATTGTTTGCAAAATGCCTGAATGGCTCAGAGTTAGGATTTGGACTTAAGGGATCTGCTTGCTTACCAAGTCTTTGCCAGGAATATGAAACAGGACCTTGGACAAGTCTTTGGCCTGTCCCATGAGCAGTTTCCCCTTCTGCAAAATGGGATGACAGGAGGGCCAGACGACATATCCTCTCTCTTGTCCAGACCCAAGAGCTACAAAGAGTCAATTAAAATACCAGCAGCAGCCAGTATTTGTTAGACACATCTTGGGGACTGGGCCCTTTGAACAGCACCTTCTCCAGTCCTCGCAGGAGCTGGGTAAAGTAGATGATTATCCTGGTTTTTCAGAGGAAGAATGTGTGAAGTAGAGAATTTAGGTACATTCTGCCTATTCTCGCACAATTTCTACAGGATGTTCCAGGATGAGCACTTACCTACCTGACCCAAAGCCTGTGCTCCAAACCACAGCATAGCACTGCCCCTTCTCCAGCCTCATCCTGTCTTCAGCCTCAGGACCCCAGCTGGTCCAAAAACAGAAAGCCAGATTGAATCCCGAACAGGGAGTATAAGATTCTACACATTTCATGTGGTTTTTCCACTGGCCACCCTCCAGTTAGCCAAGGTTGGAAAGCTGGACATTCTCCTCTTCTGGCTGGCATGAAGCCCTCCTCAAATTCATGGAAGCCAAGTCCAAGGGGCTCCTGTAAATCACACCCATAGCACACAAAGGCTGTGGTTCACACCCATCTGGGTTGAACAGAAGAGACGGCTTTCCCCCAGAAGCCGGGTCCCGAGCTTCCCTTACATCAAGCCGCTGACGAAAGCTCCAGAGTGGCTGTCAGGAAGGCGGTCATGTGACAGATCCTCCTATGTAGCTCCAGCCCCTTCTCCAGGCTCGCCCTCTGACAGTTATTACTACTGCAATAAATTCTTCAGTAAAACAAACAGGCATGCTGTAAATTTATTAGTCTGGGCACTCTGTGTTACTTAACGTAACAGCTAGTCTTAAACAGGTAACTACTGCAGTAAATAAACCAGTTTATTTAGGCACTGTCAGGCCTAAGTGTTCACAGGGGCCTGGAGAAATGGCATTGGCCTTTAAAAGCATGATGTATGCCTGCATAAATTACATTTGCCCACTCATATATTTGATGGCAAGTAACCACCTGGGAAGAGTCCGACACCTAGAACATCTCTGCGAACTTCAAAGAGCCTATGTGCGGGAGACAGGAAACCAAATAGGTAAGTATATATGTAGGTAGACTTTGTAGAGGTTTTCTCTGTGCAAAACGAACCAGCATCCCAAACTTGCGTAGTATGGGAATGCATGTAAAGTAGACAGGTTTTTCTGCCAGAAAACGAAATGGGGACCAGAGGTAGGAGAATTGAGAGAGAAGTAACATTTCCTCACCTGGGTCATTGGAAATCGGGCAGCCTGACTTTATCATCCCCTGGACCCTCCAATCCCCATGCCTCTCCAGATACCAAGTGTAGGCGAACAGGAGATACAGGTCCCCTGTGCCAGATTCCAAAGGGGGATCTTTATATGAAATGCTTATTCTCTCACATTTCTCGTGGCTGGAAGTCTGAAATCAAGGTATCAGCATGGCTGTGCTCCCTCCAAGACTGTTTATAGAAGCTCCCCCAGCTCCCCTGGCTCCGGGTGGTGACAGACCCCCTTAGCTCTCTGCCTCCTCACCCATCTCTGCTTCTGTCTCCAGATGGTCTTCGTCTCCACATCTGTGTATTTTCTTATGGGAGCACCAGTCATATTGGATCAAGAACCCACCCGTCTCAAGTATGACCTCATTTTAACCCTAGCTACACCTGCAATGACCCTATCATCACACAAGGCCACATTCAGAGATCCCGAGAGGGACCTGAATTGGGGGGGGGCGGGTAACCTATCCAACCCAGTTCAGATACCTACCATCCATCAAGATGCTTCAAAGCACAGCATCCCATTTTACTTTGGCAGCACTTTGTGCCCATTTTACAGATGAGGACATGAAGATCAGGAGATCTCCAATAACTTCCCAAACAAGGTCCTAGCATGGATACCAAAGTCCCCATCCCCATTTTCCTCAGAACACTGAAAAGCAATTCTCTGGCCAGTGCTCAAACCACGTGAAGTTTCCTCTAGAGCATTCTCTCTTTAAAAAAAAAAACGCAGCATGGATACAGGCATGCATGTGTATCTATGTGTTTTATGACATTCATCTCATTGGAAAACATAGTTTGAATTGTTTGAAGGTCAGTTGCAAATGCTAAAAGAGCCAGGCCAAGAGAAGAAGACGGTATATAATGGAACTGAAACTTTATTCAGACCATATTTGGATTCAATTGCCTGTTACCCAAAGCCCTGAAAATAAATGCACCAATAAATAATTATTTCCTGCCCCACACATTACCAAATATGACTGTGCCCGGTCTGGCGGCCAAGGAGCCAACCCATTGTTCAAATGCCTGGCCCCACCACACCCCCAACTTGGCTGCAAAAACTGTGGCTTCGCTTTCCTGTGAATCCCAACTCAAAAAATAGAATGGCACACAGTCAGCAAATGCCTCATGTTGGCTCACCACTGGCCAGCACTGGGATCAATTAGATAAATACGGAGCAATGGGGTTTCCTCCGAATATGGTCAGGAACACAGTCTCCTCAGGATCTGATGATTTCAGCACCTTCTGCCCAGGAGATGGTGCCCAGAGCCCTGTACTCACACATTATCTCCACTCAGAGCCAGCCTTCTCCAAAGGTATGACCACAGGAAGGCGGACTGTGAAAATCCTCTTGTACCTTGCTTTGGGGCAAATCCTAGGTGAGTGCATATCATCGGGTCCCACTCAGGAAGGCAAGTACAGCGGTAGCAACAAAAGACGTAGGAGTTTTGGACACAAGTCAGCCTTGATTGGAAGCCTACTCCACTATGCATTGGCCACGTGAACTTAGGCAAGTCCCTTCGCCTCCTTGGCCTGTCAAGGTACAATTAATTGAAGTAAATTGTACCTTTTTATGCATCAAACAAGCTAACAGAAAAAACTCCTACCCCCCTTACCTCCTTCTCCACAAACATGGAAACCAAGGTGAATGCTGACCATTACAATCCTGACTAGCAGAGTGGAGATTCCAGCCCAGGGTCCCATTACTGTCAAGGTTATTATGTTCAGAGTGGAAACAGTTGAGGACGCCTTAGGGGATGATGCCTTAAAAAGGTGTATTTCTGCCCAGGTGTCTATACTTTAGCAGGTGTTTTTTTTTTTTTTTTGTATTTTTTTTATTTTATATATTTTTTTAGATTCTTTTATTTTAAATAGTTTATTGTCAAGTTAGTTTCCATATAACACGCAGTGCTTTATCCAAGTCACTGGAACTGTCTGTTTGCATGTACATCTGCTTTACTAGAACATGCACTCCTTGAAAAGTAGGGTAGGTATCATCCATCTCGGTTCATCAAGTGCCTGGTAGGTGGTCTGGAACACTGAAGACTTTAATGTATATTTAGTGAACAACCGAAGGGGGTAGAAACCCTCCCCTATCCCCCCTCGCACTTCCACATCTCCTGCCTGAGCCATTCTGGGGGCTATTTCTTCTCTATGTGGGCTTCTTCCTCAAAAGATTGCAAGGTCCATGTTGGCAGTCACATTCCTATGGCTTAGTGAAATGTCTAGCACATAACAGATGCTCAATAAACCATTGCCGGAAACAGATTAAGAGGTTTTTAATAGGACAATGGGGGAAATAAAGGGAAGAGTAAATTTAATTGCATAAAATACCTACCAATTGCCAGATACTTTACTGGGTGACTTCCTTCCTATTAATCATCACACACACACACACACACACACACACACACACACACACAGCAGTTCTATCCCCATTTTTACAAATAAGCAAAACTGAGGTTGCAGTGCGCCAACTTGTCCAAGACCACACAGCCAGCAATTGCCCGAGCTCAGATGAAACTCAAGTCTGTCTGAAAATCCCCTCCTACACCACACTGTTTCTTCGAAATCTAAACAAAACATTGCTTCCTTTGTCATTTTATCTAGAACCATCTGGGAGCCCCTCCCTGTTGATCTCCTGCCATCCCTGGTGTGAGGGGACCCACCGTGGGAGCCAGCCCAACGTGAACCATGCTGGCTGCTGGCAGAGCTGAAGGGCTTGGCCTTACGGCCAATACACCTGTAGCATCTCAGGAACTTACTCTGCACGAGCCTGGGGTGTTCAGACTTCACAGCCACGGGGAGGTGGAGACGAACCTCCCGAGCTCCATGGGAGACCGATCGCGCCAGCGTGAGCTGAGCCGAGCACATGTCCCTGTGGCCAGCCGCCACCAGCCGGGGGATGGAATGCTGCTTGTGGTGGCCATGGTTTCCTCAGGCATGTGGGAGGCCACTTCACAGCATGAAATCGAGCCCTCCACGTCTGCCTTGCTCTCCGCCAAGCCTCCCTGCAAAAGCAGGGGGAACTGTTGAGCAGGAGTATTGGGAATTTAGGGAGAAGTACCGCACGTGCCAGAGGCAGCAGCAACTTCATCCTGAATGCAGGACGGGCACCAGCAGCCAGAGAATCAAACAATGACTGAGTGCAGACTCTGTGAATACCATTGGGTCCTCAAGGCAATGCCTTCTTCAGTGGCCATTTTGCAGATGGGAACACTGAGGCTCATCGGACATTAAAAAAAGGAAGAAATGATGGAGTGAAGTGCTTCTACTCCACCCCAATATTAAATTTTGAAAGCAAGAAGCCAAAATTCGAATCTGGGGATTTCTCGACCACACCAAGAAGACTAGAAGTCCTGGACGGCAGAGAACTACACCTGGCTCTTCCTTCATAAGGATTCCACCACGGTGAAAGCGTTCGCAGGTTTGGGTTGCTCATTTGAGTTCTCTTCTTTATCCATTCTGAAGGGGCCTGGCAAAGCTCCTCGGGGCTAAGTGGGGTGTGTTCTAAAGGTCATATGTATTTGTCCATCTGCAGATTTTGATCCCAGGCTTTCGTGTCTGCCCACAGCCACACATGGGCTCCCGTTTCTGTGAAGTTGGGCCACACCCATCTAACTGAGGAAGGGAGGCCCTGAGAGCCAAGGCAGTTGTCCATCGCAGGCAAGCCACAGAGGGCAGACTCCGCGCTGCCCCCTCCAAGCTGCTTTGCAGGAAGCGATAGCCTTATGTGGCCCACAGAAGCCCTTCAGAGAGCGCCCTGAGGTCTGCGCTCTCCACCACCCCTCACGTGTCCCCTCTCAGATTCCTCTACAGACATGACTTGAGCAAACTGGAACCCCCCCCCCATCTCATCCCCAGCTCACTGGACACATCAGTCTGACATGTCTTTCCAATTAGGCCAGTCCTGAGTTGCAGAGAAACAGGAAACCACTCACAGCCTCAGACCCATCCAGACGCAGGAAACCGGGCAGAGACAGGGGCGGCCCCAGCAGCGGCATCAACCCCAAGCCAGGGCACGACGCAGCCAGTCTCTGACTGCCAGACACTGCCCACCCCTCCCGCTGCGGGCCAAGGGCCTTGCCTGAGGAGCAGAGGCGGGAGAGCATGTCCCACCACTTTGTGGCTGTGAAATCTTGAACAGATTTCCCCATCTCTCCAAAGCTCCTGAGAGACTCCTGCATGCACTGGGATCCCCGCCTTAAAGGATGCTAGTAGAGATGCACACCATGAGATGGTGTTTGCAGAACCTCAGCACAGCACCAGGCACAGAGTAAGTGCTCGTTCGTGCCAAGGGATGGGCAGGGTGTACACAAGCCATCCCATTGGTGCCTGGGGGAGTGTTGGGAGTCCCATATGACAGATGGGAAAACTGGGCCAGGGTCTGTATAAACTGCACTGGAAGACCACTGGTTCAGAATCCCAGAGCAACGTAGCCTCCAATCTCAACCCTGACATTTGCTAGCTCGGGACTGGCTATGCCGCTCTCCAGTCCACACCTGCCATGGTGTTAGAACCGGTCATCTCTAAGTCCAATCTTGTATCTTGCGGATGGTGTCCATGGCTCCACTGTATCACGAATACATCTGAGGTCCTGAGAGCTTACCTCACGTGCCTGAAGTCCCACCCCAGCATGACGAGGCTGACATTTAGCTTTGCCACAGATCTCTGCTGCTTTCCAAGCCTCGCGCCTCAAGTTAACACATCCAATAATCTCTCTGCACAGGCGCTGGAGAAGGATGGCATAACTGGACTCCAGAACGTTTCCATGGAACTAAAACAAAATGCTGGAGTAGCTGGGGTCTGCACTGAATCACCATTTCCACAACAGATGGCTTACCACCCCACCAAGCCTCACGAGCCCCACTTTGGCCCCTGAGGAGGCGCATGTTGTTTCTTGAAGATCCACACACGGCCATCCACATGTCCCAGCCCAAGACTCAAAAGTTGGCAGTTCCTCAAAACATTCAATGTGGGATTGCTATACGATCTGGCAATTCCACGTCTAGGTAAACAACCAGAAGAATTAAAAGCAGGGACTTCGGCATTTATAGACTTATGTTAACAGCAGCACTATTCACAATAGCCAAACCATGAGAGCAACTCAGGTGTCCTTCGAGGGATGAGTGGATAAGCCAAGGGTGATGCATCCACACAATGGAACTTCTCCAGCATCAGCAAGGAAGGAGATTCTGACACCTGCTGCCACATGGATGAACCTTAGACAGATGATGCTAAGTGAAACAAGCCAGTCCCCAAAAGACAATTCCACTTATGTGAGATACCCAAAATTGGCAAATCTGTAGACACAGAAAGTAGAATAGAGGTTAGCAGGGGCTGGGGGAGGGGAAAATGGGGAGGGAGTGTTCATGGGGGCAAGGTTTCTGCTTGCAGTGATGAAGTTCTAGAGATGGATGGTAGGACTGGATGCCCGACATTGTGAACATACTTAACGCCACTGAACTGTACCTTTGTAGAGGGTCAAACAGTAAATTTTTTGTATATTTTACCACAATAAAAAGGAATCAAAGGATCCTTCTCCCAAAAGTTCAGCGACTGCATGATTTGGCTGAGATCCCCCCGATGGGGAAGCAACAGTACGCTGGGGGGGTTTCTCATGGGGATCCTTCAGCAAAGCCCCAAGAATCGGGGCCAAGCACCCTTCCCCTCGGCAGGTACCTGCACACCCCCTGGCACTGGGCACAGTCCACCTGGATGGGTGTGCAGAGGCCCCTCAGGAGTCTGGAGCTCCAAGAAATGGGGCCATTTTGAGTAGGAGACATGAACCCTCCAACAGAAATAGATAGATGGGGTGTTTCAGATCCTCTTAGAAGGTGGGGCAAAGGGTTAACGAGGAAAAAGAAAGATCAGTGTCTCGCCCTGAAATTTTACAGTCACAGATTTTAATGCAAAGAAGCTGTTGAGCGTGAGCGCTGTGAATCTTTGATGAAAACTCATACAGCAAGTCAAATGCCTTCCACATTGTCTGTGCTCCCAGGGAACATCCCCAGCCCCCTGCAAAAGTCTTGTTCGCTGCTCAGAGAAGGACTTCAGGGCCAGGCCCGGCCCTCCCCTGGCTCCTTTACTTTAGCTAACACATTTTTCTTTTATTGAGGGGGAAACCCTCTACTAAAACAAACTAAAATTTAAAAAAACTACCAGATAATCAAAGGCATCAAACCTGGTATGTTTAAACACTGATGAGAAACAAACCTTCCAAGCTAAGCATGACGCTCAGAACATAGGACGTCAACCTCTCCCCACACCCCACCTTTGCTTGCAGGCGATCGTTTGCAAACTCAGTGTGTGTGTGCCCATGTGCTCTCACTACAGCTTTCCGTCAGTTGGATTCTGGCTTCGTTTCAAATCGCTATAAAAAGTGTTTAATGAAACTTCAGTCTTTGGCCTTCCCTTTAGTAATTATGTGTATGTATGTATGTGTAGGGGTGTGTGTGTGTGTGTGTGTGCGCGCGTGTGTGTGTGTGTGGCCACCCCACCCCCATGCACCCCAGCCTGGCTTTCACATGAAAAATCCAAAGATCCAAATCTTTCTCACAGCTGGAAGGAACCAGGACTCTCTAGTTCAGTATATATTTCCGGAGGGAAACCGAGCCCCTGAGAGTTTATTAACTTGTCCAAGGTCATTTACAGAGCTTTCCTGCCTCCACATCCAGCGCCCCTGGCCCCACACACCAAGCCTCTGCTCAGAGGGTGACCTGGGAATGAGGCCCAGTGAGCTGCCCACAGAGCCAGACAGGCTTTTGAATACTTGTCTAAAATATTACACAGTTTAAGTAAATGCACTTGAAATGGCAATTGTATCCCCCAGACTGTATCTCCTAGAAATAAGTCAACACCTCAACATGGCATTTGTTACAAAGCAAGGAATTGTTTCACTCAATATTCCACTCATAATTGTTTCATGGACATCCATTAATTTTTGAATCATAATACTCCCTTCATCGTTCTTAACCAGGGTCCTGCTCCGAGTCTTCCACACCCTATCATCATTGCATAATTTTTCTGCCATTATTTTCTTTTGCAAAAAATCAATAAATCATTTGTGATTCCTCTAATCAAGACCACATGCCTATAGTGTAGAAATTCAACATTTACCTTAAACAGCAAATCTATTCTGTCAGATACGATGATGTGGGAATTGTCAGGAAAAGATAATGATCTTATTCCAGGCACAGGCGCGTGTACACACACACACAGCGGAAGTTAAAACCAGTTTCCGAAAGAAGACGACCAAAGTGTTGTGACTTTCACGGGCTCCCTGGAGGGCACCATGTGCAGCTCACGCTGCTTCATTGACAATTGTGTTGTTGAATGTGAGTTGTCTGGGATGGAAGCCTACCTGATGCTCATCGGTGTGGCAGGAAGGGAATTGTATTAGGAGTCAGAAAATCCCAGTTCGAGCCCACATCTTGCAATAACGATCATTAGGTGGCCATTTCCACAGGCATGTCAGATGGCATATATGTATATATATATATATCATATATGTCATATATATATACATATATGCCAAGAGCCCCTCCCAGCCCCCGCATTTTATATGCCAGAAACTGAGCTCAGAGGTGGTGCCCAGGGCTATCTGGCCAGGAGGTCACTGGCATCAGCCTGCTCCAGACCATGTCACCCTCAATGTTAGGCCTGAGAGAAAGTTTTTAGAATGGGAAGGTTGGGGCACCTGGGTGGCTCAGTCGGTTAAGCATCTGACTTCGGCTCAGGTCATGATATCACGGTTTGTGGGTTTGAGCCCCGCATCGGGCTCTGTGCTGACAGCTCAGAGCCTGGAGAGTGCTTTGGATTCTGTGTCTCCCTCTCTCTCTGACCCTCCCCTGTTCACACTGCCTCTCTGTCTCTCTCAGAAATAAATAAAACATTAAAAATTTTTTAAGTTTAAAACAATGGGAAGGTTGGACCAAAATGATTTTAACAATGCCTTCCAGCTCAGAACTGTCCTGTGCTGCTTTGGATCACAGCATCACCACCTAAAATGGCCACACTGCAATTACTTTGCAGCCCAATGCATCGTTGTGAGTAGGGCCTAAGGAGGCTTGGTTCACAGGCACCCCATGGCCCATGCTGAGTAACCAAGCTGTTGTCAATGGAGCACAAAAATGGGCCCAACTACTCCTCTGCCCGTATCCATAACCTGTACTCTGTGACCTTGCAACACCTCCTGTTTCCTACCCTTGACTCCGGGTTGGCTGAGTGGACCTTCAAGTCCTCCGTGTGGCCAGCTTGGGATTTCTCTCTTGTCTTCTCCTCCCCAGAGAATAAGGACTGTGGCTTCGTGACCTCCATCTGTCACCCCTGATGCCAGATCCTGACTCCTTGCTGGCTGTTGGGTTTTCTCCCTGAAACAAAGCCTCACTCTCAAGGCTGCAACCCAGGAGTCCCAACTCTGGCCTCTACGGTGGATCAGACAGCTTCCATCAGCACACTTCCAAGGAGAAGAACATGATCCTGGCTTCACCCTCAGCAATCTAAAGAGTTCCTTGAACTGTCCTCACACGGCAGCCCCGTCCAAGTTCCCCACTACCCTCATGGAGGTCCAGGGACTTATCCTTAAACAGGACACCTAGAGCTGAGGGCACCTCTCAGGAGAAATCTGACTTAGGCCAGGCATACAAGCCTATCACCTCCCTCCTTCTAAGAATCATAGTTCTGTTCATGCAGCAAAAACTGCATTATCCTTATTGATGCCCATGTAGATACCATGAGATTTTATGAAACCAATGCATCTCACACCTGCAAGGCACCCAGATCCCCCATAAAGTTCATTATGCCATTACTACCCTTTCCCCTTCTTAGAAAATTGTTCTTTTCTAGACCCAGCATTAGAAGCCTACCTCCATCCTGTTAAAGAGAAGATCCCCCCATTTTACAAAATGAGCATAAGATTTGAAGCCACAGATGCAGGCTCATGTCAAGACATCAACCTTCATCACTGAGTAGGGGATGGGGGGAAGTAGGTACCTTCTTGTCCACACACTGAGACTGTCTATTTTGTGATCTAGAAAGTAAGGGCTACAGTGTTTCCAACAAATGCACAGAAGCATTTTGCAGAGAAGCTCAAAGTCTGACCCAAATGACTCCAAATAAGTGGAAATTATTATTAATAACATTACTACTAATTATGAAAGTGGAAACAGTGAATTACAATACATTTCATGGTGTCTCCTAATTCTGATGAATGGGGATCATTTAGATCCTCATCACACCATCCAGGATATTCACAATCCAGTTTCTCGTCCACCACAAATTCTGTAACACTGTCAACATTTTCAAATGACTTATTAAAAGCACCTTTGAATCAGGCAAGGAGAAGGATGAAGCCGTCGGGACTCTCTGTTGCATCTACGAACCAGCATCTGTCATGGAGAGTTTTTGAAATTGTTTTTTTATCTCCCTAATTTTACCATCACTGTGCCCATATTTCTCCACCATGGCTGCATAATTAAAAATCAAAGTAAAAATATTTAGCTCTTAAAATTCCTTAAGGCTGTCACTTTATTTTCTTCTTCTATCCCTGGAGCATCCTTCATCTTCCTACTCAGCTCCCCCACCAGCAACTTCAAACGAGTACAATCTTTCCATCACCTCCCCCTCCCCAAATCTCGACTTGACACCCTCTGCTTGGCCTGCCCTCTTTGTTGGAATATGTTCAATTCCTATTGTCTGGAAGATAGGGCATTTTTAAAAGTTGCTTTGTTAATAAAATGCCTCAGTTTAAAAAGTTTGCTCAGCAGCGTGTGTCTCTTAGTATGTGTCAACTTCTGTTTGGATCAATTGACGTGGGATGCTATATTAATTATTCATTTTTGCAGAATGGAAATTAATTATTGTGCATGAGATTCTAAACACATATGGCAACAGTGCCGGCTGGACTGGCCCCCCTGCCAGGATTTCAGAGACTCAGATTCAGAGGTAATATGTTGTTTTGCAAAGCCAAGACCTCCTAAGGATTCCAAGATACGAGAATTGAAAAACTGACATGTTTCTGTACGTGGTCCAAATCCTGCCCTTCGTGGATGCACCCCTGACTTCCCTGCCATGTCTTCCAGAATCCTTGCTGATAAGGGGCAGCATCTGAGCCTCTCCCTAAAGTTACAGTCACCTAAAGCCTTAGCTCTTTGTCCTTACCTCCAAGTCCGTGTTCCTTCAGCACTGGTACCACTAGCCTCTTTGCCCGGAATCCTTCCAAATGTCCTCCTGGAGGGGATGAACAAATCTGGAGTGTTCCCTTTACACTCCATCCTACCTCTGTCATTTCGTTTATCACATTGTGATGGGATTGTTTGTCTCATCACTTGGTGAGAACTTTGTGGGTAAGAATTAAATCACATGCCATCTTGTATCCCCTCATTGCCCACTGAAGGTGAGAGGCTTGCCAGAGCATATGGGTGGATCAATCGGTCAAGTATCCAACTCTTGCTTTCAGCTCAGGTCGTGATCTCACAGTTTGTGAGTTCAAGTCCCGCGTCAGGCCCTGCGTTCACAGCTGGAAGTCTGCTTGGGATTCTGTCTCTCTTTCTCTCTCTGCACCCCTCCCCTCCCTTGCTCACTGTCTCTCTCTCTCAAAATAAAAAAAAAAATTTAATGTTTTCTAAAAGATGAGTAGCTTATTAAATTGAGTTGGACCTATTAGGTTCATGGCGGAGGGAGTGGGGGGAGCTCACAGAGATATCTGTTCCCAGTAAGGAAAATGAAGAAGGAAGTCAAACTCTGGTGGAAGAGAGGGCAGGGTACACATCTTACTGCAGAAAGAAGTTTCTGGAAGTTCTGGACATATAAGGAGCATGGGCAGCTCTGGAGGGCAGCAGTGGAAGAAGCACCTGGCTAAAGGCCATGCCATGAATCAACTGTGGGAAAAGGTGTCTGTCTGCTCAGTGTTCAGGGCTCTTCCCTCCCCACCAAATGCCCTATGTCTCCTCACGTGTCCCACACCTTGTTGCCCACACTCACCCTCTGGAGTCCCCATGGAGGTGGCCTGGCCTCCTGCCTTTCTGGTCCTTCCAGGACACCGTTGATCAGGAGGTTCGGGATATCCACATAACTTTATTACAAAACAGAAAATCATTCAATTCATCCTTTTGCTTGTTTTTTTGATTTTTTCTGTTTTCAAGTAATCCCTACACCAATGTGAGACTCTACACTTATAACCCCAAGATCAAGAGTTGCATGCTCTACCAACTTAGCCAATGGGGGGCCCCTGTTTATTTTTTTAATGGAAGACCAATGGTCCATGGGAGATCATTTGTGTTTTTTAAATCAGAAAACATAGTTTCAAGGGCCAATGCCTAAGAGCTTCCAGAGTTCTATTGTTAACAGGATTTGATAAATCCTTTTCATCAAAGCTTGAAAGCAACCTTCCTCCAGAAGATTAAAGCTTTACATTTTAGAGCACTCAGAGTCTACTCAGTAGGTAAGTAGGGGGAGACTGCTTATACTCATTTACAATAAGACTGGGTACATGCAGGAGTCCATTGCAGCTCCTGACCACATCACCTGGTAACTGAGTTGAAGGCAAAATTCCTAAATCTATGGGGCACTCTCTTATTAATGTAGAAGGTGAAAGCTGAGTCCCAAATGTCATTGGTTGCATTGTCTAAAGCTAATGATATACTTGAGGCCAAGGGAAGTTTAGAATCTCTGAAAGCATTGATAATCGTATGCTTTAGAATTCCATGTCTTTCCTGAAAATTGAGGAGCATGTTTTTGTTTATGAAAGTCAAAGCCCTGCAAAGTTCATTAATAAGAGTCTCGAGGAAATGTGTGCCTGTCATGTCACTGGAAAAATGGATTCAATTTTCCCATATCAGAAACAAATCAAATTTTTCACTACCAATCAGAGTTTTTCAGCCACAAAAAAAAAAAAAAAAAAAAAAAAGAGCCTCACTATATCCTGAGAAGAAGCAAACAATGAGCAAAAGATACTGAATGTTCAGTTGTTGGGGTGAAGAGGTTTGGGGACATTGAAAGGAGCTTTGAGGCTTTGATTCCCATCCGCATCCCATCATTGCAGTCTTGCTAGGATTATGTTGTTGGCAAGTAAGACACACTCTGGAAACATCATTGGCAGTACTCTCAAAATTACCCAGCCAATGACGATTCAATAGCATGGCCAATTTAAGTATATTATTATGGGTATAATGAAGCATTTTTCCTAACCTCCAAAAGATTTCATATGACCTGACCACAGTTTTGTGAGCACCACAATTATCTTCAGTCAGTATGCATTCTGACCTCTCCATTGTATTTTTTCTGTAAATCAGGGGCTTATCTTTGACAATTAATGCTGGCCTCTTTGAATTGTTTCAAGGCTTTTTCCTCTTGGAATGGTTTGGGAAAGCAGGTTATGTTTTTGTTAGATTAAAATTTCTCTTAAAACACCCAAAATTCACTTTTAATTGTATTTCTGTTTGATCAGAAGCGTCCCAATATTGAATCTGATCAATCTTTAACAGTCAATAAGTAATCCCTCAGTCTTTTTCTCATGAAACCTGTTACATACCCTCATCCCATATTTCTGTCCATGGTTTTGTTCTTTGTTTTGGTCTTTTGTTCTGTTTGTTTTTAGTAAATACAAAAATTTATCTTTCCCCTGTTTACTTAATTTTTGTCTTGTTGGGTCGACCAGGATGCTCTACTCTGTCTACATCTTCCTAGATTTTTTCAGCCAGTATTTTTACTTTATCCCCAACACTGGTGTTCTTCCCAAATTATTCCCTGTTCTTGTTCACACAGGTGATCAAATTATTGAAGAATATGGTGCTGAGGACTGAGTCCCAGGCTCTGAGAAAGATATAGTACTTTGAACTTTGTTTTGGACCCGCTGATGGCCAAAGGATATGGTAGGAAGGGAATATCTCTTCCATATAATACCCTTTGTTTTGCTTTAGTTTGTTTCTGTTTACTGACCAAAATGGTAAAATCCAGCCCCAAACATCAGTAACAAGGGCTAGAAGTAGAAGTGTATAATTATTAACACATACCTGAAGCCATTTTTCTTAGCTTTAGTATTTTGAATGAATTTGTACCTGAGTTTCTAGTTTTAAAGAATTCCATTCCACGTAACAAACTAATTTAACAATAAACTATTTGTAAAAAAAGAAAAAAAAGAATTCTTGGGGAATTATAAAAATTTACCCAGAATAACAGTGTGCCAAAAAACTCATACAGTAATTTCTTTTGCAATAGTACAATTTTAATAACTAGAATATCATTTCTGGGGTAAACATAGTATGTTACAATTTAAATGATTTAATTTAACCCCATCCTAACCAGAGCTTTGACAGTATGATTCAATAAAAAAAAAGACACTTTCTGTCAATAAACTTACGGTGTTTATATTTCACTTAAAAAAAAAAAAAGAATTCCATTCATCCTACAAATATTTATTGAATAACTATTTTGGGTCAAATTTGTCTTCTCTTTCTTTAATTAATTTACAACTTAGAATCAGAAACATCTTTGACAGGGAAAGTGGGAGGGAACCTTCAGCCTCAAGGGCTTGGATAAAGATGGACCTGGGAGTATCTCCAATGCCATCCTCTGCTCTCTGGGAATCATCCAGAAACACTTGTCCACTCACACGAGGAGGGCATGACCAGATGGTCTCTAAAGTATTTTTTTAGCTCTGGCAGTCTAAGTGGGGGAGGCTTTGGGGAAAGAGAGGGAGAGAGAGAGAGAGAGAGAGAGCGCACAGTCCTAACAGTAAGCTAGACCCTTTGTTGGTTACCTAATCTTTTCCTCTAAATTGCTGAATTTCCTCCCACATTTCACAGGAAAGGAGACTGGGGTCATGAGGTATGCTGTGACAGTTTCATAGTTAGAACAGGACAGGGTTTATCCATGTTCAGGGTACTCCTTCCACTGCAAAATATTTTTTTTTCTTGCTCATTTTAATGCTATCTCTCTTAGATTCCATTTAGTGAAAAATGTACTCAGGTATTGGAGGGCCGAAAGCCTTTCTGAAAGCAGGTTCCATTATGAAATTACTGAAAAAGATGTCATATCTACTCTTCTGCAAATCCAACTGCCCCTTTAGCACTTGCATCCTTAATGGAAAAATATAAAGATCCTGGAAACAGGTGTGCCTTGGCAGGTCCAGATCCATGGGATTACAGGTTCGAAGACTATGGCCAAAGGCATTCATCCGTTGACCTGGCTCACAAGCCTTCACTGGGAAGCAATGGAGTTAGAGATTTGACAGTTAAATAAAAAGAAAAGAAAACAACAACAACAACAAAAAACAGTGATAAGATAGTCCAGTAATTAAATATGACATATAGAAAAAAAAGTTCTGTGCTGAGCCTGGCACTGATCTTAATGCTGAATAATTTGTCAGGCATGGTTGCTAAACTTGATGGGTTTAAATGTGGAAAGGTTGGGGGACGCCTGGGTGGCTCAGTCGGTTAAGCATCGGACTTTGACTCAGTTCATGATCTCATGTCTGTGAGTTCAAGCCTCGTGTCAGGCTCTGTGCTGACAGTTCAGAGCCTGGAGCCTGCTTCCAATTCTGTGTTCCTTCTCTCTCTCTCTGAGCCTCCTCCCACTCTTGGGGAAAAGAAAAACCAAGGAATGAAACACAAGAGTTGCTATCACCTGGATGATTTTGTTTTTCCAAAAGCTCCTTGGAAACACAACTTTCTCAAAGGATAGTATTAAACACACAGGACATTAGCAGCAGCTGCGCTTGATATATTGAGGGACTCCTGTGTAATGGCACTAGACTCACTGTGTTGAAGGCATTCTTTCTGCTCTCCATTAAACACTGTCTATATGAAGAAGCTACTATTTCCCTAGTTTAAAGAAGCAAGGACAGGAGCTTAGAGAGATTAAGTAGCTTGCCCAAAGGCACACAACTAATAAATGGTGTTAAAATTGCATTTAGATACTGAACACACGATATTGCCACTGGTCATCATGAGTGTTGTGTTGATCAAGTGGTATGAAAAACAATGTTCCAGTTCGTAGAGGGTGTGCGCGCGCACGCATACACACACACACTGTACACATCCAAGATATTTATGATTAAAAATGTAAGAAGTCTGTCAAAATTACTTCCTAAACATAAGAGTAAGAGTTTACCACCAACATACCAAAGAAATGTATCAACAATGTACTTCATTGAGAAGAAAAAGCGTACAGTAGTGAGGTCTGAGGTGCAAGGAAGAATATGAGCAAGACTGGAAACGGAACAGCAAATTCAATCAAGCACCAATTGCATGCATCAATAGCAAGGTTGATGTCATACCTAAAACCATAGGACTAAGTTTCTGGAAAACAGAAGAATAAATACAGTAGTCGCTCCCCACCTGGGGCTGTTATCTCCCTGAATATCTTTCTGATAGGAAGACTGGAAGTTGAGAGGCTCAAGATTTCCTGGGGAAACAACAGCACACTCAAAAAGTCAGTCATGAGTTGGGTTTCCTGGGTGGCTCAGTTGGTTAAGCATCCAACTTCAGCTCAGGTCATGATCTCACAGTTCATGGGTTCGAGCCCCACATCGGGCTCTGTGCTGACAGCTCAGAGCCTGGAGCCTGCTTCGGATTCTGTGTCTCCTTCCTCTTCATCTTCACCTCAGTCTCCTTCTCCTTCTCTCTCTCTCTCTCTCTCTCTCTCTCTCCCCTTCTCTGTCATACAAATAAATATTTTAAAAATCAGTCATGAGTTGCAAGAAGCCTTTATATGTATATTTGTGTTTTCTGAATTAAAATGCATTCTACAGATGAGGACAATACATGCAATACAAAAAACAGCAAGAAAGTTTTCATTACTGAAAGCAGTCACAACTGATACTTCATAAGTAATTTCCATGGAGTGGAAGCTCCATAAAGGCAGAAAGAACTTGGTCTTTTTCATGCCTGTGTCCCAGCTCCTAGCAGCGGCCCAGAAAAGTCCGTGTTGGAGAGGGACTTGTGGATTAATATATGTACAGTATTTATCAACTTTGAACTTTCCTAAGGAGTTACATGCATCTCCTAGATGTTCTATGTGGAAACTCACTCTGGTCCAAAGTGCTGGCACTGCCATTGACTCACTAACTCAAATAAAGTAGTGTTTCCGTTTAAACTGATTCATCTGGCAAGAAAAATCACCCAGGTGCCAAGGAAGGAGCTGAGTCACGGAGCTCTTCCACTGAAAAGGAGAAGAATATGCTTGTGTTTTCTGTCCAACAGATATTGAAGACTGTCAGTATTTCTTCTTCTCCTCCTGCTTTTTCTATATTAATAAGTATTGGACTCTTGGAGACCAGCATGATGTCCATGTGCAAAAGGGAGAGGCCTGTGGGCCGGCCTGTTGGACACTTGCACACGTGAATCTGTAGAAACCTGCTCCTTATTGCTTCCACCACATGGTCCTTCTGCCCAAGATGTTGAGCATCCTCAACACGGCTGGCCAGGGATGGCTTCGTGGGCGTGCAGGCGGCTCGTGGGCGCCGTCCCTATGCTTAGAAGGGCCCCACACTTGGTTTAATGTTCATTTTTTTTTTTTTTTTTACAAATAGTTTATTGTCAAATTAGTTTCTACATAACACTCAGTGCTCATCCCCAAAGTGCCCTCCTTCATGCCCATCCCCCCCTCCCCCCCACATCCATCAGTCCTCAGTTTTTGTCAGCATTCAAGAGTCTCTCATGGTTTGCCTCTCTCCCTTTCCCCCACCATTTCCGCCCTTCTTCTCCCCCTTGGTCCTCCGTCAAGTTCCTCCTAATCCTCCTATACGTGCAAACATATGGTATTTGTCCTTCTCTGCCTGACTTATTTCGCTCAGCATAACACCCTCAAGGTCCATCCATGTTGCTACACATGGCCAGATTTCATTGTTTCTCATTGCCATGTAGTATTCCATGGTATAGATAAACCACATCTTCTTGATCCATTCGTCTGTTGAATGTTCATTTTTGTACGAGTGCCCCCACCTTATCATCTTTCACCGGACTCAGCATGTTATGTGGCAGGTTCTGTGCCTGTCACCGTTCTTCGCCCTAAGATGGATCGAGCCCGGTGGCTTCTCTCAAAGACCCCACAATGTAGTCTGGGACTCAGACGTGAACTCAGAGTACGATACTGCACGAAAACTCTCCCCTCCTTCTTCATTCCCTTCAGTGGGTCCTGCAGATGCTACTTCCTTGGTGTCCCTACCCACCCCCTCCTATGGTCACTGACTCAGGTCAGACGTCCTCACAGCAGGCAACCTTCTAAGCTGGCCATCTCATTTCCAGGCCCACCTGCTTACAGTTACCTGAGCAAGCACGAGCTCTTGCCTTTCCGGGACTCACGCATGCAGTCCCTGCTGCTTGGATTAACCCCTTTAACCCCAGAGTCTCACCCCTCACCCTACAGCTGGCTCCACTTTGGGACTTTCAGGTGCCAGCTCAGTGACCCATTTCCCCTAGGACACCTTCCCTGCCCCCTGCTGTCTGCTGAAATTGCCCCTTTCTGTTCTCCCACCAAGCCCTCTGCTTTCCTGGCCTTGCGCCCTCCAGACTCTGAGCTTCCGTGGATGGAGACTCTGTCTGTTCTTGTGTGGAGGGCCTGGCCAGGGTGGGGGGCGGCTAATGGGAGGACTTCAGTCATCATGCAGGAAGGGAGTAAACAGGCCTCTCTGGCAGGTCTCGGTGTACATGCCGTAATGAGAGAGAGAACAATATGGGCGATGCACTTTGCTTTGAGCTCTGGTCATTAGCTGACCTCTACTTGCCCCAGAGGGAAGCCATCTTTGCAGACTTTCCTGTATCTCTTAGCAGCACGATTTCCCCACCTGTGCCCCAACTTGGATCCCATTTCTCAACACCCTTCCCACTGCTGCCTGTGAGCCCAGACTCGTCACTACCATCTTGGCCACACGCAGGCTCTTGGGCCTTGTTTTTCCCCAACGGAAGGCTGGCTTCTAAAGCAGGGACCGCCTCTATCTTCTGTATAACCCAATGTACACTTTGAAAGCTCTCAGAAATGCCATTAATTATAATAATAGTGACACTTTGTACTTTTATAGCCTCTTTCATCAGAAGATCTCTGAGTACTTAAAAAATATTATCTCATTAATCCTCACAACACCCTCGTGAGACAGCTGGCAGGTAAGCCTGTCCCGGTTTATCAGGAAGGAGAAGGAAGACATAAAGATAGTGCTCAGAGAAGGGACCAGATCAAACAAAGAGAGGAAAACACTGTGGGTCTCATGCACAAGCCCACAGGATGGCAATACCCACTACACGTGCATGTTCTACGAAATCGTATCTGGCCTCATGGATGAACACGGATATCTGATGTTTCATTGGTATCTGATTAGTGATCCCAAATCACAGTCATCTTTGAAAAGTCACCTCTTCGTTTTCCAGCAAACGCTTTCTAGGCACCTGCTCACCGCCGGCCCTCACTGGCAAGACAGCTGAACCCAGCTTATCAATAACATCCTTCTTCTCAAATCCATGTGAGGGCTAATGAAGCTCCCAGCAAAGAGGAAAGAATATAATCATGGGTGAATCCCAAGCCTCTTTCAACATCAGGAACACAAAACAGCACCTGAGGGGAAAAAAAGATATTAATTATGTCTTTAACCGAGGAATTGGGACTCTCATCCCACTGAGCTGCCGTTGACATCCCTCACTTGGAGCTGAACAGGATTTCGAAGGTGTCTAGTTCAACCTTTTCTTTTTGCAGATGGGAAGAAGGAGGCACAGGGAGCGGGGATGTCTCTCCCTGGGTCACACAACAGGTGGAAAGCAGACGTAATATGGATGGCCTTTGCCCCACTTTCCCAAAGCTCTTGTATTTCTCAACACAAGCACCCAAACAGCAAGTTCTGGTAAACACGAGTCATTTCATTTTTGCTTCCAAAGAGAGCTGTGTGTATCTGGTGGGGGAGGGGCCAGTGCAGGGAGGGCAGGGGAGGAGGCTTCAAGTGAGGACCGGCCACACCCCCAGGGAAGGGCTGGGGCCTTGGATCCCGATGGGCAAAGGAGCTTCTAATGCATGCATGATATATAATAGATACCTGTCTGATATAATTAATTCTATTTTTCCTAAATTTAACATTGCCCAAAGGGGGAAATCATTTTGCTTGGTAAACCCCTCCTGCCGCACAGTGTCTGCGAGCCGGCCAGATTTAATTGCTGCAAGAGAAACCACAAGAAAGACCAGGTTCTCACTCAGTCTATAACCACATCTACCGAAGAATAGCTTTAATCACCTTTAAAAGGGTGACCACAAGATAATTAAAGAGGAAGGGTGCTCAGTGGGAATTATCCAGAAATATCAAATCTCCGTTTATCACGGAGTCCGACTCAAAATGCCTTGGCATGGCCTGGCTTCCACAAACCCCACTCCATTTTCAGCTAAATCCTTGGATTCCCATTGTCTGGGGTGGAAAAAGTGGGCTTGTGTCACAAGTCGGTATCCACTGCCAGGTCGAGAGGTAGTAGGAGACGCTGCTCCCCTGAGAAGAGCACAGGGTTTGGAGGGAGCCATACGAACACTAGAGTCTTCGCTCCCTTCCTACGCTCCCTGCCCACGTGACCTTGGCCTTCAGGTTTGGGAAGGCTGTGGTCATTAGTCCACAGGATTCTTCAGCCCCATGCTCAGTTCGCTTGCACCCCTCTCCTTCTGCAGAATGCCCGCCCCTATCCAGAAGCCAAAATGCACCAAGTCCCAAAATCAGTGGAGCAGATAGTTTGAGTCACCATGATGGAGCAGAGAAGTAGAAAGGGAGTTGGAGGCGGTGGTGTGACAGAGGAGGGTGGCCTTCCCGCGCCTGATTCATGCTCTCCCTCTGTGGACGCCGCTCTGCGGTTCCTCGCTGCTCAGGGAAGGGCTGGAGGCCGGGCGCAGAACCAGTGCGGCCACATTCTTGGCCCCTGAACAAGCAGGCTTTGTTCCAGGCCCTCATTCCCAGGCCTGCTCTCCAAGTGAAAGTCCTGCCCTCACCTCCCTGCTCACCTCGCCCGGCCAGCAGGAAGCACAGACTCAGCGTCTGTGTCTAAACTCCTAGGAACAGCCCAGCCCCTGGACCCCCAGTGTCCCCTCACCTGGAGGTATGGAGGGACACAGGGACACAACTGGCTTTCCTGCTCACCAGGAAAAAGGGGTGTCTGGTGGGAGTCCTAATTTGTCTATCCATTCGCTTCGCCATCCGTTGTGACCCAGGGGTCCCCTCCCCATCCAGTCCCTGAGAGACCTGACGGTTTACACTTGACCCAACTTGGTTGAAAAACCATGGTTCCAGGCTTGAGGGCCAAATTCTTGGACTCGTGACCTCTTCTCGTTTCCACATGTTCCTTCCTGCTTCTTCTGCCTTTGAGCACCTGCATGCAAACACCCGGCTTTACCTCCCGCCCACCTCAGCCCCAACATCCAGACGGGACGTCCCGCTGCTTCTGCCTTTTTCAAATAACCCACTCACCTCTTCCATGGCAGGCTGAGTAATGCCGCTCCCAAGAGATCCAAGTCCTGCCCTCTGGAACCTGCAAACGTTACCTTATACGGTAAAGGTGAGGGCGTGCAGATATGATCAAGGGAAGGGTTCTGACAAGGGAGAGAATCCTGGGGTTACCTGGGTGGACCCAGCACACCCACCAGCACCCTTAAAGAAGGGATGAAAGTGGAATCAAGCCCAACAGTAGATGTGATGACGGAGGGATCACCCACCAAAGGGTGGGAAGGATGTGGTAGGGGGAAGTGCGAGCCACAGAATGTGGGAGCTTCTAGAAGCCAAAGAAGGCAAGGAAAAGGATTCTCCCCTGCAGCCTCCCCAAGGAACCTACCTTACAGACACTTTAATGTTAGACTTCTGACCTCCGAGACAGTGAGGGAATACATGTGTGCTGCTTTAAGCCACTGCGTCTGTGGTAATGTGTTATAGCAATAGAATATAAATGCATCTCCAAAATTGGGGAGCTACACTACAGTGTCACATCCTGGGGTTCTCGCCCTTTTACAAACACCCTTCCCTCCTGACACCCCCTCTCCCACTTTCCCCAAGGGCATCAGTTGGAAATGCTTGCAGTGGCAGCAATGCACTATCTGACACCTGATACCTTCTCTTTCCCCGGGTAACCAGAGGGTGGAGGTCAAGGCAGGCAGGACCACATAGTGGTTCTGAAATCTCTTCACTCCTGGTGCCAAGGAGGCTGCTGGCCTGTGACCCCCCCAAATCATATTTACACCTAGCCCAAAAGGAGGGATTGGGCATGACGCCAGATGGATCAGTCCCCTTTTAGTATCAAAGTGAAAGTTTCCCAGAAGCCCCCAGAGCGGTCTTACCTTTTGGTCTCCTTGGCTATAACTGGGTCCCCTGACCCACCCTGGTCTTCAAGGGAGACTGGGGAAATACAGGAATAGGATTATAGCAGTTTGCTTGGGTCAAGCATGGTCCGTTGCCTTGACACACTGGTGTTCCATAAAACCCAGGCTGCCTCCACACAGAAGGCAAGGTGTTGGGGGGCGGACAGAGCAGGAGCATCCGTACCCCCTCAGGGCACAGCAGCCCACCCCCATGCTGCCAGCACCCGGCTTCTCCCTCTGCTTGTCTTCCTTTGCCTGAGGCAGGAGAAGCTGGAAGGGCTGTGGCATTAACGCCCAGCCGCACCCCAGGGACAGACGGGAGGCGGTGAATGCGGCCCCCTCTCCCCACGTGAAACGGCCCCGGCGTGTGCTCTGCACCAACCCCACGGCTGCCTCACGGGGCTGGGCTCCAGCGGCCCACAGCGGTCACTGCTCAGCGTGAGCTCTTTCGGGGCCGTCTCCACAGGCCGCCTCATTCCCTTGCTACCTCTACCTGTCCTCCGGGTCACGGCCCAAATAATCTACCCTGCCCCAGGGTCTGCTTCCGGGGGACCCGGATCACCACAGCCAGTGAGGCCTTTTGTCCTTTGGTTCTCAGTCGGGAACAGAGGGTCTCAACACCCGCCCCCAAAATGCCCTTCCCAGGGCAACTTCTCTGCACAGGCAGGACTTGGGTTTCCAGAACCTCATACAGGTGTTTAAAAGTCACAGCTTTCTCCATATCACCGTGCGTGCGTGCGTTCACCAAGCATTGCTGAGGGTCAATGGGGCCAGGCTCTGGGCGGTTTGCCCAGACATGCCCCCCACCCCCCACCCCTACCTTGGAGAAGCAGCCAAAGGCAAAGGAAGGGGGAGATGAGGAGGCCAGGCAGCGCAGAAAGGGAAGGGGTTAAACTTGCCTGACAGTCTCTCCTGGGAGCTGGTCTGAAAGACCAAGCACAGGTGAAGCAGACAAAGAGGGTCATTTAAGCCCAAGGCACAGAGTAGAAAGGGTCATGGCCATGGCCATGACATGGAGAACACATCTGGGGGCCTGGTGAGCTATGTAGCAAAGTTGGGCAAAGGAAAGGACCCATTGGGGAACATTGGAAGGAGGCGCGCTGGGGAGGAAGGCAGAGCTGAAGAGGGAACATCCGTTTAGAGACACAGCCCATCCACCTCATAGGGTGTCATCCTTCTACCACGTTCCAAACCCTATTGTTCATGAAAGCAGCCCATTTCAGGGTGAGGTGGGCATCACTATACTCCCTCTCGCTTCTACAACCACAGACAAGGGCTATAACATAGAGATGTGTATTAGATCATCACTGCGGACTTTTCCTCTCATTTCTCAATGAGAGGGTAAGGAAGGTTCAAAATGAGAAAGGGTCTTTCCTAAGACCGTACGGAAAGCAGGTGGAACTTCCAGGATTTGAATGGAAGCTTCATGTGGTCTCCAAAGGACTCTAACCACCCTCCTTTCAACCAGAAAAACAGAGGGACAGACAGGTGTGGAGTCCCTTCACCTAATACATCTGGTTCCGTTAAGTGACAAGGATCCATCTTTATGAAGAATCTTTTTATCTCTGTCAGCTGCTTCCAGTCCCACCATCCATTAGAAATATAAGGCAAGGCACTTGTATTTTTTTTTAATTTTCTGGTCCCATACCTTTAAGAATAAAAACTAATCAATGCAATTAATTCCAATGATACAATTTCTTTCTTTAACTCAATACACCTAAACTGTTACCATTTCAACAGGTAATCAATATAAAAAAATCATTCATCTTTTTTTTATAATGTTTCTTTCTTTTTTTTTTTTTTTTTTTTACTGAGAGAGAGAGAGAACATGAGCAGGAAAGGGCCAGAGAGGGAGACACAGAATTTGAAGTAGGCTCCAGACTCTGAGCTAGCTATCAGCACAGAGCCCAACATGGGGCTCAAACCCACGAACCATGAGATCATGACCTGAGCTGAAGTCAGATGCTTAACTGATTGAGCCACCCAGCCATCCCATAAAAAAGCACTCATCTTTAATGAGATATTTATATTCTTTTGTTTTCATGGAGTCATCACAATTCAGGTATAGTTTATTTAATAGCACATCTCTGAACCGCCACATTTCCAGGGTTCAACAGCTACATGTGGCAGTGACCACCATATTGGCCAGGACAGCTCTAAAACAACATGCAGAAAGGCATAGTGCTTTGGCCTTGACTTGGATTTGTAAGGGCCTTGGATTTTTCTATCTGCATTTCAAGTCACATTTTTCTCTGCTATCTGCATTTCTCCACATTTTCTCAATATTTCCCAGCAGAGAAACTATGTATGGCCAGGCCATGTGGACTCATAGATTAAATGGTAGATAAGAGGCCAACATGGTTCAGGGCTCAGCAAACTATACCCCACCTATAGGCCCAAATCCATCCAGTCAGTATTAATTCAAGGTGTGACCTCTGAATGGTCTCTACATTTTCAAAGGCAGTAAACACAAGAAGTAAGAAGAATATGTAATAGCCACTGTTTAGGGCCTGCAAAGCCTTTACAGAAAATATTTTCCTACCCCTGATCTAGTTAGTGCTTTTAAGTTTCTCTTTAATTTTTTTTTCATCTGTATTTATTTTTGAGAGAGAGGAGACAGAGACAGAGTGCGAGTGGCAGAGGGGCAGAGAGAGAGAGAGGGAGACACAGAATCCGAAACAGGCTCCAGGCTCTGAGCTGTCAGCACAGAGCCCGACGCGGGGCTCAGACCCACAAATCATGAGATCATGACCTGAGCCCAAGTAGGATGCTCAACCGACTGAGCCACCCAGATGCCCCTTATTTTTTTTTTTATGTGAACAAGGTTATAGCATTTAGATTCCAGTCTGTAACCACAACTTGTACAAGTTTTTACGACTCACTTACTCTCTCTGTGGTTTCAGTGCTCACCGTCCACCCTCTCCCCGTGGCTTCTGCAATCCTTGAGCTCTTTGTTTGATTCGTTGCTTGGTTCGCTGAAGTTCACTGTCAGTTTTTTCTTTTCAAGAAATTCACATATTAGTGATAGTCGTTCTGTTATCTGAGATTCTATTGGACTGACAGTCCACATTGTGTCTGCGTGTGTAGATATATATCAGGAGAAAAATCAGACTCAGCCCCTCCCTGCAAGTCCTCAGTCCTGACTGTGAAATCTAGGCATTTCCTTCTGTCCAAAAGTGACACATCATCCCTCTGTCTATGGCATGGGCTGGTGGGCTTCCGAGCCTGTGTTCTTACCACCATCTCCCAATCTTCCTTCAGATTCTGACTGAGGCCACTGCCCTCCCCAGGTACCCCAGACTCCACTGCCCAACTCCCCTCTATGCCTCAGAATCCACACCCACTGCACTTGTATCTGAAACACAGCTTTTCCGGGTGTGAGATTCTTGATTTGTGCCTCGTGTCATTCAGAACTTCCTAGTCACTTCTCCCTGCCTGAGGGTGGGACATGCTGCTGGAGGGAAAACTTAAAACTTGATTTTTCTTTCTTATAGGAGACTTGCATTTTCTGCTCAGATATCTGAAGACTTCCGCTTACCTTTGATGGTCAGTAAATTAAACAGGATGTGTCTGGGTATGAAGATTTTTTTTTTATCAACTTCCTATGAAACAGCACAAACTTTTCATATGAGTCCGTCTCTTTCTTCTCTTCAGAGTTTTCCTTCAGCTGTTTCAGTGAACTCATTGAACTCATTTCATTGAACTCAATGAACTCATTTGTTGGATTCAGTATTTTAGGACCATGGATTAGTCTCATCATGTATTATCTTAACCACCCCCCCACACTTTTTCTGTTTTCCTCTGGTTGATTCACTCTCTTTGCCTATCTCTTCTGCACGTATTTATTTATTAAAGTATTACAAGCACTTCCTTAATATCAGCAGCTTAGTCTCTGCTATTGTTTCAGACCTCGAGTTACTTTCACTCAAAACATCACTTTTCTTCTCCTCATGTGATTTTATCAACCCTCCTCTGAGTTCCTGTTTTGCTAAACGTATGGTCATGCTACCTTCTTTTAGAGCACAAAGTCGTTAATGGGATTTTCTTCAGTTCCTGTGGTTATGCCTTCTTCAGGACTAGGTCCTTCATCTGTGATTGATACACACTGTTCTTTAAACTCTGTACACTCAGCTCTTGACGTGGTGTCATTACACAGTGACCAAGCCAGTTCTTTTCATCTACCCTATCCTAGACAAGGGCAGCTCTTTCCAGACTTACTTTCTCTGATGGAGACCTTGCTGTAAAGTTGGGATCGGCCCTCTCCTCTGAGGTCCCGGCACATGCCCTGTACCATTGGTCACACCATCCTACAGGACCTACATTCCACTTGGATGGTGAGACTGTCCGCCACAGGCAGGGACACGCGTCATGAGGCCAGAAAGGACTTAGGGTATAGCAAGTTCAGCCCCACTCTATCCCACTTCTGCCTCGACTGATGCCGGCTGGTGGTGCATAAGGATGGCTCAATGAATTTTCCTCGACTTTTCCCAAGGGTTCCTACTCACGCCTTTGGTCTACCCACTTCAAAATTAGGAAAGGGAGCAACTAGCAAAATAATAATAGTAGTAGTAGTAACAATAGTAATTGGAATTGTTTAGCTCAGTTTTTCATCCCTATAATATTTGGAGGGCTTGGGATAACACGCAGACAATCGTTTTGAGATCTTGTGTTTCTTTGTCTTCTATTTTTGCATGTGACTAACATGAGTCTGTATTCCTTCCATTACTGTGCTACAACTGTCCATTCTTGGCTGGTTTTATTCATTTTTATCCATTGCAGTAGGTGTTACAGAAGAAAGATTCTGGGGTCCATCTTTATCTCATAGGATGTGTTCATGGGTGTCCTCTCTTTCTTAATACCAAACTTCAGTAAATTGGAATCAATCACTTTTCCCTCTATGCTTTTTCCAACAGGGGTCCTGTGGTCAGTAATACCCTTCCACCCATCTCCCAACACCCAAATCTCAGCCACCCTTTCACATCCAAATCAAATGGCGCTCTTATGTGAAGCATTCCTTACACACGCTGCAGAAAACACTCTCCCTTCCTTGAATTCCCCCTTCAATCTGCCCCATTCCTACACCACTCACCACTTTCCACCTACTACCTGATTTTCCCGTGTTCATGTCAGTCTCCCTCACTGCCCTGTGGTCTCCGTGATGGCAAGTTCTGGTTGATGTTCATGCCTATACCCTTTGTGTATAGTGAGGTATGGAACACTGTACAAGCTCAGTTCGTGTTTGTTAAATGAGCTAAAATGGTGCTCAGCAGAAACTGTTCCACCGTATGCCAATGTGTATTACAGAAAGCATGAAGGGAGGTGAAGTAGAGCTCAAGCAGAAGCTTGGAACCCACAAAAAATCCCACGGTGATGAGTACCAGCAGCACGAGACACCCTGAGTGACAACTGAATTTCCAGCCGGACCATATAGCCCACTTGTTTATAACATGATCTACACAATAATATAGGTGATAACAATAATGTGGACTGACAACCACACTTCCATGCCATTCAGTTGTCAGAGTGCCTTCTTATCTACTGTCCCATCTGATCCTCAGAACAACCTGGGGATGCTGATCTTTTCAATCCAACTTTACAGATGGGGAAGGGAAGTGTAGAGGTGCCAAATAGCTCTATCCCAAGTCATGTAGTCAGTGGGCACATCTGTCTGCTTTCCTGCATCTGACAAGCTTCCCTAATCAGCACGCTTTCTTGCTCATAGGTGGCAGGCCCCACAGGCTGTAGAGGTTGTTGACTGCACAAGGGCATCTGGCTGAGGGGCCAGGTGGGAAGGGAAATCCAGCCCATGCTCCTCTTGTCAAGCTATGTGTGCTGGCATAAGGCCACCTCACATCTGCTGAGAAGGACCCCCTTTTTTTCTAACTCACGCACAGACTGACCAGGGAGCTAATTGAAGGGATCGTGTTTGCTAAGTTCTCCCTCCCCAAAGACCTCTGAACATAGCACACAGCAGGTTTTCATAAATTGCTGATTGAATGAGCATGTTCTCACTTACAAAGCTCATTTTCATAAACTACTTCATCCCGTTCCCATAAAAAATTCCAAAGCAGACAAAATTCTGAGAAACATTAAGGATTTCTGAAGGATTTCTTCGCTCCTCTAATGGTGGAATTTGACCAAAACATTACACAGGAGCCTGGGATCAGTGCAAAGTCAAGGAAGGAGAATGCACTCTTTCCCAGCCCTAGAGGAAGGCAGAAAGGGGCATTTCTGATATCTAATATTAGATAGCCCATATCTAATCCAACCCCAGATGTGGGCAATGTGTTTCATGATCTTTTAGGGGCAAGTTTCCCAAATGCTTTCCACCATCTGTGTGAGGGAAAAACCAGGAAATGAATGGGCCAGTGTCTCCACGTAATTTGATGTGCATGACTTCTCTAAAAACGCTGCAACTATGTGGGTCCAGCCATGGGGACACCTGGGTCAGCGGGAGACCCTGAGTGAGATGCAGTGCAGGGGGCATTCACCAGAGAGGAGGAACTTGACCCTAAGGACAGGATGTGGGGCTTCCTGGGACACTCATGGCAAGGGGAGGTTGAGAGAGGGCTCAGGAGAGGGGAAGGCTAATAATGTACAAGTGGGGGGCGGTGTCCACACAGCTGGGTTACTCTGGATTTTTGATGGATCTAGAATCTGTTCAGTGGGTCTCAGTTTGACCATTGGGGAAATATCTCTGCTAACTCAAGCCAGAAACCCCAGTGCTGGAAGAGCGAAGGCCACTTCACGCATGCATCGAACACACATGTTCCTCGTGTCCTTGGCACCAGGTGCAGGCTGGGCACCGCGGTTCAGGAGGTCCAGGCATGATCCCAGCCATTAGGAGCTTCGATCCCAGTGAGGCAGACAGGTCTGGCCTCGGCTCTACCGTGAGACGTGAGAAATGTTCAGCTCGACCAGAGAGGGGAAGGTGGGAAGAAGGGACGGTTGCTGCAGAATGCGGAACCGCCATGAGGCAGATGGGGAGGCCTCACCGTCTCCAACAGCACAGAGGGGCTCCTGCCTTTGCTCTGCTCTCCCCAGTCCACACGGCCCGCTCCACCACGTCCTCTGGTGGGCATGTCACATCATGAACCGCAAGTGTGCCCTTGCACGAGGGAGGGAAAGGAGGAACACGTTGAGGTGCCTGCCCTCCACAGCCCATCCCACCCCGTGGTGTACGGGCGGTCACGAAGGCCTCAGCTAAGTGCCGGGCATGGTGCTAGGTCCTCCCTGCATCGTTGCATTGGACACTCAGGCCAGCACAGAGGGGGCACAAGCTGCACCACGCATGAACAGCAGCTGGAAAAACTCAGGAATGCCCCTGCGAGCATCTGGGGAGAGGTCCCAGGCAGGTGCAAGGGTGGGCGCGGAGGCTCCGAGAGTGTTTGGAGCGTCCAAGGAAAGGCAAGGTTCTGGGAGGAGCCCAGCGGTGCAAGGAAGGCAGAGAGAGGCAGGGAAGGGTCAGAGCAGCAGCGGGGGCTTGGCCCTCGTGTGGAAGCCGCCAGGTGTGTGCAAGGGCCTGACAATGACTCCGAGCCAGCCGGGAGGCCCCTGAGGTTACCCGACATGAAAACTGACAGGACTTTACCTGTACTTTAAATGGATTGCTATACATGTGTTTATACCTCAAATGCTTTTCTTTAAGGGCTACTTTGCTGTGTTGGGAACAACGGTGCAGCAGGGAAGGGAGGGGGAGGGTGGTAACTGAGAAGCCAGTTAGCAGCTTTGGGGAAGTAAACACCTCATGCTGGGCATAAAGACGGGCCTGCGGAAGGGGATGTTAGAACCAGGCTCGCACTCAGGCTGGTGCTGGACGCGGTAATGCACACGACTGGGGTCTGGTCCCCCTCCCCAGGGCCTCCAAATGGTACAGCATAGCTGCCTGTGATGAGTGTTTGTCAATGAATGAAGGAGACACCCTGTGCTTTTCCCAGTCTGGTGGGGAACCCAACAGGGCAATAACGGAGACGCTGTGAGGCAAGCACCACAGCAAAGAGTGACACCGAGTGTCCCAGAGGACATGAAGAGCTGCCTTTGTCTGGGGAGATGAGTGGGACATGAGCAGAGGCTTCGCAACGACAGTGCTGCTGAGATGGGCATTGACGTATGCATAGGAGTTTTCTGGGCAGAGGGGAGACCAAAGCCACACAAAGGAAACGTCAGCGTTAACAAGTGCTCAGAGAGCAGAAGTGTATAGAATGTTCATGAACTACAGGAAGTGCTGTGTACCTGGAACGTGGTAGGTGCTTAATAAATATTTGTTGCCAGGAGGAATGATTGCCATAGGGGTGTTGTCACCAGGCTGTGATGACAGTGTGAGACTCAGGTGGACTTCTGAGGAGGCACCGAGGAGGCACTGAAGCAGATATTGATGTGAACCTTACGTGGCCTTTAAACAAATCCCTGGAAGGCGAGGACTGTGTGCTTGTCACCCCTGGCTTCAAAACCCAGAATTAGGACCTGGAATAGAGTCAAAGATACTCACGACAACATTCATCCAGCCTCAACCTCTGAGGCACACAGAGGTACTGTGTGCATCTTCTCAGCTAGAGCACGGGAGAGAAGAGACGGCTCCCCCTCGCTCTCCCTGCCCCACCGCTGCGACTGAGGACTCCAGACTCCAGACGGTGCATCTGTAAGTGGTGACTTTGTACCCACTAGAGCTGGACCCATTCCATGAACAAAAACCACTCTTGTTCTACTGACGCACCAAGATGCAGGGGTCGGGGGTGTTCCCACAGCATAACCTGTCTTATACCGACTCATACACTGGTTTCTCGGATCCTAATTAATAATACTGCTCACTTAGACTGTAAACCTATGAAGCTTTCTCTTTCTTACACTCTGACACACACACACACACACACACACACACACATACACACACCTAATCCGTTGCTAAATCTCGTCAGCTCTACCTCTAAAATATTTCTGGAAGTGATGGCTTAGCACCATCTCCATTCCATCCACTTTGTTCGAACCACCAGAAACCTTCCCTGGAAAGAATGCAGCCACTGCCCAAACCCATCTCTGTAATTCCCATCTGCTCTCCCCACAGAAGCAAGTGGGGCGTTTACCATTTTATTTCTTCGCTTACAAAGAACCACTTTCTTGAGTATAAATCCAAATTCCATAGCATGGCTTACAAAGTCCTATACGACTCAAGCCCACGTTCTTTCTCCAATCCCAGCTGTGACCATTGGGCCTTTTTCTGGCTCTGCTCCAACACCCTTGTCTCCTTCACGCCCCCCCCTCCCAACCACAGGGCCTTTGCACCAGTGCCCCCTACTCTCTGCATTGCTCTTTCCCCCCAGCTCTTCCCACCTTCCACAACTTCTCCTCCCTTCTCGGATAATCTGCCACCTCTTCAAAGAGGCATTCCCTGAGATCCCTTCATCACACCACCATCCTCTCCCCCATTCAGTAATCCCACTCCTTCTCATCACCCTGTTTTACCGTCTTTGCAAAACTTACCTCTAACCAAAAGTACCTTTCCCTGTGCACGCATGTTTTTTGACTGTCTCTTTCCACCTGAACTCTGTGTCCACTAGACCCCCAACACCTAAGAAAAGTCTCTGTACGTACCAATCTCTCAAAATATAGTCCATAGTCCGTGAAAGATTGAATAAAGGAATGACCACACTGGCATCATTCTGGCCATTGAGGGAACCAAATAAAATGACAGCAAACCACATGGAGGTTGGTGATGCTTGGGCCCAGCACCGTGTTACCGTTCTATTCCTTAGTTCAAAATGGAAAAAGAGAGGGAGAGGGAGAAGGAAGGAGAGAGCAAGAGAGAATGGAAAGGCGTGTTCACCCTCCTGTCCAGGGTACCTCTCATGCCTGACAAATGATGACTTAGAGAGAGATCAGAACATTCAAGACCAAAACAGTCATTAGCCGCCACTCCCCGCCCCCCAGACCCCTCCCCAAACTCGCCGGCTGCCAGAAGCCGGCCCAGACAGTCCAGTTAGGAAACAAAAAGATGGAACAGAAAGGCCCCTTTGAGCAGCCTGGTTATTAAGAGCTCTAGATGGAGAGAGAGAGTGTGTGCAGCTTAACTCAAACATTCGTGCTGAAATGTAAAAAACAATTATGACATTCAATTATTCCATTAAGTGAAATTAACCATTCTTCTCGTTCTTTGAAAAGACCAAAAGAAAGCACAGATCTGAATAATTAGGTCAGTGAAGAATTGGGAAGAAAGGATGTCTAGACTTTTATTTTCATTTGAAAGTAGGAGGAGGGTTTTGCATTGGGGCTGCGTGTGTGTGCGTGCATGTGTGTGTGTGTGTGCGAGTGTGCGTGTGTGTGTGTCCCCACTTGCTCCAAGAACGCCTTTGAATTCCCGGGGTGGTCATATCCGCAGCTCTGCCCTGGCAGGTACGGCCCCGTCCGGATCAAGGAGTGGCATTCCCACTTTGATGTTGACTGTCACGCTCTGCTGCTTGAGGATCTCTTTGGCTGCCTGCAAGTCTGTTGTCCTGGGCGACCAGGTAAACCTACCCAGGAGCACAGACCCTGCCTCCCATCGGCCCTGGCATCCCTTGCAGAGGAGAGAGAGAGATGTGTGGGTGAGGGGACATCTCCTAGGGCTCTTCAGCTCCCAAGGGGGATGTGACCCTTGACCGTGATCTCTTGAGGTCCTGTGACCTGGTGGCAGACCCGCACACTATACGTAGGAATAAAACTGTGCGCCCACAAGCGTGCATGGACGCCCTCGCCCACATAACTCCACTGTAAAGAGGGCAAGTAGAAAGACAAGGGCCACCTCTGAGCTCTCAGGTGAGTTGTTGCTCTCTCTCGAGCCCCCGTGCATGTAGCCACAAATGATAACAACCCCCTGAGCAGGTGGCTCTGTGTAGTAAAGGAGCTGTCATATCTCCACCTCCCAAACTTTCCTTTGAGTCCCCTGGTCCAACAGGGCACACTTTCTCCAACACGCTATTATTCCCTATTTCCCTGTGTGGTTCAGAAGCCTGCAAATAGTAAGTATCAATGCCGTCTGGGGGATTTTGTTTGTTTGTTTGTTTTGTGCATTTGTAATAATCTGTTAAGTGATCCATTTCTCCAAGGATGCACGAAGCCTGCTACTTTGTGATAAGGGCCGCCATAGTTTACTCCTAAAATTTGCCCCATGGCTGGTCAACAGCAAAACATTAAACTATGCTCCTTTAAACATTCCTTTAAAATAGCTTTTTAAATTTTATATTTTTATTTCATTTTTTTGAAAATTTTTTTTTTATTTTTGAGAGACAGAGTGCCCGCGCAAGCAGAGGAGGGGCAGAGAGAGGGGGACAGGGCGGGCTCTGCACTGACAGCAGCAAGCCCAACATGGGGCTTGAACTCACAAACCATGAGATCATGACCTGGGCCAATGTTGGACGCTCACCCAACTGAGCCACCCAGATGCCCCTGTTTATCTTTTCAAATTGCAGTAAGATATACCTATAAAATTTGCATCTAAACCATCATTAAGTGTACCTATTGGTAGTGTGAAGTGCATCTGCGTGGTCACGCAGCCCTCCCCACCGTATATTTCCGGGACTGTTTTCATCTAGCAAAACTGAAACTCAATCCCCATCAAACTCCACCTCCCTCTTCCCTCTTCCTTCCACTCCGGGTACGTCCCCCTCCCCCAATTCCATTTTCTGCCTCTGTGAGTCCGACTCCTCGAGGAACCTCATATAAGTAGATTCATACATTTGTTTTGTTCCATGTTCTGGCTTATTTCACTCAGCATAATATTTTAAAGATTCATTCTTTAAAGCCAAGATTCATTCATGGTTAAATACTATCCCACTGTATGTAAATAGCGCATCTTGTTTTCCATTCATCCACTGATGGATTCCTGGGCCGCTTCACATTTTGGGTTTTATGACCAATGCTACTTCAACATAGGTGTGCAAATACCCCTTCCAGTCTCCTCCCTCAATTCTTCTGCATATTAAAATAACTTTTAGGGGCGCCTGGGTGGCTTAGTCGGTTAAGTGTCCGACTTTCGCTTAGGTCATGATCTCGCAGTTCATGGGTTCGAGGCCCGCGTCGGGCTCTGTGCTGACTGCCAGCTCGGAGCCAGGAGCCTATTTCGGAGTCTGTGATTCCCTCTCTCTCTCTCTGACCCTCCCCTGCTCACGCTGTCTCTCTCTCTCTCCTAGAAATAAATAAAACATTAAAAAAATTTTAAAAATAAAATAAAATAAATAAAATAAAATAAAATAACTTTTAAAAACTAAAAAAGGTGAAAGTATCTTTTTCTACTCCTGGAAAGCGAGCTTCTCTTCAGTGTGTTGAGCACTTGAGGCATCATAGAAAGTACAGACGCTTTGCATTCAAACAGAGCCAGTATCAAAATTGTGGTTGTAACATTCAGAAGTGCTGTCAATTTAGATCCACTGACTTCTCCAAGATATACTTTCTTGACAAGCAAAATAAAACCAAAAAACATTAGTCCTTTGCAACATAGAAAGGTGGCTGTGAGGACCAGGCTGTGAACACTGTGTTCTTGGGGTTTCTTCTCACACCGGATGCAAAGAGAGCCCTTCATAAAAGCCATTCCCATGAGTCAATGTGTAAACAACCTTGTCAAGTCCAAGGGTGGGATACACAGGAGGTACTCGGTCACTGGGGGTTTGAGCGACTATCAGCCTGGTGGTCTGAGCACATTTGCCTGGGATAGTTACCCAGCTTTGCAGGCTTGGCTCCCCTCCCCTGAAACAGAAGGCTTGGGGACACAGTGAAGAAGGAACGTGGCCAACGTCACAGAGCAGATTAGGGCAGAACCAGACTTTAACTCTGCCTCCTGAGTCCCAGTGTGTGGCTCTAGCTTATCTATTTCTTATTCCAATGAAATAGGTAAGTCATAGCTCAGCAGAAGCCTACTACCCAGACCCCCGTGTGCTGGGGGTGCACCCTTATGGACCCCCGTTTTCCAGAGCCTATCACACCCTAGCAGGCATCTCAACAAAGCACCTGGCATCTGCTTCCAACCAAGCACCTGTATCCCTTGACTCATGACCCCTTCATGTGTCATCCTTACCTTGAGCTCACCACCATCTCCCTCTGTAAGGATGCTCGTGGTTGCATCTGGGGCCACACAAATAATCCAGGAGTATCTCCCCATTTCAAGACCATTAACTTAATCACGTCCGCTAAGTACACCTGGTCATATAAGCAGCATTCCCAGGTTCAGGACATTAGGACCTGAACACCACTGGGGGCCTCCGTTCAGCCTACTGCAGACCTCCAACTCTCCAACTGTGGGTACTGGCTGATCTTCTCAGGAAGGGAGCCCAGAAAATGCCAAAAATAATAACTCGGCCCCCGTCTGTCTATCATGCGGTATTTAGCTATGGCTCAGCAAACGTCCTGACCATCAGTGCTATTGTTCAAAATGTTCAACAGGCACCCTGGGAATCAGAATGGACAGTGAACCTGGGGCGAAGGCAGAGCCCCAGAGATGCCCTTGGGCAGCTGGACACCTGAGCCAGGCAAGGAGGCTGAAGTGGCCAGCGTGGCCTTCAGGGACTTTGGGGAGTGTTTACTGACCGAGTTTTGTTGAGAAGTATTTTAGTATTTTAGCAGCCAGGGGAAAAGGTGTCTCTGCCCAAAAGCTGAGTATCAGCCCTGTTTTTAGGGGCTAGGTGTTGGGGTTACCCTCATGTCCCCCCCAGAGAGCCCCAAGCTGACGCTCTGGAGCTTAGACATCCATGTAGCATCGAATCCTGAGATTCCAAAGTGCAGGGAGGCAGCCCGGGCCAGCAGGGCCTCGGGACTCTGAAACTGAAACGCTATTCCATTTCCCCTCCCGGGCCAGGAACCAAGCAGGGCAGATGACTGTGTGACGGGAGGGGACATCAGGTGCCATCAGAGGCGCCCCCGGTCGGCACAGCCGCCAAAGAGCTCTTGATGGGAAGTGTTGTAATGGTTGGAGTATAAAGGAGTCAGATGTGTGCCGGTCACATTTCGCCTGGAAGAAGCGTGTGTGCACACACACACACACTCCTTCACACTCACCCAGGCACACCCACCCCACACATCCACACTCATCCATATGCACGGGGCCAGCCACATATGCTTGCTCACACACTCCCCCGTCTGAGTTCCCTATTACCGTGGTAAGAAACGGCCACGAACGCTGTGACTTCATCCCGCACAAATCCACTCTTGCAGTTCTGGAAGCCAGAGTCCAAGCGGGTGTCACCATCAGGGTGATGGCGGGTCTGCGTCAGGGGCCTGCTTCAGGGGTCCGCCGGGCCGTGCTCCTCCGGGGGCTCCAGCCGGCCGTCTCGTCTCCTCCTCCAGCGCTGGCAGCCTCGCGCTCCCGGGCTCTCAGGCCTTCCTCCGCCCTCCGTGCCAGCAGGGCCACCAGGTGCCTGTCACCGCGTCCGCCACCTCCTCTCCTGCCTCCTGCGCCCCGTGACTAAGGTCGCTGTGGGGACCCCGGCTCCTCCCTGTCTTCCTTCCCTTTGCCAGGAGCGCCAGACAGCGTCACCGGGGCCGGGGCTGGGGTGCCGGCTCCCTGGGGCTGTTAGTCTGCCTGCCACACACGCTCACACACACACTCACACACGCCACACTCACACAGGCTACACTCACACATATACCCCCACACATATCACACTCAGTCACACATACACTCACACACGCACACACACTCCACAAACACTTTTCCCAGTCACACATGCACACACACACCACACCACACCATACTCACACAGTCTACACTCACACATACATCACACTCAGTCACACATGCACACATACCACACACACCACACTCATACACACCACACTCACACAGGCTACACACACACACACACACCCCACACTCAGTCACACACACACCACACCACACTCACACAGGCTACACTCACACACATATATCACACTCAGTCACACATGCACACATACCACATACACCACACTCACACACATACACTCACACATGCACACACACCCCACAAACACCACACTCAGTCACACGTACACACACAGCACACCACACTGTCATGCACACCCACACACACATCACACTCGGTCACACATACTCTCACACACACACACACACTCCACAAACACTATGCCCAGTCACACATGCACACACACACACACCACACCATACTCACACAGTCTACACTCACACACACATCACACTCAGTCACACATGCACACATACCACACACACCACACTCATACACACCACACTCACACAGGCTACACTCACACATATACCCCCACACATATCACACTCAGTCACACATACACTCACACACGCACACACACTCCACAAACACTATGCCCAGTCACACATGCACACACACACACACCACACCATACTCACACAGTCTACACTCACACACACATCACACTCAGTCACACATGCACACATACCACACACACCACACTCATACACACCACACTCACACAGGCTACACTCACACACACACACCCCACACTCAGTCACACACACACCACACCACACTCACACAGGCTACACTCACACACATATATCACACTCAGTCACACATGCACACATACACCACACTCACACACATACACTCACACATGCACACACACCCCACAAACACTATGCCCAGTCACACATGCACACACACACAACACACCACACTCACACAGGCTACACTCACACACACACACCCCACACTCAGTCACACACACACCACACCACACTCACACAGGCTACACTCACACACATATATCACACTCAGTCACACATGCACACATACACCACACTCACACACATACACTCACACATGCACACACACCCCACAAACACTATGCCCAGTCACACATGCACACACACACACCACACCATACTCACACAGGCTACACTCACACACACATCACACTCAGTCACACATGCACACATACCACACACACCACACTCATACACACCACACTCACACAGGCTACACTCACACACACATCACACTCAGTCACACATGCACACATACCACACTCACACACACACTGTCTCAAAAAAATGAAAAGCCAAACCCTTGGATGAGTTTCCTTTGGGTTTTGCAGATCCGAAAGCATTTGGCCATAAATGGTGACATCTGACCCTCCCACCACCACACCCTCCCTCCACAATCGGCTCTCTTCCTTTTCAGGGACACAAATAACAGAATCAGAAAAACATACCCTCGCGGTCTACACTGGCCAGGCAGTGTTAGAGGGCTCCGCCAGGGGTGTCAGAGCCAGTGGGAGGCGGGCGCAGAACCGCCTGTTCCCCGGATGTCCAGGGTAGACCCTGTGTGAGAGGGCTGCCCTTGAAGGCGGGGAGTCGGAGCGAGGGAACCTGAGGGAGCAGACAGTGTCCCCCAGCGGAGTCAAAGGACCTGGAGCCACGCAGGCCGTGTGCAAACCAACCTCCAGATGCCCTGGCTCTGCACCGCGGCCTCTCCGGGGCCGGGACTCGGCGTCCAGGGCTCACCGGCCTCTTGTGCTTGTGACGCCGTCTACTGGGACAAAGGGCTCTGAGCCCCCAGACTGCAAAACGTCCCATTCTGTAGATGGAACACCTGAGGCCCGGAGGGAAGCATCCTGCTGGAGTCCACACCGCCAGAGACAGACACAGTGTCAGAACTCAGCGTCCCTGGACGGGGTCTCGTCTGTACCAGATCCCACACTCACCCTCATTCTCTGTGCTCGAAGCTTCCCTGAACCAGGGAGGCTGTGCCTTCGTGTCCTGGGCTGCTGTCAGTCCATGTGCCCCCATGACCCCTCCCGCATGCAGCTCTCCGGGGAGGACCCACTGCTGACCTGCTCCACGAAGGACCCTGGACGGCACCGAGGCCACAGAGGGGGTGTAGGTATGGCTGCGGCTCACGCTGCAGCCTTACGGTCCCATCCTGAGACAGAGGGGCCGGTGCGGGAGCTGATGGTGCAGCCACGGCCACGGAGCCTAATGGGCAACAGGAAGCAGAGGACTCGGGAGTCCAGAAAATCTGAACTGAAAGCCTGGAGCTGCCATGTGCTTGCTTGGTAATGTCGGGCAAGTCACTTAACCTCTCTGAGCACCACCCAGTCTCCTCGTGGCGGCCCCTGATTCATACAGTCATCATGAACTTAACACACCTGAACGGTTCAAAGACAACCCTGACTCGTCCACACTGGAGGTGCCTGCATCCACACCGCCATGCGCGGCCTGACCGACCGCTCAAGACAGGTACTGAGAGGCTATAATCCGGGGGCTGGGGGGGCATGGCTACCGTGGACACAGGTGGCGGTCTCCTAGGAAGTTAAACATAGCCAGGTCTGCTGCTAGGCACATACTCAAAAGAGCTGACATCAGGGACCCAAGCAGGGACTTGCACATCCGTGTTCCTAAGAGCACCGTTCATGGTCACCCAAAGGCAGAAAGAATCCAAATATCCGTGGACAGATGATGTGACTAACAAAACTCTGGAAAACTATTCGGCCTTAAAAAGGGAAGGAGATTCTGTCACACTACAACACGATTGAAAATGTTACGCTGAGTGAAATAAGGCACACGTAAAAATAAATAGTATGCGAGCCCACGTCTATGCGTATCTAGAGTAGATAAATTCACAGAGACCGAAAGGAGAATGGCAGCCACCAGGGGCTGGTGGAGGGGAGAGGGGAGTCGTGGAGTTATTTTTTAATGAGTGTATTGCCTCTGTTGATGATGAAGGAAACGGTTCTGGGGATGGATGGTACTGATGTTCTCACAACAAAGTGAACGTGCTTCGTGCCATCCAATTGTGCACGTAGAAATGGTTACTATGGTAAGTTTTACGCTATGTTTAATTTACCACTAGAAAAATATTGTTTTTTTTTTTTTTTTTAAAAAGGGGGCAATGTCTGTTAACACGGCACATGTCTGCCAGGTAGTAAAGCATGGAACAGACAGAGGGCAACTTCTCTTCCGTGAGAGAGGTGGCAGTGGGCAGGGGCAGCAGCGGTGCCCTCCCCACAGAGGTAGGAACCAGGAGAATGCAAATGAAAGAGTGGGACTCTTCATGCTCACGCAGAATCAACCATCCAGAGCCTTTACAGGAGAAATAGCAAACGGCGCATGAGAGCTCCGGTGAGGGGGGAGGGGCTCCAACTTCCACCCACCGTAGCTGAAAGGCGCCATGTTGCCTCCCTCATCCACACACTCATTCAGGTGGTTCCTTCTTCCAGAAATGCCATCATCTCTTCTTCAACAGAGCAAAATCCGCCCCCCAGTCCCAGCTGCTTGGACCTCCCGAGTTAGCTGAGCCCCATCCACGGCTCCTCGTTCTCATCTCCCATCGTTCCACTCACCGCACCAGCGTCCACATGGCCATTTCTTCATCAGGATCTCCATGGGTCTCCAACACAAACAGCAACTTCTTAAGGTTGAGGTCCCTTCCTCACTCATGGCTTCTGAGTGAACAAATGAATGAATAAATGCGTTGTGGTGACGACAGCCCTCGCAGGAGAACATGGTGCTCTGCTCGTCACGTATCTCTGGCCGAGTGATGCTCATGGCAACTCAGCAAATGGGGCTCTGCTCTTACTGTACATCACCAACAAGAAAGGGCAGATTTTAAGGAGTGAAAGAACTGGTCTCTGGATCAGAGATGGAGGTGCATTTATGGGTGAGAAGATACCCGAGTGCCTACTCATTGGTCCTGCTTTACTGCCCACTGTCGATTCTCAGGCTTAGAGACCTCCCCCACCATGAGCTCCTCAGCACCCCGTTGGGCCCCCACCGGAAACTGCCTTTACTTGTATCCCGTTCAGAAATGATGGTTAATGGCATGACATTTAGAACCACGGCAGATCTAAAATGACAACCCTTGCTGGGCCCAAGTCAACCACTCAGAGACTCAGAGATTCAGTTTCCCCGTCAGTCACATAGTGATGAACAAGGATCAGAAGACGCCACACATCTGAAGCCCTCAGCACCTGGAGAATCAGCAACACGTGACCGTGCTTGTCATCAGCAGGGATGGAATCGGGGCTCCTGAGGTTTGTGCCCCAGACGGCCATTGCTCCGAGCCTAATCAGGAAGGGATGGCTAAGACATGGGCCAGAGAGAGGACCCAGATCAAGGCAGGAGGGTGGGTCCCTGGCCTGTTTCCAGCCTGGGATGCAGGAGACCAGATTCATTTCCAGGGTTTGGAGTCAAATGGGGCTGTAGAGCCAGGAGAGAGAGTCAGAGCCAGACAGTGTGGGCAAAGAAGGCTACGGATTCCAGAGACAAGAGGTCATGTCCAAAGCTGGGCTTTTTCTTTTTCTTTCTTTTTCTATTTCTTTTTCCTTTTCGGAGCTGCAGCACACAAGTGCATGGGTGGGCTGGTCCCACTTAGAGGGGCCTGTGACAGGAAGGACAATTTTCCCCACAGCTGGAGACTCTTGGCATGCTGGAATTCAATCCCCTGTTGAATGGGTGGTCTGCTTCTCCCTCCGCCCCTCCCCCCGTCTTCCTATGTCGGAATATGTCTTTTCAACCCCGGATCCAGCCAACACAGAACTTTTTCCTTGCTGCTTAAATTAGCACATGAGAAATAACTAGAGATAGAAATCACAGTTCACTTAACACTAATTATTTCCCTGGAAATGGAGATTAATCTTGAACTTGTTACTTGCAGTGAGAAGAGTAAACACACACACAGGCACACACCCTCCAAGTAAATGTGCGGATCTAATCCTTCCATTGCTTCAGACCCAACACACCAAGCGGCCCTGGTGGCCAAATGTTTCCAAATGGGTTGCTATGATCACATCCAGGAATCTGGGGATGTTCAAGGCCGGCCCCAGGGCTAGGGCCACAGCATGGAGGAGACAGGCGTCACTGTCTGGTGAGTTCTCTCCAGATGTGTGTCCGTCCACCCCCAAAGGACCGGGGCTGCCTTCCTGCCCCTGTGTCCCTGGGGATACACATCTCATTCAGACCACAAGGCACTGAGGCGGATGAACGAAAGTGGGAGCGAACATGAGGGATGAGAAACTGCGTGTAAAGGAAGCAGGTCGCCCAGCACCACCCAGCACCACCCAGCACCACCCAGCACCACCCAGAGGGAGCAGAGGCATGACCAGGAACCTGAAGTCCTGATGCCCAGTGCAAACTTCAGCCCACACCTCCACGGGCAGCCAGCCACCCAGGCAGGCTTCGTGGAGGAAGTAGCGTTACAAAGTAGGCAGGCTCTGAAGGGTAAGAGTATTCCCGTAGAAGACTCCATAGAAGCTGAGATTTGAAAACACGAAAGTTGGAGGCAAAGGTAGAAGAGTGAGAGGTAGGCGTGTGATACGTGCATATGTGTGTTGGCGTGTGCGAGGTATGTGTGTGTGCATCAGGGTGTGTGTGCATGTTTGGGGTACGTGTGTGTGTTGAGGTCTGTGGTATGTGCATGTGTTGGGGTGGTGTGTGTGTGTAACGCATGTGATGTGTGTGTGTGTGGTGTGCATATGGTGCACACGTGTGTGGTGCATGTGGTGTGTGTGAGACGTGTGGCATGTGGTAGGGTGCATAATGCGTATGTGCGGTGTTTATGTGTGTGTATGGTGAGTGTGTGCTGTGTATAGTGTGTGTGTGTGTGTGTAGTGTAGGGTGAGTGTATGTGGGGTGTGTGTGTATGGTTTTGTAGGTGCATGTCATGTAAGATGTGGTATGTGTGCATATGTGAGGTGTGTGGTGTGTATGTGGTGTATGGGGTGGTGTGGTTCAGTGTGCCTCAGTGTGTATGTGTGTGGTGTGAGGTGTGTGTGGTGTGTAATATGTGTGTTGTGTGCATATGGTATGTGGGGTGTGGGTCTGTGGAGGGTGTGGGATGAGTGTGAGCTGTTCCTGTGGCATGTGTGGTGTGTATGTGACATGTGTGGGGTGTGGGGTGTGTATAAGGTGTGCATGTGGTATCTGTGGTGTATGTGCACCAAGTGTGATGTGTGCGTGCGTGTGGTACATGCGATGTGCGTGTGGTGTATATGTGACATGTGCGGAGTGTGTGTGTGTGTGTGTGTGTGTGTGTGTGTGTGTGTGTGTGTGTCTTCCCTCTTCAGGAACAAAAAGGACCAGGAAGGACACTGTCAGCCACACCCGCGGGTCAGCCTGGGTTTCACAAAGCGTGTTGTGCCACCCCCATGGCCCCCCCATGGCAGATCTGCCCGGCTGCAGACCGGGGAGCCCGACTGGCCTGGGGGGGGGGCGGGGATAGAAACCGCCCAGAGCCCCAGAGACAGAGTCACGGAGCAGGAACGTGAACCCAGCCCCTGCATCCCAGCCGAGAGCCGTGGGGAGGGGAGAGGTGTGCCTGCACCTGTCTGCGGGGTGGGTGCCCGGCCGGCCAGCCCTTCTGCGTGGGCGACAAGACGCAGGCCTCAGCTGCCCAGAGCTGCTCCCCGCATGGAAACGCCCTCTGTGGCCAGTGGGGAGGATGGGAGCCAGAACCCGGGTCTCATACCTTCACCTGCACACTCATCGCCTGAACCTCAGAGCAGCCGCGCCTCGCTCCCCAGCCTGAGGCATCTGGACGCCCCCAAGTTATTATCCCAAGGGTCCCTGGGGTGGCAGGGGTGGCTCAAATCCAAATGCAGACTAAAGACGGTACAGCCGTCTCCCCCTGTCCCCCCCACCCCGCAGAGACACTACAGGCCCAAACATACCCCTCGAGACCGGCCCCCACCCAGGCCTCAGTAAGAAGGTGGGCCCTGGAGATTAGTGATCTGAGTAGCAACCCGTGAGCAAAGTCGAGGAAAAGTAAGCAGTAAGGCCACTGCTCATCACCTTGGTGTGAGCCCAGCGTGTCTGGAATTGAGAGCCAGGGGCTGATAAGCTGCTAACTCAGGTCCTGTCGGCTCGGAGATCAGCTGCACAGATGCAGGTTTCGATCTCAGTGCCACCAAGTCCCGGTGGGGCTGCTCGGAGCTAGTTCCTGCAGCTGTCCGCCTCAGCCGTTCATCCGTCGCAGGTGATCATTCCTCCTGGCAGAAGTGTTGCAGGGGTGGGAAAGCCCTAGGTAACATGCCCGGCACACAGCAGGTACCTGATAAATGCCAACCCTCCTCTTTGGGGAGACTCTTCCGTCCATCTCAGACATACTCAGGATCCAGGCATGACTCCTCAATAGGAAGAAAAATCAGTACATGCCAGAGGTTTAGAGGACTGGATTCAACACACCCCATCCTAAGGCTGGTTGGCTATGGATTACTTTTGAGGGACTTTGAGTGCTCTCTGGTCGCAACTACAGAATCCCATCTGATTCTCTCATTGCCTTTGAGAAATGGGAGAATGAATGTTATTGTCTTCCATCTGAAAGGCAAGACCGATCAGACTAGGTGTGAGTTTCTTCAGGTGGGGACAGTGGCAAAGCTGCGTGAGCCCTGGGAGATGGTGCGGCCAGCAGCGCATACCCAGACACCTGCCCCAACCATCCCTCAGCCACATGAATCCTCTTGATGTCCCTATATAGGAGTTGTGTGGCCTCTGCTTGCACACACGGCTGGTGGGGGTCGTTCTGCCTCTCAGTGAGTCACTGCATCCTTGGACAGGTGGCCATTACAGCTGGTACTTAGTTGGGAAAGTTGGGAACAAAACGTTAGAGACAGAATGGTAAGCCTATTAAAACCGATATTCACTAACGTCAGTAGAGCATGTATATACAGCCAAGTGACTACAATGATCTACAGAAATCATGCTTTTTCAATCAGTGGGGGATGATTGTAAGCTTCTTGATCTTTGTCGTATTTTTCAATCTTTCCATAATGAATATCTATTTACTTTTATAATCAAGAAAAAAGCATTAATCAAAAGAAGCTATTGTTTGCATCAAGCAGGTATAGATATATCCCTTTCTAAAACGCAGGCTTCTTGATTGCTAGCCTGGGCTCTTGTCAATAAAAGAAATGATGGATGTAAATGGAAGGGGTTGTAAGCTACCTGCTCTCCTACAGGCTGCCTCACGGTATAATTAGCATGTAAGCTTCAATACACAATTAAAGGGTGACCCTTCTTAACATGGAGAGATTATTTACTTTATATAAGGAATTGTCAGAGGTATATTAAGCTGCCACAGGGAGTAAGAAGTAGTCACAGATCAATAAAAGGAGAGACCAAGGGCTCAGGAGAAACAGAACAGTGTTTAAGTGGGAGGTTTGGACAGCTCATCACCTCACCACATGGTGCCTCAGTTTCCCCATAAAAAGAGATTAAATTAGACTGTGTGATTTCTAACAGACCTATCTGTATTTTAGGGGTGATCAGAAGGAAGATGGGTTTTTAAATTTTTTTTTTACATTTATTTGTTTATTTTTTAGAGACAGAAAGAGAGTGAGAGTTGGGGAGGAGCTGAGAGAGAGGGAGACACAGAATCTGAAGCAGGCTCCAGGCTCTGAGCTGTCAGCACAGAGCCCAATGCAGGGCTTGAGCCCACAGACCGCGAGATCATGACCTGAGCTGAAGTCGGATGCCCAGTTGACTGAGCCACCCTGGCGCCCTGGAAGACGTTTTTAAAAGTCAACCTCCAATCATTAAAACCGCAAAAGCTGTTGGCAACTGGACATTCCGTCCCTAGGAATCCCCATCGACAGAGCCAAAGATCTAGGCCAAGCACAGCTGAAACAAAGCAAAATGAAAAGAAGCTAATATGTCTTAAAATTGAAATTGGTGAACCCAATCTACAACCCCAACATGTTAGAACCGTCGCCCCAGAGGATCAGATAAAAACGAAGACAGAACTGCTATGAAATGTTAATAAGAGCAAGCAGAAAAAATACTTGTAATTGTAAAAACCACACACACACACACACACACACTCATACACACATACCACTCATACACACACACCACTCAAATATGGCACATGAGGCTTCACCTACTGATACAGAGGGTCCAATTATTAAATAAGAGCTGAGGATCAGAGCACGGGAAGGGTCTTCAGAGATTATCCAATCACTCACGGCTAGTCAGTTTCTTCGAATCCAAAAAAAAACCTTTCTCCAAAGAAAGTCTTACGCAGAATCATGGAGAGCATAGCTGGTCTGACTGCATGAGGGTGAGCACTCACAGGGACACCTGCATCCCTCTGCAGAGCGTCTGGGGCTCCAGACAGCACATGGGAAAGCCACTGGCCTCACCCAGTTTAGAAACCAGGACCCAGAAAGGAAACGTGACTTGTCTAAGGTCGCCTGGCAAGCTGGTGGCAGACGGAAGGCTGGCCCAGGCTCCTTACACGTCACCACGCGACTTCCAAATCCAAGTGTAGGACCCAAGGTCAGCTCCGTGGCTTCACTCATTCTTCCGGTCTCAGACCTGCCTCTGTTTCACACCGGAAAGAGGTGGTCTTGGACCAGCCCAACCTGGAAGTTTTCCTGGACCCGGAATGTTCGCCTCCCACACTGTGTTGATTCTATCTCCTCAGTCAATTTTGGCTTTGGGAGAAGCCCAGACTGAAGCCTATACCTCAAGATAACTCAGCGCCCCTGTGCTGCCCACCCCCAGGGCCGATCCAAGGCCTCTTCATTAAAGGAGCCACAGAGCCTTGGGGGCCCCTAAACACCCAGCCACAATACCATACGTGAGTCTCCGTGAACGCAGACCCCTCCCTGAAGCCGGCAGCGGATTCAGTCCCTCTGTGAAGTACTCACAATGGCCATAACTTCCTTGAAAATAATGTCATTTCTTTTTTTAATCCTTTTTTTAAAAAAATTTTTGTCATGATGTTTTGTTTTTTGTTAAAGGATGAACGATAGCTCCTGGTAAACCTGGTGACCCCTGGATCTGTCTCCATATCTCAGCAATCTGTTCCACAGTCCATCAAAGAGACGGGGGAGGCAGTAATGATGCTTTTATTAGCAACCTTTACACTTTGTCAAAATTAAAATGAAAACTCGACATTCATATGTAAATCCAGTTACCTTCTGGGTTCCTCTTATCCTTTATCCCTTTCACGAAATTACAGATTATTAAGAAATGTTTGAAGAGTTGGAGACAGGCTTCAGGGAGGGTGAGGGAGGCAGAGCGAGACAAAGAGGGTAGAGAAGGCAAGGTGCTTTGACCTTGACCTTCTCTTTCGTGCTCTGAAGCCTCACAGCCCATGGTTTTATTGCTCATCCATTGTCCGAGACATCCCACCTCTGGAGGAATCCACCTCTCAGGTGACTCATGCATCAAGGCTCACCAGGACCCACAGCCTGCAGAGGCGCAGCACAAAGATGTGACTGTTAAAAGCTCCTGTTGACAAATACTCCTCCTTGATGATGAACTATTTATAGCACAAGATGACCATTAATGCTGATTGCAGGAGGAGCCCTTGTTTAAAATCACAAAGCCGAATTTGAGATGTGAGAATGGAAAAATTAAAAAGAAAAAAAGGAGGCTCCTGGGTGGCTCAGTCGGTGAAGCCTTTGACTTCAGCTCAGGTCGTGATCTCACTGTTCGTGGGTTTGAGCCCCGCATTGGGCTCTGTGCTGACAGCTCAGAGCCTGGAGCTGCTTTAGATTCTGTCTCCTTCTCTCTCAAAAATAAATAAACATTGAAAACAAATTTTTAAAAAAGAATCCACACAGGGAAAGCTCTCTGAAGCACTACCACATATCTTTCTCAGACATGAACTGAGAGTGGCAACTTCACACTAGTGAACAACATATTGTCATGAGGTGCTGAAGCATGGGGGGCGGAGGACTCATTCTCCCCCAGGCTCATCCTGGATGGTTTCGAAGAGGAGGTGCCATTTATGGATAGGACTGTGGCTGACCGACCCTTCAAGTGGCCCTGTGTGATGCACACCTCTTACCGTTCACACTAGGAGTGTTGCTGACACTGCGGCTTGCTTCTAGAGCAGAGAATACGGTCGTGCTGATGGGAATATTGCGTGCATGTGATTTCATGACTGTTACAGAAGACTACATCGTGCGTCTTGCTGGGGTCCTTCTCCCTCGCTTGCCGGTGGAGGGAGCGAACAGCCACATCGGGGAACTCCATGCAAAAGGGCTGCAGGCAGCCTCTAGAAACTGAAGAGAGCCTCCAGCTGATAGCAAAAAACTGAAGCTCTCAGTTCATCAACACCAAGCAACTAAATCTTGCCAGTAATGCACCAGCGGAGACGAAGATGCCATCGCCGGTGAGGCCCCCGCCCAATGCACGCCTCGACTGAACCCTGAAAAGACTCTCAGCTCAGTCATGCTGTCTTCCGACTCACAGAGAGCCGTGCGATAGTCAATATGCAGTGCGTTGTGCGAGGACACTGTATCTCTAGTTGTTTCTTGTGGAGCAAGAGAAAATTAATACAGGGATGCTGGCGAAGGAGCAGGAATTCGCAAATTACAGGGGGCGGAGGAAATTTCAGGCAAAGGGACTAGGTGTGCTATTACCATAGAGCAATGACATAGTGTTAAGAAAGTACAGGCTTTGCTCCAAGGAAGGTATGGGTTTCAGCACCCCCGCAGTAGGAAAGTGGGTGGGAGGCGGAAGGTAAGAGGGGAACTCCAGGAAAAGAAATAAAAATATTAACCTCAAGGCCAGTTTCCTGAATGTGTCCTCCTCACATCTAATCCTCCTGGGAAGTTGTATGAATCCCAACCCCCCACCCTCACACCCCGAGATTCCTCCTCCCTGTACCTGGAATGGGGCAGAGGTATCTGTAGCTCCAAGAAATGCCCCATCGGTTCTGATGCGGCCAGTCCACAGCCCAGGGTCGGGACCACTTCATCATCGTGAAACATCCCAGAAGTCAGTGCAAGAGTGACCTGGGAAGTTTACTTTCTGCAGGACTAGCCCAGAAGCAGTCAGCAGGATGTCTGCGGGGGTGGGGGTGGGGGGGCTGGGCGGGCAGGGGTCACCACCTAGACCGTTCTGCTGGGGCGTGGCTGGGAACTGGAGAGAACTGCTTACAAGGGAGAGGGAGGGAGGGCCCCTGGTGGATCTGGTGATGAGCTGTATGTAAGCCGTCAAGAAAAGAGAGATATTAGAAGGATGGGAGGGAGGGAGGGAGGGAGGGGAGGAGAAAGGAAGGGAGGGAGAGAGAGGAAGGAAAGGAGGGAAAGGGGAAAGGAGGGAGGGAGGAGGGGAGGGAGAAGGAAGGAAGGAAGGGAGAGGAAGGGAGGGAGAGATGTGGGAGAATGGCCTCAATGAGCTGCGTTCTGCAAGCTCAATCTTGGTTGACCCTCGAGGTCCCACTAACTGGGCCTCTGGAGCCTTGCGTGTTGACCTTGGCTCCCTCTGTGCTGGGAACAGCCAGTGGTCCAGTCTCCAGATTTCCAGAGCGTATAATCCTCTCCACACGGAGGCCATTTACAGAGAAAACTGCTAAACCCCAATCCTCACTGCCAGTGGGACAGTGGCTACTTGGCCATTTCAGTCCTACATCGCCAGGGTGTTCAACTTCAGAGGTGGTGGAATAGGACAGCGTCAGAGAACCCTGAGCAGGGCTGGCCCACCCCCCTGAGAGCCACCAGTCCGAATGGACGGTTCCCGGCCCCTGTCCCTGGAGCCTGATGGCGTCACAGGGTTTGGATGTCAGGGATGCATTCATTCACATAGAATGTGCCTCACCTTCCCAGGCCAGGGGCTACTGCACCAAACAAGACAGAGGGGCCCCCATTCGTCAGAGCACCTTCTCTGTCCCCTGAGAGTAGTTTCCAGGGGTGGAGGAGGCTGCAGGAGACGAAGCTATGTACCTTCTTGGTCCCCACCATGTCTGTTCCTTCCAGACTGCCTCTGGCCAGGACTGTGTGTTCCAAAGTAGGTTCCGTGGAACCCTGTTTCTTTGGGGTGCAAGTGAAGGTCAGACCTTCAGAGAGGAGACTTGGCAACAGTAGATAACATGTATGTAGCACTCACCACATGCCAAGCACTGTTCTAAGCACATGATGATATTAACCCAATATCCTGCCAACCAGCATGATCCTTACTTTCTACATGGGGAGGCCTCTCTACAAGGCAGAGAGGGTAAGCTGCTCCTGAAGCTCAGGGATGGAGCTGATATTTAAACCCAGGGATCGAGATCAGGTGTGAGCCTTCCCCACCGTGGGTCGCCAGTTCTACGATGGTCAAATGAGCCAGAAGGACCCTGGTTTTAAAAACCAGAGTCACGCCACACATGTCCCTGCTAAGCAGATTTTCAAGTGCTTGTTGCCCACTCAGTACTCTTCTTTTGTGAAGAATCCGTTCAAACATTTTGCACCTTTTTGTTGAGTTATCTTTTTATTATTGACTCATGGGGGATATTTATATATGCTGGCAACCATCCCTTTGCAGAGATTATATGTATTGCAAATGTTTTTGCTTTCATTTTCTTCATAAGCCTGTCGATTTTCTTCATAAGCAGCCGTATTTCATTTTGACGAAGACCAACTTATCAATTTCTAAAATACTTAATACTTTCAGTGTCCTCTTAGAAAATATTTTCCTACTTGTTGGGATGAGCGCTGGGAGTTGTTTGGAAACCAATTTGGCATAAACTATATTAAAAAAAAAGAAAAGAAAATATTTTCCTGTCCCTAAGGTGGCAATAATAATCCTCTATATTTTCTTTATAGTTCTACCTTTTATGTTTAGAACGGTAATCCACCAAGATACATGATTTTCCATGTGGGTATTTAACAATTTCAGCACCATGTTTTGAAAAGAGTTTTCTGTTAAATTGCTTTGGTGTGTCTGCTACAAATCAGCTGAACTTATCACTGTGAATCTATTTCTAAGTCGTATTCTGATCATCGTCACATGTGTCTGTCTTCATATTGACACCACGCTGTTTTGATTGCTGTAGCTTTTACTACTTATCAGATAAATTAAAATTAATACCATGTATGGGACACAGCCATATGCCCATGAGAGTGGTGAAAACTAAAAACACTGACAATACCAAATGCTGGCGAAGATGTTGAATAACCAGAACTTTATTCATTGCTGGGGCAGAATGTACTTTAGACAACTGTTTGCTAGTTTCATATAAAGTGAAAGTTACACTCACCCCTTGACACAGCAATTCCACTCCCAGATGTAGAAATGAAATCGGAAGCTCATGAATATTCACAGTGGCTTTACTTGTAATAGCCAAATCTGGAAACAGCCCAAGTGTCCCTCATTAGGTACACGAATGAACTGTGCTAAATCCATACAATGAAATTCTATCCCTTAATAAAAAGGAACAAAGTGTGAGTAAATACCACTACATGGTGAGCCTCAAAGACCTCATAATGAGTCACAATGGAGTGTCAATATCATTCCATTACAGGAAGTTCTAGAATGATCCAAGTTAATCTATGGTGGAAGACATTTTATTGTCAGTGGAGGGATGACTGGCCAGCAGCAAGAAGAGCTCCCTGAGATGAAGGTATTTTCTCTAACTTCATGAAATATGGGTTACACAGATTTCTGCATCTGTAGAAACTTACCAAACTCTGCATTTTACCCCAATGCAAAAATTAGCACAAAGTCGAAGATGTTTAAAATGTACAAGAGGAAAAAAGGAAACAGAACAGGGTTCTTTCTTCTCGCACGGCATTTAGGACTGTTAAAGCAAGCTGTGCATCCCTAGAAAGGGCCAGCGCCCACAGAGCACTCCCAGTTTTACACTGGCCATTGCTGTGGGTTGCTGTGTCTCCCAAAATTCATATGTTGACTTCCTAACCCCAGCACCGCATAGAGTGACTTTATTTGGAACTAGGGTCATTGCAAATGTGATTAGGTAAGATAAGTTCTACTGGAGGAGAGAGGGCCCCTGATCCAAGGTGACCGGTATCCTTAGGAAGAGATAATTTGCACACAGGCATGCGCACAGGGAGCACCCTATGCATAGAGTAGAGTTAAGTTGCTCTGAGCCAAGAAACCACCAGAAATTAGGAGAGGGGCTGGGAACACACGCTTCCCTAGAGCCTAGAGCCTTCAGAGTGAGCGTGGCCCTCCTGACATCCCCATCCCAGACTTCCAGGCTCCAGAATCTCAGAGAATAGATTTTCTGTTGTTTAAGCCGCTTGGTCGCTGCTATATGCAGCCCAAGCAAACATACAGCCACAGAACCATTTCTTTCCCTTGGCGTGTCTGTGGTAACCAACTCTACATAATGTCCCTTGTTCTAGGAAACAACTCACTTACTCATCTTTCTTTTTCCCAGGGATACTGGCCTCTACTTGACAGGAAGCTGCTGCACTCACATACGTGAAGAGTCGCCAAAATGATAGATGCCCTGACCTGCCTGCAGCATAAACAGAGAATGTCCCCATGAACTTTGCCATTTTATCTGCAAAGTCTAAAAACTAAATTCGTTGCTCCCATTTTGTAGATGAGGCAAGTAAGCCCATGCCGCTCCTGCTCTGCACCTGACCCTGTCCTCAGTTCCCCTGGGGCTATTCCTGACTCATCCTGGTGGGGAGGAGGAAAGACAGCGAGGAGACAAGGGTCTAGGGGTCCCCTCGAAACACAGGCAACGGCAGCTGCTCCTTCAGTGTGGTGTACCCACACGTCTCTTCTCCCACCGTCCAGCCTCTCCACAGCCTCGCCCCTGTTCGAGGCTGAGCCCCTGTCATGCAGGGGTGACCTGGAGCCAGGTTCAGAAAATGAAAGGCCATTTCATAATCTTCTCCAAGATGGGTTAAGCAGCGTGATCCCTCATTACCCATTGACGGAAATGGGAAATGCGGAATAACTAGTTTCAGCCGATTCTGCTTTGCGATATATCTCCTTTTTAACTGAGATAATAACAGAGAAGCAGGCATTCGTGAGGCTTAGTAAAGAAGGCGCAGATTAACACCACAGTCAGATGACTTTTGAAGCAAAGCTTCTATTAAAGTCGCTGCCAAAAAGTCACTTTATCTTCCCTCCGATGCATTTCAGATTTTATCTACCCTTTTATTCTTTTTGTCCTTAATTTTAAATCTTTTTATTATTATTTTTTCCCCATGTAAGCACCAAGGGAGTTGTTTGGAACTCATTCTTTTGGAAGCAATTATCCACAAGAGAGGCGTTCACTTCATTTGGGCTGCATTTTATATCCAAACCATGATAAAAATGCACAAAATTGACTTTGCCTGTGTAGCTCAGACACTGGAAAGTCCTTCACAGTGAATTTTGAGTCAGCTGCCTGTTGATGGAGCCCATCTCCGCAGGAAGGCCAGGGGAGTGGTCATCATTTCTACCAAGTCCTTTCCTGTGGCCATACGATTATCTCCTTGCAGCCTAGTAGGGCAAATAAAACACTTTCATTTAATTGTCCATTAATTAGACCTTGTAGACCCCATGCTGTCTTTAAATTCTAGCTTGGTCTACACAAGAATATCTCTTACCCCTAGAGTTGCAAAATCTCACCTCTAGAGCCTGAACATTTTTTCAAAGATGAGCCCCTCACACCCACAGCAGGGGTGGGATCGGGGTGGTTCAGCACCCCAGCCCTACAGAATCTATTACAAACACAAAATTTCTGTATGAAGTCTCCTATTTCTTAAAAGGTCATGTGAATATTGCATTCTACTGTATAACGTGTCTGTGTTTGATTTTAATATACTAATGACGTTTTAAATTAATTACTATCTGGGGCTCCCGGGTGGCTCCATCGGTTAAGCGCCTGTCTTCAGGTCAGGTCATGATCTCATGGTCTGTGGGTTCGAGCCCCGCGTCGGGCTCTGGGCTGACAGCTCGGAGCCAAGAGCCTGTTTCGGATTCTGCGTCTCTCTCTCTCTCTCTGCCCCTCCCCGCACTAGCACACTCTGTCTCTTTCTCTCTCAAAAATAAACATTAAAAACTTTTTAATAAAAATAATTGATCAATTAATTACCATCCATAACCAAAAAAAAAAAAAAAGTTCCTGTCCTTATTAAGCAAGACACAGTTGAATTGATTTTTTTTCAAGTTTACAAAAACATGGCTGAATTAAGTCGGTTAAGCGTCCGACTTTCGCTTAGGTCATGATCTCGCAGTCCATGGGTTCAAGCCCTGCGTCGGGCTCTGTGCTGACTGCCAGCTCAGAGCCTGGAGCTTATTTCGGAGTCTGTGTCTCCCTCTCTCTCTGACCCTCCCCTGTTCACGCTGTCTCTCTCTCTCTCTCCTAGAAATAAATAAAAAATATTTTAAAAATAAAAACATGGCTGAACTAGAGAGAATTTGTGTCCATTTGTGCATCCATGTTGGCATCTAGGCAGCCTCTCTCTCTGCTTAAGTCCCACACTGTTTAAAAACCCCAACTATGTGCCTACGTGGACGGAAACATCATCAAGTTATTTGGCTGCTTCATGAGCTTCTCCAGGCACTGGCGAGAAGGATGCAGCCAAATACGCAGAGGGTGACTCTTGGTGACCACGATTCTCACTAAGCAGTACTGTCACCTCAGTCTGACCTCTGATCTGCCAGCCAGCATATTTACCGCCTCAGGAAGATACTTGTCAGTGGACTTTTCCACTAAGAAAGCAACTGCTGATGTGCTTTACCTTTCCATTAATGCTGTAATTTCATCCCAGGTAAATCAACCAGTCAGGGAGGACTCACGAGAGCCCCCACGCCCCACCCCACCCAGCAGTGTCATCTGTTGTGACATTTACGGTGCGCCTTTTAACATGAAAGCAGGCACAGCGTGACTCCGCAGTGGTGACCGGGAGCACTCAGACACAGGAGAAAATAGCTTCTAAATAAAAACTCCATAAACTATATTTGCCATTAGTGAGAACAATTCCTCATTCGATTTTTCTGAGTTTTCCCTTTGGTCTAGGTGCTTTTTCCTTCCATGAAGAAAAATAACCATGCACCCCCACCCACATTAGCAAACCCTGACCACACCCTCTCTCCAGGGAGGCAGCCTGCCTGGTGGAGGCCGCAGCTTCAAAAGGACTTTCCATGCCATCACAAACAGAAAAATAAGGATATAGGTCCCCCCGGCTCACTAAAGCAGTTGCCGTGGACCCCACTTCAGCCATCTCTTGGAAGGTCACTGCTTGTAAAGGAGTCTTGACTGCTGGAAACTTCCAGGTGAACAGGTAGGAATCCCAGCCTCAGGACCTCACCCCCACGCTGGGAGCTTCCCCCTCTGCCTTTCAGTCTGACGCATCCTGCCTCTGTGGGCCCTCATTGGCTTTCTCCCCGCTCCCCCAGAATACCTCCATTCTCCCACTGAATCTAAAAGGAGCCATCCTCCAGGCAAAAAAACAAAACAAAACAAACAAACAAAAAAAAAAAAAAAAAAAAACAGTGGAGAAGGGTACCCTGCTCACCTCCTGACTTAAATCATCTTAAGTTACCTCCCACCATTAGACCGTGGCCCCTGCTGCGTTCATCTGCTGTGTTTGCGTGTCTCTGTGCAAGTACGAGTGTGTGCGCATGTGGTGTACATATGTGCATGTAAGCACGCACCTGTGCGGTATGTATGCGTGCTCACACTTACCCAAGGCTGGCTCATGCCCCTCGAACAGAGAGGCTGGAAGGAAGAGCTCATGGTTCGCTACAGAAGGATTTCAGTTACAGTCCTGGACTTGCTGCCGGGCATCAGTTTCTTTCCACTTTTCACAGGACGTAAGTCGTTCTTACATGTCAAGAGTAGTGCTATCATCTGTGCCTGTGCCTGACATTGCACACCTTTTCCAAAGAAGGGCTACTCCTGACCTAAATCCAGGTCCTTCTCAAGGCACCCTTAGGGGACGGCAGGGATGAGCGGATGCTCACTGCTGTTTCGTTGCTTGGTCTTTCATACTGTTGCTTTCCTCACATTATCCCGCACCTCGGGGTGCGAGGTGGGGAGCAATTACTCTAACTGACCTGCTGAAGGTCCCTTATCTGCCCCTTGGCTAAGGCGACAGGGGTCACTTAATTGTCAGACCCTCTGATAATACACCCAGCAGTGTCCTTCCCCCAAAAGAAGGCAGGGCTCCTGCGCCAAAGAAATTAATGATGACTACCTCCGCCAAGTGGGCGGGGCAGATCCTCGAGCCCCCAGGGCTGTCATGGCCTTTGAGCCATGCTCACCATTCCAGCCTCCCCTGCTGTGAGAGGATGTGCATTCCTCCATCGCCACAGCCTCCTCGTCAAAAACGAGATGCTTTCCTCGCCATGAAATATTACAGGTGAGCAGACGCTGTGTCCTTAAATCAGGACATTTGTCAAAGAGCTTTGACAGGTCCTTGTCAATAAAGACAAAAAATGCAGAACAGGGCCAGGAGGGAATGACGACACGTGTTGTTCTTTCCACTCAACGTTTCTCTTGAAGTGAACATTTTTTCCCCCTTGTTACTGAGAATTTATGAGGCTCCTCAGTGTTTCATCTTCTGCTTCAGCTTTGATCTAGAACCCAAGTTCCCAGAAGGGACCTATCCAAATCAGAAAGGATCCAAATCAAAAGCAAGGAAACGTTCGATGTTCCCTGTGGCAGGGGAGCTTTGCCAGCAGACAGACCTGGCTCCGGGGCCCCACCCCTCCGTTTGCTGTTTCACAACATCAGACAAGTAATCGCAGCCTCCACGTCCTCTGTAAAGTGAGAGCAAGTCGGTGCCCATGCTCTCTGGGCTATTGTGAAGCTTCCGCTTCATAACGCCTACTGGTCACTATCTGTCCAGCCCCGCCTCCGTGGTACTTCATGAACTTCCATTAGCTCCGTAGTGAATGCACTAGGCTTCTGTGACATGTTTCTATGTCTTATAATGACTTCCCACGGTGGCTTAATCCCCATTGAACAGATGAGCAAACCGAGGCTCGGAGAAATCAAGTCACCCTCCCTCCCTGACATTTCTCAAGCTGGAGAGCTCTCCCAGATTCCTGTGGCCGCCTAAGCAATTGGAAATAACATCAGCTGCTTTGAGTTTTCCAAAACATGAACCTCAGGTGGGCCCCGAAGGGCCAGAGGTGCGGCTTCCCGCAGCCAGGTGCAGGCCAGAGCTGGCAGAACACCCCGTCAGTCGCACCCTGTGCCCTACGACTGTTTCTACAATCGTCTTCCATGGGCGTCAAGACATTTAACGGTGGGAAAACACCAAGCCAGAATGCAGAGGAGGTCCCAACGGGCAAAACGGGGGCTCCAGCTCACTGAGTCATCCGGAAGTCTGCCCGATGGTGCTCCACTAGTGGCTTCTCGGAGACTGTCCCGAGTCCCACTTGGAGGACCCTCATCTGCTTTTCCAAAGAGCAAATGTCCTGGGCGGCTGACACCAGCTTCCCCCGCCCCTCCTGTAATCTGTCCCTCCGAGGCTAGACGACTTACATCCAGATGTGGGAAAATGAAAGAGACCAGGAGAGAGGAGGAAGGTTATCGGGGTGGAGAAGGTGAAAGAATTTCAATATCACCATCTCGTTCCTTATTCGGGCAAAATGAAAAGTCCTCATTATTAAATCACAAAGCAATTAAAAAATTAAAAATTTCATAAGACCCTACATAAAAGAAATACAAGTGTTTAATGATGGATTAGAAAGTGGAAGGTGGGGGGGGAGAGAAAAAGTAAAAGCCTGCTTGTCTCTGGGGGTTCCCTCCGCGGCAGCAGTGAGAGTGCTTTCTGCCTGCACCCTCATGCCAGCCACAAGAACTAATAAATTCTGGGCTCCCCTGCCTAGAAGCCAAGGCCGATTAATATCTGCCTACCTTGTTACCTAATTCATTATGGAATAGCAGTTAATTTGATTTGATATTATTTTAATAAAATTCTGTAATATATTAGATTGTTTCAGGCTATCAAAATAATTTTCCAATTATTACGGTTACTCAAGCAAGTCTTTTTTTTCCCCTTTCATGAGCGGCAGTTGGTCTGACTCAGAATATATTAGCTCCTACAGCTTCATCCTGGCCGGGGGAGCCTGGGGTCCATGCATGGTTACCCAGAAGAGCTCCTGCCAAGAACACCGGCCCACGGTTCACAGCAAAATGTCCATACCACAGACTGACATGGATTTACCGCCTCGTGACTCTGACCACGAGGCTGCCCCCCTTCAGCCACCCCCTTAACTTTTAAGGGAACATTGAGATACATTTATATCAAAAAATAACCATAGAAATCAATGAGGGTTGAATGGCAGTGACTTGAAAGTTGAGTTATCAGGGCACCGGGGAGGCTCAGTGGGTTAAGTGGCCGACTCTTGATTTCAGCTCAGGTCATGATCTCATGGTTTGTGGGTTCGAGCCCAGCATCAGGCTCTGTACTCCCTTCATGGAGTCTGATTAGGAGCCTCTGTCTCCCTCTTTCTGTCCCTCTCCCATTTGTGCTCGCTCTCTAAAAATTAAACATCAAAAAAAATTTTAGGGGCACCTGGGTGGCTCAGTCAGTTGAGCGTCTGACTTCAGCTCAGGTCTTGGTCTCACAGTTTGTGAGTCTGAGCCCCGTGTCAGGCTCTGTGCTGACAGCTCGGAGCCTGGAGCCTGCTTCAGATTCTGTGTGCGTGTGTCTCTCTCTGTCCCTCCCTTGCCCGTGCTCTGCCTTTCTCTCTCAAAAATAAATAAACATTAAAAAAAATTTTTTTTAATTCTTTTTTAAAGCTGAGTTATCAAAAACACCTAGCGGAGAGAAAGTGCACTTTAAATGTTCAAGTGCCCGGTGTGCTGGCGTCTGACCTCCCCGGACTCTCGTGCATTGTGCACAAGGGATGGTTTACCTGACCCACAGCGTGCTGTGACACATCAAAGCTTCTGTGATCGCTTCTGTCTAGTGGTGAACGCCAGCACACGGTTGGCATCAAGACATCAACCCCCTTGAGAGGCGAGGATGGGGGAAGAGGAAAACCCTGGGAAGGAATTTGGAGAAAGATGCTGGGCTTGGGTCAGGCAGTCTGGTTTGGGATCTTCATGCGTGTAGCTCCCTGTGTGACGCTGGGCGATAGGGGCCGCGGGTGTCTGTATCAGGACTGGAGACTCAGGCTCCTTGACTGTGTCACCTGAACCCACTAAGAGCCGCCCCAGGGGCTGAGACAGTCGACAGTTTCCACCGTCATTCACTCGTTTAGCAAACGTCCACTGAGCTCCGCGGTCGTGCCTGGAACTAACTATACATAGTGTGCCAGGCAGGCAGGTCCTCGCCAGCTTGGGGCTTGCCAGGCACCGTAGCCAACACATAGTAGGTACCAAATAAATATGGTTGGATTACTTAATCAGTTGGTCACCAAAGTGCCAGATATTAACCAAGTAGCCACATGTGCAAATTGCAAATAAAACAATCCAATGACCATGTAATTAAAATCTATGAAGGGATGCCTGGGCGGCTCAGTTGTTTGAGTGGCTGACTTCAGCTCTGGTCATGATTTCATGGCTTGTGAGTTCGAGTCCCGTGTCAAGCTCTGTGCTGACAGCTCAGAGCCTGGAGCCTGCTTTGGATTCTGTGTCTCCTTCTCTCTGCCCCTCCCCTGCTCTCTCTCTCTCTCAAATATAAATACACATAAATTTTTTAAATAAAAAATAAATAAAACAAAATATCTGAAAGAAAAGCACAATGAGCTGTGAGGGCCAATGACAAGGGGAAGTCATCAGAAATCCAGAGAATGAATTGAGATGAGCCATGCAAAGAAGGAGGGAAGGGTGCTCCAGGAGGATGGAGCAAACAGCGTAAGCAAAGGCCCTAGGGTGGGACTGGCAGAGGGTTTCAGGGCACAGAAAGAAGACTGCCATCAGGGAGTGGAAGGTTGGTAGGTGCAAATTCCTGAGGCATCAGGCTCACAGATACATTAAAGATCCTTGGGCTTGACCCCATGAGCCACAGGAAAGTGTGAGGCCTCAAGCTTGGGAACATGCATTCAGGTCTGGATTCTTAGAAGCTTGTCCCGTGCAGTGCAGAGAATGAATGGACACAGTCAAGAGCAGGTGTGGATGACCACAAACAAAACCATGACAGGTGCCCAGGGAAAAAGTAACAGCTTGGAATGGGGCAGATGTCAAGGTCAGACTCCGCGAGTCCCGGGGATCCCTCACACCTGTGTGTGATCAGTGTGCTCTGAGCAGGACTCCCGGAGTACGAGGTCACCAAGTACTGTGACCGTGCCGGCCATCCTCGGCTTCACCCCAGACCCCGTGCATCCCCAGCCACCGGCCTCTGACCCCTCGGCTCGTGGCATATGGCAGCTGCCCTTGGTCCTCACCAGGGCTCTCCGGGGCTTACAGCCGGCCGGCCCCTGAGCTGAGCTGACGCTACCACCTCGAGCCCCAGAATCCACCTGCGTGTTCACTACATTGACCTGCCCGGCCGGAAAGGGAGACATTCCCATCTCCCTTCTGCAGAGCAGGGGACACCTTCGTGTTTGGGCCCAGGGTTTGTCTGTCTTCCCCAATCTGCCCTTAGAAGCCAATGATTGGAATAAGGCTGCCAATTATAATGAGAGAATTGTAAGCGGGTCTCAGCTTCGGGAAAGTCATGGTTCCTTTGGGGGTGGGGAGAGGGATATTAAGGGAGGAAGCTGGTAAAATTATGGACCCTGTTCAGCAAGGGGCTTGGGTGGGGGCTGAGGAGGGTGCAGTCTCAGAAGGAACAGTCTGGGAGATGGACTCCATGACCCCTTGGGCTCCTGAGTCTCACTCGGTCCAGACCTGGAGGGGACACAGCCGGAAGCTGTGTCACCTGGATGACATCCCCTGGGTGACATCACCTGGGTGTGGGTGGACGGGGAGCTAGAAACATATAGGCCGTCTGGGGGACTGAAGGCTCGGGGTTCTGTGACCCCATGAGTGTTTCCATCCACCCCTCCTAGGCCTCCATAAATCGTGCTGAAACCCAGGGAGCCTGGCCTCAGCCGTGTGCAGATTAGACAGGTGTCATGAGCTACACCGGGCACTGAGCTTCAAAGGGGGACCGTGTCGGAGCTCCAGAGGGGCTCATTCAGTTGAGCTTCTGACTCTTGATTTTGGCTCAGGTCATGATCTCACAGTTCGTGAGTTCGAGCCCCAAGGCAGGCTCTGCAATGCCAGTGCAGAGCCTGCTTAGGATTCTCTCTCTCTGTCTCTGACCCTCCCCAACTCGTTCTCTCTCTCTCTCTTTCTCTCTCTCTGTCTCTTTTCAAAATAAATAAATATTTAAAAATAAGTAAAGGGCATCAGGGAGGAGGCAGCGCTGCTCCCTGGGGCTGACCCGGAACCCAGAGCATGGGGACTCCAAAGCCAGGGAGAGAGCATACTCCATTCACACACCAAACATGCACACAGCCTCCCAGGTGCCACATCCGGGCCATCTGTCAGATCTGTCATCTGTCAGGCACTCAGAACAACTCGGGACCTCAGGTCACAAAGGGCTTGGTTTGAAGACGATACTGGGGAAGTGGGAGGGACAGGCATCGGAGGAGGAGTGTGGTCACAGGTGCCTTCTAGAGAGAGGAGTGTGCACCATCCCAGCGGGACCAGGCAGGGAGATGGAAGTGGGTAGCCTTATGGACCCCCAGGGAAGCCCGCCCCAGGGCCTTGCCACAGGATGGAGCAGAGGCATGCCAGAGACCAGCTGAGGAGCACAGTAGCCGGACTCGGGGGGAGAGTCACAGGGGCCAGATGGTTCCAGGCTTCTGGGCAAACGAGGGGGTGACACCCGCCCAATGGAGCTCATGGGAGAGCCAAGTTTGAGGTGGTCTTGAGCACTCGTGGCTTCTGGGCAGGAGAACCATTCAGGTTTCAAATGTGCATCTGAGCCTCAGAACTACACCCTTCAATGTCACTTAACTTACACATTTGGAGCCGTCCATGTGCCTGCCCTCACCTGTTCCTCACACACAGGAGGCCCCTGGGACCTGGGAGTGACACAGTCTGCAGGCTCTTCTGGATGGATCTCCAAGTCCACCTCCCATCTTGCATCCCAGGGAAGGTGGAACATCTGTCACACAAGTGGTGTCCCCAAGCCCCACGATGCCTGCCCGACAGTCCTTGGCTGTTACACATCTTTGAGAAACCCCAGCAGAGAGAATAGGGCTCAGCACATGCACCTTCACTGTCAGAGACCCACATGGCCGGATTTCCAGACTGGCCGATGGCTTTGTGCTCTTCTCTACCTGGCTGTCGTTAGGGAAGGGACACCATGCGGCTTGCGGTCGCTCGCTGATGAGTAGAAGGAAATGAAGTGCCTGTTTTCAGAGCACCACTGTCCTACTCAACTCTGGAAGAGAGGCCATTGTCGTTGGCATGCTAATGTTACTTTCACTAAATCTCTGCTCTGCTGGTTTATTGTCCAAAAGAAAGCTCTGTAGTGAGGCAAAAAAAGAAGAGTGAACACTTCCTTCCAGCTTGTGTCCCCTTGAAACAATACAATAGGATGGCTCTGAGGTTGTCCTTCGGAGGTGGGCCACCTTTGGGCAGAGGGAGGTCTTCATTTTTCGCAGGCGCCTAGTGTGGCAGGTTGACTGGCAGCCCCTCAGAAGACAGAGTCCCTGGGAACCTGTGAATATTTGGCAAAAAGATCTCTATAGATATAATTAAATTAAGAATATTTATTTATTTATTTATTTACAGCATCCCAAGCAAGCTCTATGCCCAGCATGGAGCCTGATCTCACACTGAGAGATCATGACCTCAGCCAACATAAAGAGTCAGACATCTGCGCGCCTGGGCGGCTCAGTCAGTTAAGCATCTGACTTCAGCTCAGGTCATGATCTCACGGTTCGTGGGTTCGAACCTCGCATCAGTCTCTGTGCTGACAGCTCAGAGCCTGGAGCCTGTTTCAGATTCTGTGTCTTCCTCTCTCTCTCTCTCTGCCCCTCCCCTGTTTGTACTCTCTCTCTCTCTCAAAAATAAATAAACATTAAAAAAGGAAAAAAGAGTCAGACACTTAACTGACTGAGCCACCCAGGCACCCTATTAAGGACCTTTAAATGAAACCCTCCTCAGTTACCTGGGTGGACCCAATTCCATGACAATTTTCGTAAAAGAAAATGCCAGGGGCTTTCAGACACAGATGAAACCACAGAGATCGAAGTGCTACAGGCACAGGCCAAAGAACACCTGGAGCCACCAGAAGCCAGGAGAAGCCAGGAATGGACTCTCCTCCAGAGCCTTCGAATGGAGCTCAGCCCTGCCCCTTGATCTTGGACTTCTGGCCTCCAAACCTGGAAGAGAGTAAATTTTCATTGCTTTAAGCTTCCTGGTTTGTTTTTGTGAGCTATGGCTGCCCTAAGAACTCATCCACCCAGATTGTATAAATATACTTTATTTTAAAAGCAAAACAAGTGAAGGTTTTACATAAAAAACAGTTACTAACCCAAATTCCCAGGAGATAAGCTCAAGCATTGTATAAGAAAGACATACATGCTCCCGGATTTTAATAAACGACATCAACTGCAGTCAATGTTAACAGAAGTCTGAGCTGTCCTGCGGAAATGGTAAAGCTGTGCCTCATTGGTGACATTTAACCTTTACTTGAACTACGAAGGTATCATTGCTATGCTGTCACAGAGAGAAACTAAGGCCCTGAACACTGAAATTCTCCACCCCCACAGCTCAGGAGCTGCCTGTGCATGATGGAATCCCAGGCCTTCAACTCGGCAGCCCATTTCCACATCACGGGAGCCGCTCCTGCCCAGCACGACATTTACAGTGGTTGTAAATCACAGATGCTTCTAGAAGGTAGCCTGACACGGACGGTGTGTGATCAGAGGAAGTCAGTCCAGTCCACCAAGGTACACGTCCACTCCTTCGGCAAAATTGCAGTTTCCAAGCCCAAACTTGGAAACCCAGAAGCTCTGTAGCTTCCTCTCCATCTTGTTCAGATGACACCAAAGGTTAGCGCTTCCTTCAGAGACCTTGCGATGCATCATCAGCTAAAATGATGGTAGAGCCTAGAAATTGCTGCAAGATGGTCATAAAGTCTTTGGGTGGACAACTTTTCCATTTGGTGGTAAAACTGGAAGGCTTTATCACTCTTTTATAACTTTCCATATAATTTTTATGACACCAAAGAGCCAACATCAAAGACTATGGGCTCAAATCATTCCTGTGATCCAAACCAAGTGGCAGAATCCAGTCCCAAAGATGTGAAGACTCACATCTGGTTCGTGGCCTGCCTGGAAGACATGGCCAGAGAACATAGCCCGGGAGCAGACAGATGCAGGAGGAGTTTCGAAGTTAATAACCATGCTCAGTTACAACCATAAAGACAGAGGCCGTGAAATGTATGCCCCATGTCCTCACTTGCTCATCGTGCTCTGGGGAACCAGGAGGGATCATGAAGGAGGAAACAAAACTGGGAAGCAGGGTGGCCAACCCACCAGAGCCAGAAGGTCAGCCACCTTGTTGAGCAATGACAAATGCTGAGCCTTGACTGGACAGTAGACTACACCAATGTTGGAAGAAAGAGTTCAAAGTCTGGAGTTGGTTGATGCAGGGTCCAAACTCGTACTTGACCTCTTATCAGCTGTGTCATGGCGGCCAAGACACATCACCCTTCAAACCTCAGGGATCTCAACTGCCTCTGGGGGATGGTAGTACCAGCATCCAGGGTTGACATGAAGGTTAGAAAAAAAATGTGTGGAAAATACCAGACACCATAAACTGTGGCGGTTGCTATTAGGAATGTGGGATTAGGGTCAACATTTGTTTGACTCTTAAGAGCATGGGATTTGAAGTCAGAGACCCGAACTGAGTTCCAGCTCTGTCTCCAAGTCTAGAACAACTTATTTTGCTCTTCTAGACCTCGGATGTCTGTCTGTGAGGTGAGAGGGTATTCAGTACCGACCCGTAGTGGGTTGAAGGGTTGCCCCTCCTCCCCAAAGGGTACATCTATCAGGAACCCAAGAATGAGATCTTAATTGGAATAAAGGTCTTTGCAGATGTAATCAAGTTAAGGATCGCCAGATGAGATCCTCCTGGGTTATCCCACTGGGTTTGATCTCCACCATAAGTGTCCAGTTGGAGAAAAGGCAGAGAGAGGTTGCACACAGACACACAGATGCACAGAAAGGCAGGCCACATGAGGTTGGACCAGAGGCTGAGCGACGCATCTCAATCCCAGGATCCAGGATGTCCAGAGCCTCCAGCAGCTATGATGGAAGCATGGACCAGAGTCTCCCCCAGAACCATGAGAACATAAGTTCCTATTGCTCTGAGCCCCCCGAGCTGTGGTAATTTGTCACTTCTGCTCCGGGAACCTAAGACACCCCCTTGACACAGCACCTCGCCCATGAGAAGCCGTCATGAAAGTCAGCTAAGTAGAGCTGACAGAAATACGGTATCTTAGTCTTCATGTCAGGAATAAGGCAAATACACACTGTGCATCCTCAACTGTACACTGCTTCCTGCCCGACACGGGCAGCACCCCATGGCCTCATGACATGGTGGAAGCAGCAGGCTCATCCCCACTTTGTGGGAGAAGATGCTAAGGCAGCATGGCGAAGGTCACAGACCCGCGGAAATGAACGCCACCTTATTTCTCCTGATTAACAATCCAGTGGTTTCTGTCTTGTTTTTGCATTGTTTTGCTTAGGTTGAAGGGATGTGTGTGTGTGTGTGTGTGTGTGTGTGTGTGTGAGTATGGTGCACAAAGGTGCACAAAATACTTTGTCCTTTAGACAAACCCGCAAGACCACAGACTCACATCACCCCGGTTTTGGCTGGAGTTGTCTCAGCATGGGTCAAAGCATCATGAAGTGAGGTCTCAAAACACAAAGAGTTGACAGAACGCTAACCGTGATCCACCTTCATGGGCAGAGAAGGTAAAACGTGTGCACATTGTTCTGAGGTTGCGGAGAGAGCAGTCAAGTTCTAAATGCGTGCCCGCACGCACATGGGCACACACAGCACACAGCACCACACGTGAAGGCAGGGGTGGGGTAGCAGATACCAATATCAAGCTGCAAATGTTTTTTAATGTTTATTTAATTTTGAGAAGGAGAGAGAGAGAGTATGAATGAGGAAGGGGCAGAGAGAGAGGGAGACACAGAATCCAAAGCAGGCTCCAGGCTCTGAGCTGTCAGCACAGAGCCCAACATGGGGCTCGAACCCATGAACCAGGAGATCATGACCTGAGCCGAAGTCAGATGCTTAACTAAATGAGCCCCCCAGGGGCCCCTCAGGGTACGAATTTTAAAATGTAAAATGTAAAACTCCTTAAAAAGAGACCAGAGCCAGATGTATGGTAGCGTGAAGCCAGCACATCTGAATGACAGCAGAAGCTCTCAGCTCTGGGTCCAGGGGACTTGGAACAGCCATAAAGGTCCCCAAGGCTGTCTCAGGATGGCACATAAAGTGTGTCTCAGGCAAGGGGGGAATCCACCAGCTTCACATCCCACATCACAAGGCTCTGCAGCTCCGGGTCACCCCTGATGGGGACATACTCCCCCTGCACTCCATGTCTCTGTAGGTACCTGCAGGGGTCAGAAGCACAGGCCTCCGTGGCCGTGTCGCCCCAAGTAGAGTTCATGACCGAATAGAATAGGAAAACGAGACCACGGGAACCGGGGGGCACACGAGGCTCTCAGGCACCTTGCTGGGTGGAGCCCCGGGTTCATTACTACCTCCAGGATCCTGGTGAAGGGGACGGACAGAGGCCACCACCCCAGCAAGCCACCCCCATGGGGGCAGCCAGTCCTGCCCTCGTGATCCATTCTGCCGTGGAAGGTAGGGAGCTTTTTGCAGACACCTCTGAAACCACGGCTGGTGAACCCCAGGCTGTTTTCCAAATCCACTTCTCACATTGAGGTCCCGTGTGCAGCTCCTCTTTCCCTTTTGCTGAATGAAACACCGAGAGAAAGACCCTGACCTGGCCTCCTCTGCACTCCCTCCAGCCTCTCCCACCTGCAGGAATGGAGCAAAGTGCCCCCACCTGCCTGCTGTGGGGGTTTACCCCAGACCTCAATCCCCCAAGATGGACCCCCGGCCCCTGTGCCAGATGCCGGACTCACAAAGGTCTCTGTCCACGCGGGGAAGTCTCAGTGCCTTGTATCTCCTCCCAGAAATTCTCCTCTTCCTCCACCTTTTCCTCCCAAACGTGCCCTGGAGAGAATGAGGGATACGTTCACTACTGCACAGTAATTTTCCACAAAGAAAGCCCAAGGCACGTCTGCCGTGCCTCCCACCCTGGGTCCCGGCACCTGGTACCCAGGCCGGCCGTGCGTTCTCTGCAGCTGCTCACAGTGGGACGCAGTCACGGCCCCCAGCCTCCCCGGGCTCCCCAGGCAGGCTCCACAGCACCCCAGAATCATCACCTGGGAGGCCGTGACAGGGCCGTCCGCCGTCCACACCCATCCCACCCCACCTCGACCTTCGTCATTTTGTTCTGATTTTTCTTTTCTTGGTTTCACTCCCTCTTCCTCCCCTTGAACACAGGCCCTTGCTCTGAGGGGCAGAATGGTGTCCTGGGCAGGTCTGGGTCTGACACCAGCTGTGCTGTTTTCCAGCCGTGTGCTCTTGAGAAGTTGTACTCCTCTCCTTGCCTCTGTTTCTCCATCAAAGAAGTGGGCAGAGCACGGTCACCTTGAAGAGTCGCTGGGAAGATGAATAATAAAACAAATACCCCGGAATGCCTGCCTACGGAATCCAGAATCGTCTGCTGGCCGGTCAGTTTCCCAGCCAGCTGAACTCACATCGCCTCGCTTCCCGCATCTCCACCGAGAGGGGAGGTGGCCGGCCCACGGTGCCAGCTTCTCCCACCTTGGAAGGGCCGTGGGTACTACAGAGTCTACAGATGTTGGAGTGGAGCTGACCCTCTACGAAGGCGGGTCCTGGGGCAAGACAGCTGGCTTCGTCTTGGCACCGTGACCTTGGGCGGCTGACGCAAACTTTCTGTGACCCGGTTTCCCCGTGGTCCTGTAGGAAATTCTAATGCCCGAACCCACGCGAAGCACTTAGTTAACAGTGCTCCACACACACAGTGACTCACTGAATGTCAGCTGTTATTATCACCGCCATCGTCATCACTGCAAAAGAGCACTGGGCAGGGAGCCTGGAGTCCCTGCAATAGCGAGAACACGAGTGTGGGGGTCAGATGGGGTTAGGTCCCAGCCCGCTCTGGCCCGTGCCAGCCATGTCACCTTTGGGCTGAGGCCACACACGCCGGAATCCGGGTCAGCTCATGATAACGTGCATGCACCCACATGTGCAGTGCGAGACTCCAGATAGAGAAGGGTCAGTGGCTCCTGCCTGTGATGCTGGGTCACAGCTCAGGAGAGTTGGAGCCACCAGGCAGTGCAGCACAGCCTCTCGGCCCGTGGGGCCTCGGTCACACAGGGCAGGAGCTTCAAGACTGTAGGTGGCCCTTTCCATCTGCTGGCTGGTCAGGAGAATGAGGAGCCACCCAGTTACCAGCGGGCGAGCATCAGGCCCCCAGCCCGGGCAGCTGGGAGAGCTGACCTGTCCTCCCTGGACTGTGTGTCTGGGAGCCACAGGCATCCTTCCTTTCGGAGGGGACCAGGCTGCCATCGGTGTTGATGAAAGTTCCTGAGAGCATCACTGGGGGGTGTCTAGAAAAAGCATCTCTCCTTGTGTTTATCAGCATCACCTTGATGGAATGCCAAGGAAATACAAAGTACTCTGAAGCGTGAGCTACTTCTCACATTACCCAATAATAACTGCTACAACTTCGATGTTTAAAAAGCAAGGGGATCATAGACGGAGGAGAAGGCAGGGCTTGAGTTATCTAGAAGGGCTTTCATGAGAGCATCTTCGGTGAGAAGGGTGATGGAAGAACCGTCAGGGGCCGCACCCGCCTCGCTGTTGAGCTTGAGAAGGGAGGGTGGGTGTGGCACGGGTCTCTGGCATCGTGCGTTCAAGCCCAGTGTCGCCCACCTGTACTGTGCGCCCAGAACCACCCAATCTCCTCTCTGAGCCTCAGTGTCCGTGTGCGGGGTGGTCCTGCCAATGGCCCTTCCTGCCATCTCCGTGGATGACACACGTGCCTGGGGGTTAGGAAGCCTAAGGCAAGGTGTCAAGGGCATCTCAGGGGTCTATGGGAGTTCAAACGGGGCACCACCTCACAGAAAGGTCAGGAGAACCCCTCAAATGAGAAGCTTGAGCTCAGTGCTGAAGACCAAGAGCAAATAGAAGCCAAGGAGAGTCCAGACTGAGGGACGGAGGTGACAAATCACGGTGCGCTTATGGCCCCACACCTGACGCAGGTGCACGGCCGGCCATCCAGCCCCGAAGCCCCCACCTGGATGCACATGGGGTGAGCAGCATGTGGGGGTGCAGCATCACTGGGGAACGTTTCTCCCATCCACTCCCCGCTGCTCCCCACCTCTCTCGGCATCACCAGGGACACCACCTCGAGCCGGCTGGCTCGCAGACTCGGGGAAGGGGAGACGGTGTCCCATGCTCGTCCTTGGAAACATGTGGAGTCCCCCACCTGTGTTTCATGAGCTTCTGGTGCCTGCACTCCTCTTAGTCCTCTGTCTTAGTCCGCTCGGGCTGCTGTAAGAAAATCCCAGAGACTGGAGGGCTACACAAGAGACTGACTTCTCACAGTCTCACGGGAAGCCCGATATCAAGGCGCTGGCAGATCTGGAGGCTGACGAGACATCTCCCAGTCTATGCATGCTCACTATGCGCTCGCATGGCAGACAGAGGGGTGTGGGTCCGGGAGGGGAGGGGTGTGGGCCCGGGAGGGGAGAGCTGTGGGTCAGGGAGGGAGGGGAGAACGAGAAAGCTGCCAGGTCTCTTCGGTAAGGGCGCTAACCCCATCCTCAGGGCACCACCCGAATGACTTCTCAGTGACCTCCCAAAGACCCCATCTCTGGAAATCATCATGCTTGGGATTAGAGTCTGAACCCATGAACTTTGCAGGGACGCAAACGCTCAGTCCCCACAGAACGTGCATGCCTGGTCTGGGTCCTGCCCTCCACCTCCTTCCCATTGTTTTTTGCTGCTTTGCTTCCACTCATCTTTTTTTAGTTTTTTTTTAAAACTTTATTTACTTATTTTGAGAGAGAGAGAGGGGGAAAACAGGGGGCAGAGACAGAAAAAAGAGAGAGAGAGAGAGTCCCAAGCAGGCTTCACACCATCAGCACAGAGCCCAACGCAGGGCTCGAACTCACGAACCATGAGATGATGACCTGAGCCGAAGTCAGATGCTCCACTGACTGAGCCACCCAGGCGCCCCTTCTGCTCATCTTAACAAGCCGTCTTGGGCACTGTCACCCAAAAGGGCCACACTGTGGCTCTAAGAAACTCTCACTGGGGGAAGCCCACCTGCGGTGGCACTTACCGAGAAGAAGTAGCGTTTCAATCAGCAGGACAGACGCGCCCACAGAGAGACTTCCTTTGGCTTTCAGTATTTAAAATTCTTTGAGGGGTCAGTCGTTAGGAATCAGATGTCACATAAGCTCTGACACCACAGGGTCTGTCCAACTGCATGACTTCAGCCAACCGAAGCTGAACTGTGGTCACTTCTCAGGAGACCCGTGTCCCACCCCCAGACCACCGTGGTCAGCTTCAGTCCATCTGCCTGGTTCCTGTGCGCATTTGAATCTGCAACTTCTGACCGCAAACTTCAGGGACACCCATCTCTGCTTGTTTTATACAGAAGGATTTTTTTTCTTTATTGTTGTTGTTTTTTAAAAAAAAAACACTTTTTTTTTATGCAATGAGTATTCTATGGGAAAACACCCCAGAAGTCCCCGAATCCCACTTCCCATTGTACACAAAGAAACACAAACACTGTGGCCAGGAAGGCAAAGGAGGTTGGCCAGCTTTCCATCGTCACTTTGCACTTAACTGAGTTACACAGAGATGCAACCAAGTAGGTACTGGTCTCTTCATTTCAAAATAGCCTGAGCCTGGTTTTGAGAAGTTGGAAGACTCGCTCAAGGTCACCAGGCTGGAGAGATTCAGAGCTTGCACGGGTCTCAGGAGTTTTGACTCTATGCCTGGTCATTTTCCAACCACACCCCAGGGGCTGCCTCCCATGTAGCAGGGGGAGCTGGAGACCCAGGGCAGCCCCAAACCACAGAGGGTTCAAGGCCACCCAGCCATCAACAATAGGGCAGTCAGCTGATGTCCAAATAATTTTCAACTCTTCCACAAGCATGCATTTTTGTTTTCCATTAGCCAATCTGGTCTAGATGAGAGATAAGGAGGCATCGTGTCTTCAAAGGAGAAAACAAAATCTTTGAGCACACAGAGTCCCCCCATTGGCAGTCAGGAGCGGCCGGGGCTCTGGGGGCGCGAAGCCAAGACACATTCAGGCACTCCGTCACCACAGGCAGGACATGAAATATCGGAGAGGAGGTTGTGACCCCCTGGGATCCCCCCAGATCTGGAGGAAGCTCTCCTCTCTGGGACAATGGTAGAAGGAGGGAATCACTCGTGCAGCCGTGGGGCTGGTTCAGGGAACGCAAGGTGATGGAGGACACAGCCTCCCCTGCAGGCAATCCCGGTCCAGCGAGGAGAAAGGCACAGAAATCAGGGATTACAGACCTCGTAAAGGTCCTGTAATAACTACTCCTCCAAAACGCGCACCCTCTCCAAGTGGTGCCGCCTCATTAAACAGACCCACCACCCACCCCGGTGAGCAAGTCCAACACCCGAGTCACACCTGAGTCCTGCATCCCTGGCATCCTCCACGTGCAAGCCGGAGGCGGCATCCTGCCAGCCTTCAGAGCAGAGTCCCACCCACAGCCAGAGGTCCCGCCCCCATGCCACCTCCAGCCCTTCAGTGACTTCCCAAAGCTCTCAGAATAAAATGGAAATCCCCCAGCACGGGTGCTCCAACATGCGCTCCCCAGGCGGGCCCAGGGCTGCCCCAGTCACTAGGCTCAGCCCCCCACACGCCTCAGCCCTTGCCGGGTCTCCTCACCACACGGGTCAGTGCCTGGGGTCTGGGTGCCCTTCCTGAGCTCTCCGATTTGCCCGACTCCTTCTGATCTACCAGACCTCCATCAATTGCCTGCTCCTCCGAGAAGCCTTCCTTGCCCCCAGCATGAAGACAATATTCACCATAGCCACTTGTTTATGTCTTGTCACACTTTTCGGGGTGTGTGTGTGTGTGTGTGTGTGTGTGTGTGTGTGTGAGTGTATCTTCCACACTAAACTACCAGCTCCTTGAGGGCAGAGCCAAAGTCTGATTTTATATTCCAGGGGTGTTTTAGGATGTTAATAGCAACAATCTTGGGACTGCAAGAGAAATCACCATGAAGTATGAGAATCTCCTCTATGCCCCCTTACCTCTACATCCTGTGTTTGGTCGCCTCCCATGACAGGAGACCCACACTCTTCTGGTCAGAAGATCCAGCCTTGGACGACTTTATTAAGAAGGTCTTCCTTATATGTCCATCTTCTGCTCACTCTGTCCCTAAGGGCTTCCCAGAATAAGCTACTTCCCTGTTCCCTCAACAGCACTCCAGATATTTGAAGACACTGGTCTGGTTCCTCCTGAGTCCACTCAAGGATAATATCTCAGGTTTTCTGACTCCTTCTCATACAACTTCCTTAGGAACTCTTAGGAACCATGGCCCCCTTCCGCTGAACCTACTATGCCTCCTTAAAATGTTCTAATCAACATTTTAACCTACCAACCCCAACACTTCTGTCATGGTCTGAGCAACATAAAGTAGAATTTTCACCTTCTTTATTCTAGATACTATACTCTTGTTGATGCAACCAAAGCATACACTGCGTTGGCAGACGTCTGGGATCAGGTTTCCCAAAAGTGGATCTGGAGGTGAGGATTTATGGGCTGGGGATCTCCTATAGGTGCTCTCCCAGGGGAAACTTGTAAGAGAGTAGAGGAAGAAACCCAGCAAGGCTGAGAAGCTCCCTGAAGAGCAGATTCAGACTGACCCTGTATGGGAACTCTTGATGCCCTCACCAGTCACCCATTGCATTGGCTAAGGAAACCCCAAGGGGTTATACCTTCACATGGCAGTTCCCTTCTCTTCCTGGGGTGGCAGGGTGGCCCCGGGAGCTCAGAAGCAGTCCCCAGAGAGAGGCACAGGTGCCACAGGTAAGAAGCAAAAGCACGTGGCAGCCGTGGGAAGGGCGGGTGGGAGCAATGTGGGCAGAGCACACAGAGGCCGCAGAGGCCCCGCCCAGTTCAGATTCCCCCAGCCACTCACCCAACCCTCAACTTAGCCTCTCAAGTTCCTCTAAGTGCTGCCTCCTGAGTCTGTTCTTGTGCCTTTTTCATTTTAATCTTTTTAATGTTTATTTATTTCTGAGAGAGAGAGATAGAGTGTGAGCAGGGGAGGGGGAGAGAGGGAGGGAGATGCCGAATCCCAAGCAGGCTCCAGGCTCTGAGCTCTCAGCTCAGAGCCGGCGGTGGGGCTTGAACTCAGGAATCACGAGATCATGACCTGAGCTGAAGTCGGACGCTTAACCGACTGAGCCACCCAGGCGCCCTCCTCTTATTCTGATTTTAAATTCCTTTCTTGAGGCCAATTAAAAAAAAAAAAAAAGGCCCTTAATATTTGGGTCAGAATTTATATAAGAGAAAGAAAACACGTGGATAAATTTAGACAAAAAAAAAATTGTTTAACTCTGGATTACAATCATCAAATTGTCAAACAAACCCCGTGCTGCAGAATCTGACAGACCTTACGTTAATTTTTAAGGTCAATGTTGAAAACAACAACTTTCTAATGAGGTAAAAAACATGTAATAATTTTCCAGGCAATTAAATGAATATCATCTGCTTTGCCTCACCCTGAATTTGTCATTTTCAACATTTCTTCTAAAGGGTAGAGTAGCTCTGTCAGACCCGATGATATTTTCCCCCAGTTGGATGGTAGCTCAGCAGTCACAGGACCACAGACATCTCGGTTCCAGCGAGGACGGAGGATGTCATCTGGTGCGAATCTCTCACCCCAAGATGAAGCATCTCAGAGAGGGAGAGGGGAGGGGACCGTCTGTCGGCCACAGAATTAGTGGCAGATCCAGGACTAGAACCCACAGACATGGCATCCCAGAGCTCTGACGACTGGAAAAGACAGTGGCCTGGTTAAGCACAGGGTTTAATGCCCCTTTGAGCCAATTCAAAAGCTCTGGGCAGGGCGTTCAGCCCTTTCATAGGCTTGTGAATCAAAAGGAAGAGGATGTCAAAACAGTGTCTGAAAAGAAGAAAGGAGCAGAAGGATTCACACTTCCCAATTTCAGAACATACACAGAGTTACAGCAATCCAGGCAGTGCGGCCCCGGCAGAAAGACAGATTATAGATCGACGGAATAGACATGAGAATCCAGAAACAAACTCTCATTTATAGTCAACTGACTCTTCACAGTGGTGTCAAGACAGGAAAACTGAGAAAGAACAATCTTTTCAGCACAGGATGCTGGGGCAACTGGGCTTTTGTGTGCTGGACGCCCCTACATCCCACATGCACAAAAATCAACAGAAAAGGATCGAGCACCTAAGTGCGAGGTCTGGAATTATAAACCCCTCAGAAGGAAATGTGGGAGTAAATCTTTGTGAGCTTAGGTAAAGCACTGTTTTCATGGATATGATAACAAAACACAGGCAATGAAAGAAAAAAAAAACCAGATAAATTGGACTTGGTCTAAATCTAAAACCTTTATGCTTCATGGGGTGTATCGTCAACAAGTTGGAAACACAGGCCACAGTCTAGGAAACAATATTTGTAAATCCTATACCCGATAAGGGATTTATAGCCAGGATATACAACACACTTGTATTCCATAGTAGAAACATACATAACCTAATTTAAAAATGGGCGAACGGTCTTGAATAGACACTTCTTCAAAGGAAATATACCAATGGCCAATAAAGCATGAAAAGATGCTCGACATCTTTGCTTATCAGGAAGGGGCAGACCAACTGCAGAATGTGACTTCCCTTTGCACCCACTAGGATGGCTGGAAACAAGATGGTGGGCAAAATCGAGTGTTGCTGAAGAGGCAAAAAACTCCCACGACCTGGTAGGTATGTGCCAGCATGCAGCTGCTGAGGGAAAGGGGTTAGCAGCCCCTCAAAATGTTAACCAGAGCTGCCAGATAACCCAGCAATGCTACCCGTACCCATCCACTCAAGAGAAATAAAAGCACACATTGTCACAAAGCTAGTGCACAAATGTTCGAGCCACATTGTTCATTGTCTGTATTCCAACAGGAGTAAGTAGAATCGGGGCGTCTGGGGGGCTCAATCAGTGGAGCATCTGACTTCCGCTCAGGTCATGATCTCACGGTTCGTGGGTTCGAGCCCTACGTTGGGCTCTGTGCTGACAGCTCAGAGCCTGGAGCCTGCCTTCAGATTCTGTGTCTCCCTCTCTCTATGCTCCTCCCCTGCTTGTGTTCCATCTCCCTCTCTCTCAAAAATAATAAATAAAAACATTCTTTTAAAAAGTGGAATCAACCCAAACGCCCAATACCTGGTGAATGGCTGAGAAAAAACGTGGTCCCTCTACAAAATGGAATATTATCCGGCAACTAAAAGGAATGGAGTTCATACACAGGCCGCTTCATGGACAAACCTTGGAAACATGATGCCAAGTGAAAGAGACAGGCATAAAAGACCACACGTTGTATGATTCCGTTGGTGTGAAATGACCAGAACTGGCAAGCCCATGCAGACCCAAGCAAGCAGATTAATAGTCGCCGAGGTCTGGGCGCAGGAGGTGCGGGGAATGAAGAGAGCTGGGCACACGGCTTCTCCTTGGAGGGATGAAAATTTTCTAAATTTGGACCATGGTGGTTGCGCCCCTTCTCAAATATACTAAAAATCATTGAACTGTACATATCAAATGGAGGAACTTTATATATGTAAATTATAACTCAATAAAGCTCTTTTTTTAAAAAGGGAAGGGACCCATTTGAACATTCACTTATTTATGAGTCAACATTCACCAAACGACTACTGGGTGCTAGGTGCCAGGGTTCAGTAATGAATCCAGCCCATCACCCGTTTCGTAAATAAAGTTTTATTGACACACAGCACTGCTCATCCATTTATGTATCGTCTGTGGTTGTTTTCCCACCGCAAGGGCAGGAATAAATAGTTGTGACAGACACCAGACAGCCCGCAGACCGGAAGGTGTTTACTATCTGTCCCTTTATAGAAAGTTCGCCAATCCCTGTAATAGAGGGTCAGGTAATGACACGTGCCGCCAGTCCAGGGAGAAAACAGGAGGCGCTGCTGTTTCAGGTACATGGAGAGGGACATGCTTCTGAGCCGGGCATGTCGGAAACCTTTATGAGAGGACGGAGCGAATCATGTGACCCTCTAGGTGACAAATATTCCAGAAGAGGGAAGAGAAAGTGGAACACTGGGAGCCAGCACAGCAATACTGTGTCCTATGGCCAAGGGGACCAGGAGGGAGTCTCACAGGAGCCGCCGTCCCCAGACGGCGGAGCCACAACACCAGCCCAAGCCAGGAGATCACCCATAATTCGAGGAACTCGTGGGCGAGCAGACACCAGAGTCCTTTCACGGTGGGACAGGAGAGATTCTAAACCAAAGGGTCACCACAAGCCATTGATGAGACGTCGCTTAGATAAAGCTGTGCTTTAAAAACAATAAGGCCAGGACACCTGGGTGGCTCAGTCAGTTAAGCATCTGAATTCCACTCATGATGTCGTGGTTTGTGAGTTCGAGCCCCGAGTCGGGCTCTGCACTGACTCTGCGGAGCCTGCTTGGGATTCTTTCTCCCTCTCCTTCTCTCTCTCTGCCCCTCCTCCACTTGCACGAGCTCACTCTCTCTCTCTCAAAATAAGTAAATAAACTTAAAATAAAATAAATAAAGCAATAATATAAAATTAAAATGCCAAGGTCATCAGCACTGGTCTCTGGCCGGTGAAAACTGTCAAGAGACCACATAAGGAGTTCTTTGGGGTGAAGGGCAGCAGTGCCCCCTGGAAGACTGAGATTGGAAATAGAAGCTATCGCTGACAGGTTGTGTGCTACAGGAGTGGATTTATTTACATATGTCCTTATTATCATGCCTTTGCCCTCCGAGACCCACCTTCCTCAGATGTGAGTGGTGGCTGTGCCCACTTCCCAATGTGAATGACTCCTCCCTGAGACGGGCACCCAGGCTTCCCCCGACTGCGCTGTCGAAGCTGAAAGGGACCGATCGCCGGGGCGAGCTGGCAGTTTACACTCGTGAAGGTCAGCTCCTCTTGGAGCGCCCAAGTCTCCGTGCTCAGCTGACAGATAAACGCCCCAAATACGGCCGTGGGCACACGCCACTGCCTAATCCAGGATGAGAAGAACAAATATCACCACTTCACAGCTGCGAGCCTCCCCAAGATTAAAGCAAGCAGATGCTCTGTAAGACACATAAAATCTCCAGTTGTGTTTGTTTGCAAGGTCAGTTTGGAGTCGACAGTGTCCAGAGTGTTTTGGAAATACTTCAGATCCCGGTTTTATTTCACGGTATGGCCAGAGCACTCCTGTGCATTCACCTAATATGGAGCCAGGAGAACAAGAAAGCCTCCATGCGGGCCTCTCACGGGCCTAAACCCGCCAGACGGCGTAACAGCGCAGGAGGCGTTCGGGGTGGTCTCTGCATCAGTGAGTGTGCAAAGATGTGCTCCCCTCCTGTGGGGCAACTGGCACCCCAGGGACCCTCACCCAAATAAGTTTGTTGCTGCTGAAAGCAAAGTCCACAGGAATTGCTCTGTCTTCTCTGCCTTGAAGGAAACTTGGGTGCTGTGGTCCCCAGAAATATCTCCCTTCGAAGACGGACGTCACGACGAATTACACCCCAGTCCAAGAGAGAATCCAATCCGACTCGGGAGCCCCCTCTCCAGGCCAGAAGCTCATCACTGGGAAGCCACCTCACCTAGAGGACTGAGCCCCCTCCTCTCACTCGCCTTCTGCAAATCCACAAATGCCCCTGGAAATCAAGAGTTCCAGGACTTGCCCAGCTCACACGTGTCCCCAGGCCCATAGCATTTTCTTTTTGTTTTTTTTTATTTCTGAGAGAGAGAGAGAGAGAGAGAGAGAGCATGAGCAGGGGAGGGTCAGAGAGAGAGAGGGAGACACAGAATCTGAAACAGGCTCCAGGCTCTGAGCTAGCTGTTAGCAGAGAGCCCAATGTGGGGCTCGAACCCACGAACTATGAGATCATGATCTGAGCCAAAGTCGGACGCTTAACCAACTGAGCCACCCAGGTGCCCTGCCCAGAACATTTTCAAAGCCAAGGAATCTTTTGTTCCAAGGAAACCTGGAGCATAATGTGTGTCGTCAGAGGGTAGAAAACAGAAAAAAAAAAAAGAGAGAGAGAGAGAGATACTCTGGATAAAGCAGGGGGTGTGGGGCTTCATCCCACCCCACCCATGCCTGTTCCTCCCACTCAACACCAGGGTCTATTGGGGGTCCAGCAGGGATCCAGAAAGCATAACCTGAAAGCACAGTCTAACCCAATTCTTTCATTTTACAGATGGGAAAACTGAGACCCAGGGAAGGGAAATGCCTCTCTCAAAAGCCATGAAAATATCAGGCCTGTGCCCTGCCTGGTCCCATTAGTGCAGAAGTTGTGGCAAATTTTCCTCTATAAAGGGACAGATGGTAAATATCTCTGGCTGTGAGGGTTGCAAATACTCAACTCTGCCCTCGTGGAGAAAAGAACACACTGACAACACATAACTAACAGGCATCACTGTGCTCCAAAAACCTTTATTTACAAAAACAAGCGTGCCCGTTGTTCATAGCCACATTATTCACAAGAGCCAAGGGTGGAGGTAACCCAAGTGTCCGTAGAAGCATGATAAACAGAGTGAGGCCTATCCATGCAATCAGCCTTAAAAAGGAAGGCCCTTCTGACACACGTGAAAGCCGGATGAACCGAGAGGAGGCCGCGTGGAGTGAAGTAAGCCAGTCGCAGAAGGACGAATCGGCGTGATCTCGCTTCGATGCAGTACCTGGAATGGCCCGATTCACAGAGACAGAAAGGTGGGCAGATACGCAGGTGTAGGAGAGACTCGGGATCAGTGTGTAGAGGGGACAGAGGGTCTGTTCTGCCAGATGAAAACATTCTCTGAAAGCAGCACAACGGTGTGAATGTGCTCAGTGCCGCTGCACAGTACACTTAAAGATGGAAGGATGATGAGTTTTATGTGGTGGGTGTTTTACGATGATTAAAAATAACAATAAGTCGAAAGATTTATGCGATCTGAAGACAAACCAGGCTCTTGACTCTTGAATGCTGAGAATAAACTGAGGGCTGATGGGGGTGGGGGGGAGGGGAAGGGGGGTGATGGGCATGGAGGAGGGCACGTGTGGGGATGAGCACTGGGTGTTATATGGAAACCAACTTGACAATAAACTATTAAAAATTAAAAAAAAATAAAGCAAAAAGGCTTTGCCTTACAAAAAATAAATAAGTAAAAATAACAATAAAAAAAAAAAACAAGCAAAGGGATCTGCCGATCCCTGGGGCCACCGTTCGAGCTACTTAACTTAGGACAGAGGTGATCAGACCACAGGGGAGGAGATCGCAGCTGCTCAGGCTGGGGGGTAGCCGTCAACCCCTAACGTGACTGCCATCCATTGAATGGAGAAGTCGGCTGTGGGTTGGGTACAGTCAGACAGTCACGTACCATCCTGGAGCCACCTGCGTTCAGTCACCCGAGGCCACAGCCAGGTTAAACCCGGCAGTTTCCACAGGGAGGAACGGGGTAGGGATGGGAGGGAACATGATGCAGGCTTGATGTCAGTCTAACGAGGGTTTACGTCTGGGAATGTATGGGCTGCGTGCGTTCGGGCAAGGATTTAGTTCTCTGAGCCTCGGTTTCCCCACCTATAAAATATCTTCTGTATCATACAATCTCTTCAATTAAAAAATAAAACCTGCTGTGCCAGGTTAGGCTAACATTTAGGGGCGCCTGGGTGGTTCGGTCCATTAAGCGTCTGCCTCTTGGTTTCCTCAGGTCATGATCTCACGGTTCGGGTGCTTGAGCCCCACTTCTGGCTCTGCTCTGACAGTGTAGAACCTGCTTGGGATTCTTTCTCTCTCCTTCTTTCTCTGCCCCTCCCCCACCAACACTGTCTCTGTCTCTCTCAAAATAAATAAATAAACTTTTAAAAAATAATAATAAAACCAGCTCTGCCAGGTTAGTCAAACATTTATTTTAGAAAAATATGTGCAAAGGAAAAAAAATGTGCAAAGAACTTACCATATGATAAAAATGCATTAAGTCCTTTCTGTTTCTGGACCTTAAATTAGCAATAGCTGAAAAAGTAAAGGGCTCCCTGAAGGGAAAGAGAAAAACATTTAATTCTTAGGGAAAAAGATGAGAAAGAAATCCAGCTCAGAGAAGAGGTGGGTCAAAGGAGAGAGAGTTTTAGTTTAAAAATATGCTTGCTTCCCTTGTAGGATGGACTGAATGTTTGGGTTGGGTCCTCTCCACATCCTGCGTTGAAGCCCTAACCCCCAGAGGGATGGCATTTGGAGGTGGGACTTTTTGGAAATTAGCTGGTTAAAGGTACATGAGGTATTGAAGAGTGAGTCCGTCGAGACTGGATTAGTGGCCTTCTAAAAAGCAGGAGAGAGAGAAAGTGCTCCCTCTCCACCTGCGTGAAGAGACTGCAGGAAGGGGGTCCTCCACCCACCAGAAAGAGCAGAATAAGACACCTTCCCAGACCCAGAGTTTAAAAGACACTAACATAGGGGTGCCTGGGTGGCTTAGTCGGTTGGGCGTCTGACTTTCGCTCGCGGTTCGTGTGTTCGAGCCCCGTGTCGGGCTCTGTGCTGACTGCCAGCTCAGAGCCTGGAGCCTGTTTCAGTCTGTGACTCCCTCTCTCTCTGACCCTCCCCTGCTCACGCTGTCTCTCTCTCTCCTAGAAATAAATAAAAACATTAAAAAAAAAAAAGACACTAACATATTTTCACGGCCAGTTCCAGGGCCCCTGGTTTATTTCAGTTCCCCTTGAGCTACAGGTAAGGGGTGGGCAGACACGGAAAGCAGGGGGCTTCGGGGCATCTCTGCCATGAGCCAAGCTGCTGGGGAGATGGAAGCTGCTAGAACTGAAGTATGTCAGGCCGGGTTTCCCCAGGAGCAGGCCCAGTAGGAGAGAGGGGACTGGGAGGAAGAGACAGTGACCACGAAAAGGTTTTCTATGAAGTCAGTTACCATGGAGGGCAGGCAACTGGCGCGGGATTCTCCTGGAGAACTCGGGGCGCCACGCCCCGTTTTAGGCTCTGGGGTGTACCGGTGAGGAGGACAGATACTCCCAGCCCCCATGGAGCTTAGAATGCGAGTGACAGACCTGGCCAGACAATGGCCGCGTGATCCCACAAATAAACCTGCAGCTACAGCCCTGATGAGTGCCAGCAAGGAGAAGCGGGTAGAGCGAGGGAAAGAACAGCACTACTAATAAAGGCCAGAGGTGTGCAGCCTTACCCGGCCCTGGCGCTGCTACCCTAAGAACCAGGTGCTCATACCATCCACATTTCAAAACAGAAGCACAGACAGGGTAGGTAAACTGCTCCCTTCCAAGCTCACCCAGACGAAGGGGTAGGGGAGGGATTCATCAAACCCAGAGAGGCTTACTGACATTTGAGCAGAGAACAGAAGGAAGAGAAGTTAACTGAGTAGAACCCCAGGGGGCAGAGACACATTCCAGGCAGGGGAGAGTAAGGGCAAAGGCCCTGTGGCAGCCACCAATGTAGGAGAGAAGTGCTATGCTGATCTAAGATTTGAATATTGAGCCAATGAAACAAAATGATTGGGCCCTTGCTCCTGATCCTGCACCCCCAGCAACCAGGGGTCTCTGCTGGCTCTCACATCATTGCCCTGTGAGATATCAGGAGTTCGTCCATCCATCTACCCTACAAGGGCCAAGGTCCTTATGTGTTTTAGTGAGAGAGAGAATACGTATGTTCTCTTATTTTACTTTGGAATTGCAAAGCCTATCACAAGCCTTACAGATAGGAAGTCTTATTGGAAAAGGGCATTTTTTTTTTAGTAGTTTATTGTCAAGTTGGTTTCCATATAACACCCAGTGCTCATCCCCACAAGTGCCCTCCTCCATGCCCATCACCCCCCTTCCCCCCCCCCCCCCCCTTTGTTCTCAGCATTCAAGAGTCTCTCATGGTTTGCCTCCCTCCCTCTCCCCCACCATTTCTCCCCTTCTTCTCCCCCACGGTCCTCCGTTAAGTTCCTCCTAATCCTCCTATACGTGCAAACATATGGTATCTGTCCTTCTCTGCCTGACTTATGTCGCTCAGCATAACACCCTCAAGGTCCATCCAAGCTGCTACACGTGGCCAGTTTTCATTCTTTCTCATTGCCATGTAGTATTCCATCGTATAGATAAACCACATCTTCTTGATCCGTTCGTCCGTGGATGGACACTCAGGCCCTTTCCATGTTTTGGCTATTGTTGAGAGTGCTGCTATGAACATTGGGGTACATGTGCCCCTGTGCATCAGCACCCCTCTATCCCTTGGGTAAATTCCTAGCAGTGCTATTGTTGGGTCCTAGGGGAGTTCTATTGTTAATTTTTTGAGGAACCTCCACACCATTTTCCAGAGGGGCTGCACCAGTTTACATTCCCACCAACAGGGTAGGAGGGTGCCCGTTTCTCCACATCCTCGCCAGCATCCAGTGTCCTCCGATTTGCTCATTTTGGTCACTGTGACTGGCATGAGGTGGTATCTCAGTGTGGTTTTAATTGTATTTCCCTGATGAGGAGGGACGCTGAGCATCGTTTCATGTGTCTGTTGGCCATCTGGATGTCCTCTTTGGAGACGTGTCTGTTCATATCTTCTGCCCATTTCTTCACTGGATTGTTTGTTTTTTCGGGTATGGAGTTTGGTGAGTTCCTTATAGATTTTTGGATACTAGTCTTTTACCTGATATGTCATTTGCAACTATCTTTTCCCATTGCATCAGTTGCCTATTAGTTTTATGGATTGTTTCCTTTGCCGTGCAGAAGCTCTTTATCTTGATAAGGTCCCAATAGCTCATTTTTGCTCTTTATTCCCTTGCCTTTGCGGATACGTCAAGTAAGAAATTGCTGCAGTGGAGGTCAAGGAGGTTGTTTCCTGCTTTCTCCTCTAGGATTTTGATGGTTTCCTGTCTCACATTAAGGTTCTTTGTCCATTTTGAGTTTATTTTGTGTATGGTGTGAGAAGATGATCTAGTTTCATTCTCCTGCATGTTGCTGTCCAGTTCTCCCAGCACCATCTGTTAAAGAGGCTGTCTTTTGTCCATTGGATGCTCTTCCCCACTTTGTCAAAGATTAGTTGGCCGTACATTTGTGGGTCCAATTCTGAGTTCTCTATTCTATTCCATTGGTCTATGTGTCTGTTTTTGTGCCAATACCATACTGTCTTGACGATGACAGCTTTGTAGTAGGGGCTAAGGTTTGAGATGGTGATGCCTTCCATTTTGGTTTTCTTCTTTAATAGTCCTTTTGCTATTTGGGGTCTTTTGTGGTTTGATACAAATTTTAGGATAGTTTGTTCTAGTTTTGAGAAAAATGCTGGTGCAATTTTGATTGGGATTGAATTGAATGTGTAGATTGCTTTGGGTAGTAATGACATTTTAACTATATTTATTTTTCAATCCATGAGCATGGAATGCTTTTCCATTTCTTTGTGTCTTCTTCAATTTCCTTCATAAGTTTTCTATAGTTTTCATCATACAGATCTCTTATATCTTTTGTTAGGTTTATTCCTAGGTATTTTATGGGTTTTTTGTGCAATTGTGAATGGAATCAGTTTTTTGATTTCTCTTTCTGTTGCTTCATTGTTGGTGTATAAAAATGCCACCGATTTCTGTATGTTGATTTTGTATCCTGCAACTTTGCTGAATTCCTGGATCAGTTCTAGTAGGCTTCTGGTGGAGTCTGTCGGGTTTTCTATGTAGAGTATCATGTCATCTGCGAAAAGTGAGAGTTTGACTTCTTCTTTGCCAATTGTGATGCCTTTTATTTCCTTTTGTTGTCTGATGGCTGATGCTGGGACTTCCCGCACTATGTTAAACAGCAGTGGTGAGAGTGGACATCCCTGTCGNCCTGTACGTTGATTTTGTACCCTGCAACTTGGCTGAATTCTCGGATCAGTTCTAATAGGCTTCTGGTGGAGTCTGTCGTGTTTTCTATGTAGAGTATCATGTCGTCTGTGAAAAGTGAAAGAGTGACTTCCTCTTTGCCAATTCTGATGCCTTTGATTTCCTTTTGCTGTCTGATGGCTGATGCTAGGACTTCCAGCACTATGTTAAACAGCAGTGGTGAGAGTGGACATCCCTGTCGTGTTCCTGATCTCAGGGGGAAAGCTCTCAGTTTTCCCCATTGAGGATGATGTTAGCTGAGTGCTTTTCATAGATGACTTTTATGATGTTTAAGTAGGTTCCTTCTATCCCAACTGTCTCTAGGGTCTTTATTAAGAAGGGATGCTGTATTTTGTCAAATGCTTTTTCTGCTGAGTAAATGGGTGACGCCTTCTGTTGCCCACAGAGTGGACAGTGATAGTGGATGGACCATGTGAATAATGTGGCCCCTAATACGGCTCCACCAGCTTCCCCATCACTTCCCTTAAGGAGCTCATGGTTGAGGAGTGGGTAAGCTTTATGAGAATAAAATGCCACATGGTGCCCAGAACTGGATCCTGAAACAGAAAAGGGACATTAATGGAGAAACTAGAATATCCAATAAAGTCTGTACTTTAATTAATGACAATGCTGGTTCCTTGTCCTGACACATGTACCAGGGAAATATAAGATGAGAACACTGGAGGGGAACACTGGAGGGAAGGAAACTGGATGGGAGGTTTACAGGATTTCCATTCATCCAAAAATAATCCAAAATAGTCTCCCTCTCTCTCTGTCCCTTGCTTGTTCATGCTCTCTCTCTCTCTCTCTCTCTCTCAAAATATAAATAAACATTTAAAAAAATTTTAAAGGGGTGCCTGAGTAACTCAGTCGGTGGAGCGTCCGACTTCAGCTCAGGTCATGATATCATGGTTCGTGAGTTCGAGCCCCACGTCAGGCTCTGTGCTGACAGCTCAGAGCCTGGAGCTGCTTTGGAGTCTGTGTCTCCGTCTCTCTCTGACCCTCCCCTGCTCATGCTCTGTCTGTCTAAAAAAAATAGGTAAACATTTAAAAAATCAAAAATAGGGGCGCCTGGGTGGCTTAGTCGGTTAAGCGTCCGACTTTCGCTTAGGTCATGATCTCGCGGTTCGTGGGTTCGAGCCCCGCGTCGGGCTCTGTGCTGACTGCCAGCTCAGAGCCTGGAACCTGTTTCAGATTCTGTGTCTCCCTCTCTCTCTGACTCTCCCCTGCTCACGCTGTCTCTCTCTCTCTCTCTCCTAGAAATAAATAAAAATATTAAAAAAAATAATAAAAAAATCAAAAAATCAAAAATCAAAAATAATCCAAAATAAAAAATGTATTTCCCAAAGCTGTGAGATTATTGGGAGAATTTCAATGTGGGGGAGTCGATACTATTAAGGATCACTGGTTACTTTTGAGGCATGATCATTGTATTAAGGTTCTGCTTCTCATTAAGCTCTTATCTGTTAGAAAGACTTACTAAAGTATTTGCTGATGCAATTATTTCTCTCCAGATAATCCCCAGTGGGAGAAGGTGGGGTGCATTGAGAGGGGGCTGGCTGTGAGTTAACAATTATTGTAGCTGAAATGGGGATGGGGGATTCATCTTTTGTGTGGTTTGAAATTTCCTATGATAAAAACAAAAACTTTTAATGACTATTAAACAAATAGAGTCTATTGGATAAATAATAAAAGTGAGATTGCTGGATCACACCGTGGTTCACAAAGTCAGAATCTCGGAGAGACATCTGCACTCCCGTGTTCAGTGCAGAGTTATTGACAATAACCGAGACGTGGGAACCCCTAAGTGTCCATCAACAGACCTTCATAAGGAACATGCAGAAAGAAGTTTTCTATACACTTCATGGAATATTATTTGGCCTTAAAAACGAAGCCGATCCTGGGGCACCTGGGTGGCTTAGTCAGGTAAGCGTCCAACTTTGGCTCCGGTCATGATCTCATGGTTCATGGGTTCGAGCCCCACGTTGGGCTCTGTGCTGACAGCTCAGAGCTTGTAGCTGCTTCGGATTCTGTGTCTCCCTCTTTCTCTGTCCCTCCCCAGTGCACACTCCATCTCTCTCTCTCTCTCTCTCTCTCTCTCTCTCTCTCTCTCTCTCTCTCAAAAACCAATAAACTCTTGGGGCACCTGGGTGGCTCAGTCGGTTGAGTGTCCATCTCATGGTTCGTGGGTTCGAGCCCCACATTGGGCTCTGCTGACAGCTCAGAGCCTGAGCCTGCTTTGAATTCTGTCTCCATCTCTCTCGGTCCCTCCCTCCCCTGCTCATTCTCTGTCTCTCTCTGTCTCTCAAAAATAAATAAACATTTAAAAAAAATAAAAATAAATGTTTAAAAAAATTCTTCAAAAAGAAGACAAGCCTGCCTCCTAGCAACATGGATAAACTTGGTGGACACAACATCACTTACATGAGGATCTAAAATAGCCAAGCTCCTACAGGCAAGCAGAGAACGGTGGTCGCCTGGACACTGCGAGGGGGAAAGTGGGAGTCATGTAACAGGCATAAAGTTTCAATTCAGCAAGACGAGTAAGTGGTACCTGTAGACAGCAAAGCTGTATCCTGACCTTAGACAGCTGTGAAGAGGGCAGAGCTCATGTTCACTGTTCTGACCAAGTAAAGTAGACTCAAGTACATAAAACTGGAACCCTAGACCCGCGGTGTCAAGGTGCAAAGTCTAGTTTATTGGCTACGATTTTTAACCTTCCCGAGGCCTGGTTTCCTCCTGTGCAGAACAGAGTCGTTGCAACAGGGCCCTCTGGGGCCCTGCGGGGAGTAAGTCATGGCCTGGCGTGCGCCCAGAGCTCAACGGATATTAGCTCCTGTTCCTAAAGTGAGCGTGGGGCTAAGTTTTAGTGCTGTGCCATTGCACTCATTATGTTCATCCGGGAAGTCTCTGTGGAGTTCCTATTCCGGGAAGGGGAAAGCCGTGGGGAAGTGCTGGCTGAGGGCATGTTAATAAAAGTCGGTGTGAGAGCAGCGGAGACCCATGGCGAGGGAGGCGCTCCGAAGGAGCCGGCGGAGGAGAAGAGGAGACCAGAACCCGGGGCTGGAGGCTTGGAGGCCACATGTCCTTCGAGGACAGAAGAGGGAAGTGAAGGAACAGGACAGAGCGGGAAGGAGGGGGCAGAAGAGACACTTGGGTGGGCTTTTGTCCCCTGGGGAGACTGGAGAAGGAGCAGAGGCCAGAGGTCCAGCCTGAGAGGAAAGAAAGACAGGCCGGGGAGCTCTGGGGGATGACAAGCCAGCCGGCGGCGGACAGGGACAGCCAGGCCCGGGTGCTCCAGAAAGGCTGTGGGGCCAGCGGGCTGCAGAAGGGCTTCTGTCCATAGGGCGCGGGCTGCAGGCCGAGCTGAGGATGGGGACGCAGGCGGTCGGCGGGACTCCTCACCAGCTGCACTGGGCCTGGAGACAGACAGCAGCGGTCCGGGTGTGCAGGGTCAAAGCAAAGCCCGAAGGTGGTAGAAAGAGGGTGGCCAGCAGCAGAGGCCCCGGGTGAGAGAGGGCCGGAGACGGCAAGGGCCAGCATCTGGGGACGGCCTGGCTGCAGGTGAGGACGGACAAATCGCTGCACCCCGTGGGGCTGCCCTTTCCTCCTGTGAGCAGGAAATAAGTGAAAGAAAGGAATCTGCCACTTAAAGAAAAAAACAAGGTTTGCGAGCCGCTGCTTTCAGTGTCGTGCATCACTTCAGGCTTCATCTCATCTGTTCACCCCCCTCTGCCAGCATCACCGGGTGGGGCAGGACAGGGCAGCCGACGTGTCATCAGGTGTTGCTATCGGCCGGTGGGCTCAGAAACTGGACGGCTTGCTTTCGAATCACTGCTGTGTGACTTGGAGCAAACTACTTAACCCTTCTGTGCCTACCCCTATGCGTGTGATTTGCAAGCTATTGCCCTGCAGCCCTGCAGCAGAGGAGACGGACATCTGGCCGGGCCCTGAGACACTTGAGCTGAAACCTGAGGGACAGGAAGACAGGGAAAGAGCCTGCCCGACACGGAGAAGAACGAACTCCCTAACCTGAGACCTGAGGGGGACCCGTGTACCTGCAGCAGGTGAGTGAGGGCAGGGGATGCTTCAGTCGGCTTCGCTGTGTAACAAATCAGCCGAAAGCATAGTGGCTTCAGACCATGATGCTCTAATACTTGTCCTGACCCCGTGGGGTGGCCGGGCAACTCCTCCTCTGGTGTCACCTGCCGACGCACCTGCAGTCACGTTCCGCCACATCCCAAGGCTGGGACGTCCGAGGCGGCACCACTCAGGTCTGGCAGCCGGCGCGCTGTTGGCTGGAACGCCTCAGTTCTCTCCGTGGGGCACAGCCCTGGAGCACCACCGGCCTTGCCGGCCTGCCTTCCACCGCCCTCTCCTCTGCATCTGACCCTCAGGACACATAGCGCAGAGGGGGCGTCTCAGGAATACCAGGGGCAGCCCTTCAAATGCAGCCCCTCAGACCGCTTGCCTGTTTAGCACAAATCTGTGCGCCAGAATGCAGAGATCCACGGTGGCACCACAGCGAAGCCGCGAGGAGACCTCTCTCTTCGGGGCCAGGACTGGTGCTGGGGGCAGGAGACACCCCACGGCACCACGTCTGGCAGCCCTCAAGCATCCTGGCCCCTGAGATGATCCCACTTTGTGGCCGTTTGAGCCCCTCTGAGACCAGCCTGCAGTAAATAAGCTGTTTAGACAGAGGAGGAAAAGGAGCGGGGTGTGGAAGTGACAATGTCTAAGAGGAACTACAGGCCAGGACAAAGGACTTCAGTTTGGCAACAGTCATGTCACCTCTCTGACCCTCAGGCTTCTCTTCTCTAAAACGGGAGAACAAACAAGAGAGGGGGCGTGTTTGGTGCACCTCAAAGTACTGTGTGTGTGTTAAGCATCCTCTGCACTGAGCCTGTGAAGAGAGGATTTCACCCCAGGTACTTTGTGGATTGGGAGGCTTCGGTCTACCGACACACACCACAGTCACACCCCTGTCACTCTGCAGAGCCACAGGAGGAAAAACAAAACAAAACAAAACAAAAAAAAAAACAAACACGACTCTGAGAAACAAGAGGCTGCAGCATCCCAGCCTGAGAACTTGGGTTTGTTTGTGTCTTTAGGGGATGGAGGGGAAATCTCTCCTTCTGTGCACACTTTGCAAAGCGAGCAGGAAAATCTCCCGGCAGCACCGCTCGGGAATTTTCACCGAAGAGCTCGACGAAACACGTCAGCGGCAAAGTAACAATTTCTATTGTTCTGAGTCGCCACGACGCCTCTTTTATTGATGTCATAAAGTAGGTATTTATGAGATGAGGTTATTAAGATCAATAGAAGAAATGGAACGCCTAATTCTGCCTTTTTCAGAGCAGCACGGAGCCTTTTGCTGGCACAATCCCAATGAATAAAGGGACCGGGGCGCTGTCACTTAGGCCTAATCCCAAAGCAAAGAGCTCACCCTATTAACAGTGACTCACTTTTTACATGCTTCTTGGAGTCCAAAATACTCTTGGCCCTGAGTAGCCTTTATTGAAATTAAAAGTGCAGGCTGGAATTCATCGTGCAACTGGATTTGCCACATTTATAACCTGGTTGCCTCCCCAGTCTTACCATTCAGCAGCAGAAGAAAAAAATAAAAATAACAGAGAGGGGAAAGAGCTCTCTGTTTTTAAAGTTGTTTGGAAACATGAATCGGTTCACCTAATACCACTTTCAAGGGGGAAACGTTCCAGTGCAGGGAATGACTGCCAGCTCCTGGATGGACACCAGTGGCCGAGGGAAGCCAGGGCATCCGCTGAGCCCCCTCGGTTCCTGAGTGAGTGTGCTGTTGATCTGTTTTTGCGCCAGAACAAATGCTTCTGGGGACAGCAATCAAATGTCGTTATTTAGAGGACGCCTGCCCACCCTGATATAACAGCACGGGCACATATTTGCCGAGCTTGTTTTCTGAGGAAGAAAGCAGTCCAGAAACTTGTGCTTGGCATATTTGCTCAAATTAAAGCGACCCAGTAAATTGGGAGCAGAGTGAGCACGCTCTCTGTGGCAGCTTCTGGAACCCGATGTGGTCCTGTCCCAGCTCCCGTGGAGTGGCTCACGTCCGGCAGAAGTGGGAAGGATGAGAATGGGGCACCCACAGTCACCAGCATGTGGGCTCCACAGTCCTAGACGGAATCCCAGCAGGGCCAGTCCTGACTTAGTGGTGACGGCCTGTGAGACCCCAGTCGTCAGGCCGTCCCGTCCCAGCCTTCTCTCTGCCCTCATTCTCCACATACCCTACAAGCAGTTCAGTCTTTCTTTTTCAGCCCTGTGATTTCTGTCCCCTTGGCCTTCATTCATAGGGACCGCCTCCAAGCCTCCTTTCCCTCTCACTCAAATGCCCATATCTTGTCCCTAGATTCATCAGCGTCCTTAACAACAATGGGATCCTCACATAACGTAATGTCAACCTCCTGCACAGGTGCAGTCCTGGGCATCAGGAACACAATGGGGCGAGGGGATCCCCTCGTGACCCTCAGGACCCCAGTCCCTCCCTGCAAACAAGACAGTGCCAACAGACGTGGACAGTGAGGACAGACAGAAAATCACAGAGCACACAGGGATTCCAGAACAAGAAGAGGGTGTGCCCATCAACCCAGCTCTGCTGGTTACCGGCCATTTCCTGCTCTTGGTACCACATCTTTTACACAGACATCTGCAATGCAAGCCCGACGCAGGCATTTTCAAGTGTAAGTGGTCTAAATGCCTGAAGCAATGGGTCACTCCTTAACGATGTGGCCGGGTCCTGTGGCAGGTGCTCTGAGCACAAGGTGAGATCCGAGCAAACAGATGTCCAGAGCTAGGAGGGATGTAGACAGTTAAGCCTTCACTCCTGCTTATCTCACAGATATGAAGACACGATGACCAGAAGTAAAGCCACTCAGCCAATCTCAGGACAAACCAGGGCCAGAGTTCACTCATTCATTCACCAGACCTATATGGGGTGTATCTTCTTAGGCCACCCTGCTGGATGCTTGGGACAGAAATGTGAATAAGACACCACCCCCTGCCCCCAGAAACTCACCATCTGTCCAGCAGAGCATGGAATTGTCCCCAGGGGGTGAGAATTACCGACCATCAAATCCAAAAAGCCCAAATTCAAAGGCAGGTAGAAGACACAAAGAAAGCCAACATGGTGCATCCTGAATTAGGATAAGACAAGTATGCAGCCTAACAATCATCCCCATGACCCGGCACACTCACCCCATGCTTCTGGCTGGCAGGCGAGGCTCAGCTTTACACAACCACTCACCAAGGTGCCACCACCTTGAGGCTACCCTTCCTTGGGAGCACTTCTTGGGAGTACTTCATGCTCCCTTGGGATTGAGAGCAGTGACCCCATTACCACCACAGGATGCTTCCTTCCATACACAACAAAGGGCTTTGTAACTAGTCTCTCACTGGACCCCTCCAAAGCCCTGATAGGTGGGGTTATTACTCAAGAGCCCTCGCTTACCAGAAATACTCAGAGAAAAGATCACATGACTGACTAGTGGCAGACTTAATGGTCCCACTCTGCTCTCAGACGTCTAAGTAAAATACTTGTGCCATTCTCCAAACCTCCAAAATAAATTGTGAACATGAGGATTCGTGTGGGCTAGAAAAGAAAACGCGTGTGATCTCCTGGTCATGCATTCACTCATTCACCGGAGAAAGAATGCCAGGCACTTTATGTGTAAACAAGCCAACAATAGAAAACAGTAATAATGTACAGATTCAGATTCAGGAACATCACAATTCTCAATTCGCAGAAGAAAAAGCTCAGAGGCTCATGGCCACCCAGGTCAGAGTAGCGCACTAGCTGTGTGTGGAACCTGAGATCTGCCTGGATATTGTGCATTTGAATTTCTAGACCCCTACTGACACTTCATGTTTACTGATATCGCAACTCTAGCCAGAGAGAGGGGAGGAGGAGTTACCACCATGGACAGCTGCCACGCCTTACTCCATACCAGATATATGCCAAGGGTTGATAGGTTTTGTCTTAATGTTTATTTTTTTTTTTTTTGAGAAAGAAAGATAGAGCATGAGCAGGGGAGGGTCAGAGAGAGAGGGGGACACAGAATCCAAAGCAGGCTCCAGGCTCTGAGCTGTCAGCACAGAGCCCGACGCAGGGCTCGAACTCATGGACTGAGGGATTATGACCTGAGCCAAAGTCGGACGCTTAACTGACTGAGCCAACCAGGTGCCCCTCGAAGGTTGATGCTTTTAACAACTCTGGGTACATACTATCAAACCCACTCATGGATTTTAAGTGTACACTCATCTAAGTGCACAATCCAGTGATATTTAGATGTTCAGAGCTGTACAACCACCATCACAATCTAATTGGAGACCACGTGCATCAACCCAGAAAGGTCCCTTCATCCCCTTTGCAATCACTGCTTCCCCACCCCCTACCGCCTCTCCCCACCGACCACTAATCTCTCTGGATGTCCCTGTTCTGCATGTTTCGTGTGAATGGAATCATAGCACATGTGGTCTTCTGTGACTCGCTTCTCTCACTCCAGGTTACAGGTGACAAATGAGTCAACAGGTGAATGTGATCTGAAGGGACACCCCTAAAACAAAGCTCCAAAATCACCAGGGAGGGGGAAGCATTTTCTTGGAGTTTCTCCCATTTCTGTGGTTATTTTTTCTTTTAAAAACAAAGCGTGGTCCCTCTAACTCCTCTTACTACCTTTGTTACCTGCATCCTGGTTTTAAAGCCTATGCTTCTGCGGCATGTATCAAGACTCTGTTCCTTCCATTCCTTTTGATTGCCAAATAATATTCCACGGGTGGATACGCCATGTCGTTTGTGCTGGCCATTTAGTTTGGATCCACTTCAGAGGTATGGTGCTGTGAACATTCATGGGCAAGTGTTTGTGTAGACATATGTTTTTACTTCTCCTGAATAGATATCTAGCAGTGGGATTGCTGGCTGGTATGATACGTTTCTGTTTTTTTAATAAATGGCCACAGTATTTTTATATTCCTACCAGCAATGGAGGAGGGGTTTTGTTTCTCCACACCTTTACTCACACTTATTCGCCTGTCTTTTCTAGAATGGCCACGTGATTTGTGTCATGAATTAACTTGTGAATCTGACACATACCCCACAGGCAGGCTGTCATCACTCCCATTTGACAGATGGGAAAACCGAGGCTCATGAAGAGGAAAGCAAGTTGCCCAAGGTCCCAAGGCTGGTAAGGAGCAGTGTTAGATTCAGGGCCACATCTGCCTGTCACTGAGACAGGTCTGCCCCTCCCCACCCTCCTCTCCCGCCCTGCACGGCATGAGGCACCGCCCTGGCCTTTCTACATCCTCCATCCGTTAACCCCAACACCAACTGCAAAGTAGCACCTCTGCAGCCTCAAAGGGCTCACACACTTGTATAACGACATGCGTCACACACATAATCCTTGCAGCTCGTCTCTTACTGAGGAAACTGAGATTCAGGAGAAGTAACCATCTACCCAGGGACTGGCCAACATCTTCTGCAAGAATGAGATAGTAAATGTTGTGGGCTTTGCGGGCTAGACAGCCCCCGTGCCAGATATTCCACTCTGGTCTTCGTAGTGCGCACACACGGGTGTGTGCGTGCACGCACGCAGCCCGGTGCCCGTCCAACCTTGCGAACTAACACAGGCAGCCGGCCAGGCTTGGCCCACAGGCCAAACCCTGACTTACCCAGTGTCGCGCAGCTAGGGAGCAGATGAGTCAGGATTTGAAGCCGGTCAGCCTGACATTTTGGAGCCTGTGTTCTCTTTGCCCCTTGCTGTCTGGTACACACCCGCCTCCCATGTTGATTTCAGGACACTCTCTCCAGTTTGGGCTCATGTCTGATCCCTCTCCATTACTGCTCCTGACTGATAGGAGCCATTAAGTACTATATACAGTTCACCCACTAGCAATTCCTTGTGCCCCAGGCCCATGCAGTGTAACAGGAGCCCAAGCGCTGGCACCAGATACCTGCTTCAGGTCCCAGCTCCATGCTGTGGGCCCTTCTCTGAGCCTCCCTGTTCTGATCTGTAAAATGGGGGCACCGCGGGTCGGTTTTGATAACTAAATGCCTTAGTATAAGCACATCGCTTTCCAACAGGGCCTGTCACAAAGTAGGCTCTCAGTAATTGATTGCCACCGCCATGCAGCCCCCGCCCTCAAGGAAATGGAATTAATTTCATATCTGCACATTATTCAGTCTCTCACTGGGGAGAACAAAAAATGCATTGCGGTTAAAAGTTCCTATATAATTATTGCTGGCTGCACCGGGTGGTGCCAAATAGTTTTGCAGAAAGCAGAGCAGCCCTGAGGACAAACTGTAATATGGCAGTAGTAATAATAATGATAATAATAATAATAACAATAATAATAATAGTTTCCATTTATTAGGCACTTAGTAAAGCAACATGATAAGTGCTTTGCAAACATGCTCTCATAATAGGTAGCATCTGGACAGCCTTTCTCTTTTTTTAGTGTTTTATTTTTTAATGTTTACTTATTTTTCAGACAGAGAGAGCATAAGTGAGGGAGGGTCAGAGAGAGAGGGAGACACAGGACCTGAAACAGGATCCAGGCTCTGAGCTGTCAGCACAGAGCCCGATGCGGGGCTCGAGCCCACGAACGGTGAGATCATGACCCGAGCCGAAGTTGGACTCTTAGCCGACTAAGCCTCCCAGGCGCCCCTGGACAGCCCTTTTGAACTAAGAACGCATTTTCCTGAGTTCTCACTCACATGGGCCTCCCATCCATCATGAGAGTGGCTTCCCCGTCCTCTATAGTTTACAGACCAGGAGGCCCAAGTGACTCCCCTGAGTTGCCGTGTAGAAGCGGCCGGGTTGGACCCTTACCCAGAACTCTGAAGTCCAGAGCCGGCTCCCTTCCCTCCCCGCGCCCCAGGCTTCCCCCATCTTTGCCAGGGCTCCATCCCAGGGTCCTCCATGCTCTCCCTGTGGCTGCAGGAAACATGTACCAGCATCATTCATGCTCGCTCTGACGGACTTACCTCTCCCATGGAGCTGCCTGCTTTAACAGATCAAGGGGAGGGGCGCCCGGCGGCTCCGTCGGTTAAGCGTCCGACTTTGGCTCAGGTCATGATCTTGCCGTTCATGACTTCAAGCCCCCCGTTGGACTCTGTGCTGACAGCTCAGAGCCTGGATCCTGCTTCGGATTCTGTGTCTCCCTCTCTCTCTCTGCTCCTCCCCCACTTCTCAAAAATAAATAAATATTTTAAAATTTTTAATAAAATAAAAGATCAAGGGGAGGGGCAAAGCTTAACCTAACGTGGGCCCTCCTGTGTTAGGACCTCCGAAGGACCGTGCCCAAGTCCCCAGTGTCCATCCGTCCTGTGACTTGCAACTGCAGAGTCACCCGTGCTGTGGAAGTCGAATCCCAGTGTGGCCCTTACAAGGCGGAGATGCCTGAGCAGTGGCTCCAGTGCCAGACAGTTCTTGTAAGTCTGCGCTCTGGGGAAGCCAAAGGACAGCAGATGATTCCTGTCTCCCCAGGCAGCTCCTCGCTGGGGTTGGAGGAGTGCACCTTGTCCTGCTTTCTCCTGCTCCGCAACAGCCTCGGGGCGGATGGCCGTCACCCTTCTCCCTCACTGGGGTCTCTGAAGCCTCCATGGATTTCGTCCCTGGTGGCATTTCCAGCATCCTTCAGGAGCAGCCACAGTCTCCCCTGACCACTCTTGCCGCTGGCTGCTTTGGGAGGATACAGACCAGGCTTGGCCACGTGCTGTCCCGGAGGAGAGCAGACCCCTCCCCTGTAAAGTGGAAATGACAGTACTCATGGCGTGGCCATGGCACTTGTGGGCAGTCGATGCAGTGGGGTCTAGACAAGGATTGTGACCCGTGGCTTTCCTGGGACCCTGGCACCAGGCACCGTGACCCGCTGTCCTTCCCCTCACCGTGTGCCTCTAAGCACATTCTCACACCCTGGATGATATGAATTGTGACTAAATGAAATCACAGCCTTTCTGCACAGCTGGTGGGAACGCACACTGGTGCAGCCACTCTGGGAAACAGTGTGGAGGTTCCTCAGAACATTAAAAATAGAACCACCCTACGACCCAGCCATTGCACTCCTAGGAATTTACCCAAAGGATACAAATAAATGCTGATCCAAAGAGGCACATGCACCCCAATGTTTATAGCAGTTCTACCAGCAATAGCCAAATTATGGAAAGAGCTCAAATGTCCATCAACTGATGAACGGATACTATATATATGTATACCATATGTATATATAATGGAATCCTACTCAGCAATGAAAAAGAATAAAATCTTGCCATTTGCAACAACGTGGATGGAACTAGAGTGTATCAGGCTAAGTGAAACAAAAGCAGTCAGAGAAAGACAAGTATCAAATGATTTCACCCTTATGTAGAATTTGAGAAACTTGGGGCTCAAAGAGCCTGGGTGACTCAGCCAGTTAAGCGTCTGACTTCGGCTCAGGTCATGATCTCACTGTTCGTGGGTTCCAGCCCCACGTCAGGCTCTGTGCTGACAGCTCAGAGCCTGGAGCCTGTTTCAGATTCTGTGTCTCCCTCTCTCTCTGCCCCTCCCCTGCTCATGCTCTGTCTACCTTTCTCAAAAATAAATGAACATTAAAAAAAAATTTTAAAAGAAGAATTTGAGAAACTCAACAGATGACCACAGAGGAAGGGAAGGAAAAATAAGATAAAAACAAAAAGGGAGGCAGACCATAAGAGGCTCTGAAATCCAGAGAACAAACTGAGGGCTGCTGGAGGGGAGGTGGGTGAGGGGATGGGCTAAATGGGGGATGGGCATTGGGGAGGACACTTGTTGGGATGAGTACTGGGTGTTGTATGTAAGTGATGAATCACTGGGTTCTACTCCTGAGGCCAAGACCACATTGTATGTTAACTAGCTTGAATTTAAATAAAAAAATTTTAGAAGAATTTTTCTATTGAAAAAATTTTTTAATTAAAAATATACTTTATTTTTTTTTAAAAAAAAAGCAATCTTCATGGAGAATACCATGACTCTCCCCCAAACTGTGTTCATCTGGTTCTGGGTGTCAGAATTGGGCAGACATGCAGCCATTCCCACAGGAGAGGTGTGTGAGGGGATTCAAGGAGGGGGGGGCACCTGATCCCTGCAGAGCCTCCTGTGACCTCCACGCAAGCCGGGTGTAACTGGACAGAGCTTGCACCAGCCCCACGGCTCCCCCCATCTGGAAGGCCATCTATCTTCTGCCTTCGTGTCCTAGAACAGCAACGATCACTCTCTGGAGCTCTCCCGGGCCCTCCCAAGCAGCTTCGCACGCCCCCAACACCCGGGTCTGTGCCCCTCACCCAGCGCCCCTGTGCAGTGCGATGTGTGGGTCGGTCCCCCACCACCCCCTCCACTGGATGGTCACAATACTGACTGACAGCCACTGTTAGATGAGCACTTACTACACGCCAGGCACAGCGCAGGTTGATTCACAACCGTCCACTCCATCCACGGCCAGAGTGACCCCAACATCCCCAGCCGCTACCCTGGCGCCCGACGCCTCCGTCAAGCTCAGCTGCTGTTGGCCGCACAAGTGAGTGAATGAAGGGAAGTGAACAGTGAATGAATGATATTACCCAGCCTTGGACGTATCCCAGCCCCAAGGAAGCGCTCAGCCCCCCCCCCCAGGTGTGTACCCCCGACCCTGAGAGCCACGGACGGCCCTCTCAGGAGAAAAAAAATATATTATCAGCTGTTGTTGGGTAATAATAGGCCCTCCCAGTCCCCTCATTTGTTAGAGAGCCAGATGGCAGCCGGAGCCCGGTCCCTGGTCCGTGGCACCTAAGAAAGCGTCCTCAGCACCTGGGGAAATGGCCTTTCCTCAGATTGCGTCATCTCCCCTTCCCCTGGGGGACTTCTTGATCTAATGACCTTGGCCAACAGGGAGGCTTGGGCCAATGCCAGCCTCCGAGACTCTCCTCTCGTCCCCAGCCCTGTGGCCCCCCCTCCCCCCCTTCTCTCCCTCCCTCCTCCTTTTCTTTCGTTTCTTTCCTTTCCTGTTCCCTCCTGCCCCCTTCCCCCATCCTTTCCACCCTTTCTTGCTGGTTCACTGGGCAGGTAGTAGCCAGGCTGTGTCCTGGGGCCCCTGGAGAACTGAGACCCACCCCTGCCCCCAGGGTGCCCAGAGCCCGCTGGGTAGCAGCTGCCATGTCCTGTGGGCTGAGACGAGCTGGATGTGCTGTGAGCAGATGTGTGTCCAGGGCATAGAGGAGAGAAGAGCTGGGTCGTGCCGGGGGCTGAGGAACTCCAGGAAGGCTTCTCAGAGGAGGAGTCCCCAGCTCTCTGTCATGATGGGCTGCAAGAACCGTTCTGAGCTGTCACAGCTCCCGCTCAGAGGCTGGCACACCGTCCCCCATGACCCACCTCCCGGGGACGCCCAGCGTTCCGCTGCCTCCCTGACTCAGAAGGACCCGGCGCTGTGCCCAGCGAGCGGGCAGTCACCCTGTCCTGGTGCTGCTCCCCTTGTGAAGTCTACTCCCAGCGCCCTGCTCTTCTCCACGCAGCAGCCGCTCACAGCCAGGCCCCTCGGCCCCTGGCCAGCCTGCTCCCCACTTCCCAGCCCCCCCCCCCCCCGTCCAGCCTGCCTGTCCTCCGTGGCACATGCTGGCATCGCACACCCCTCCCACCGCACCGGGGCATGTGGTGAGCCTGCCCGCGGCCTCCGTCGGCTCCCCCTTGACGGACCTGGAGGGGGGCCCGGACACTGTAGGCTCTGTCCTGCGCTGAGCCCGCAGCCCCATCTGCCACACACGCCGCCTTCCCTGAACGAGCCCCCTCTGCACCTCTCCTCCCGCGGCCCCTCCCCGAGGCGCACAGGCACCAGGACATTAGTGAACCAGGGACTGCTAGCCACTGAGGGACACGAGCCATGGCAGGAGCCGCAGCCGCAAAAGAGCAGCCGTGTGCCCGGTGCCACACTAAGCGCCTCACATGCGTCCACACATGTATCCCCCAAACCACCCATCAGTGATGGTCTTTGTCCCCGGGGAGGAAACTGAGCTCAGAGGGGTGACGTGGCCCGCTCAAAGTCACTCTGCGCCATTGAAATACCCCTTCTTAGGCACCAAGTGGGCTCCACTGCCCCTTGACCATCTGCCTCCTCCCAGAAGCCTTCCCTGATTTTCAAGGCTGGAGAGCCTGCTCTTGCTTTGCGCACACACAGGAGGTCTCTGCTCTCTGCCACCCCCGGACTCCCTGAGCCTATATTCTCCTCCAAGACAATCCTCGCAGCCCCTACATGCGGCATGTTGTAGCTGCTCAGGAAATCCCGCAGACCTAATGCAAAGACAGAAACCCCCGGGGCTGTGGGCAATAAGCACAAGAAATGCTTGATCCATGGACCCCAGGGGAGAGCTTGAAGGAAGAGCCTGCGAGCAGAGCTTGGGGAGACGAAGAGGATTCAAACAGAGCCGGGCGGAGGGCAGCCAGCAGGCGCACGGGCGTGCATAGTGGGAAGACACCCCGCGTGTCCCCCTGGCAGTTTGGGGGTGCCACGGCAGATGGGCTGAGTCCAGCAGGGGAGGGCTGCTGATGACCCTGAGTGTCAAAACTCTACTCTCCTCCCCAAAACCGAGGCCAGAGACCGCAAGCCCACATTTAGTGCTTTAAAAGTATTTTTAAATTCACCATCAATATTTAGTCACTGGAATTTTAAAATTAAAACCTAGGGGCACCTGGGTGGCTCAGTCGGTTAAGCATCTGAGTCTTGATTTCAACTCAGGTCATGCTCTCTCACGGTTCGTGAGATCGAGCCCCAAGTGGGAATTCTCTCCCTCCCTCCCTCTCTCTGCCCTTTCCTGGCTCACACATATCTGCACACATTCTCTCAAGATAAATAAATAAACCTTAATTAAAAAATAAGAAGAAATCAATTAAAATCTGGACTTCCGCCTTTTCTCAAACATAAAATTTAAAAATGTGGCTGCGTCGAGGTCGCTCAATGTGAGCCTGATCAGAGTCAGCTGCAGCCCCGGACTGTCGCCCAGCCCAGGCTCGGGGCCCCGTTTCTCCGATTCACCAGGGCCCCCGGCTCTTCCCAGCGTCACAAGCACATGCAGGGGGACCTTCCCTCATCCTGCATCATTTGGTAAACAGCATCTCCTGGCCAGCCTCACTGGGGAGTCCTGTCTGGCCCTGAAGACATTTGGATGAGCCCACTCACTACCTCCACCTCCGGGAAGAGCCGTTACCTCCCTCTGCCCGGCTCCCTGCCGGCCTGGAAGCTTTGATCTGGAATATGCTACATCTTCCTACATCCTCACAGCCATTCTCCCCACACACAACCACGCTCGCCCGCCTTTGGAGTTGGGAGGGTCCACACTTGAACCCTGACTTGGATGGAATCTGAGTCAGCCTCCCAGACAGACTCCAAGCACCACCTGCCGCCTGACTCTGATGGGATTTGTCTTGACGCAGGCAGCCTTCAGCTTCCCCTCGACCAGGTGCACCCGCAGGGCCAAGGTCCTCAGAAGACACTGTGCGTTTCCACCTCTGGCCTCTCCTCCCTCCTCCCCACTCCCCTATTCCACCATCTCACCTCTCTCTCTCCTTCCAAACCCAGACTATTTCATTGGATTGAAACTTGGCACCAGAGTCCTGAGCCTTAAGGCAAACATTTGTCCTAGAATTTGCTAGAAATCACTTGGCTTCTCTTAGCCGAGTTATGGCAAAACCAAACAGCAATTCCATTCCGTGCACCTTGCCAGCACCACCTCACCCCCCACCAACCCCCGTGCAGCTTGACTAATTGGAGGCTCCTGGAATTTCCCTGGGAAAGACACAGAGCCTCTCCTGACACATAACCTCACAAAGTCCTGGAAACCTTAGGAGTCGGTGAGTCACTGGCCAGGGCTGCAGACCACAGGGGGGACCCACCCGCCATTCACAGAGTTCTCAGAGCTCCCGCCACCTGTAGACAGAGCTTCCTGTTACTGGTGGCAGGGGAGGGGCATCCAACTTCGGCTCAGGTCATGATCTTGAGGTCTGTGAGTTCGAGCCCCACGATGGGCTCTGTGCTGACAGCTCAGAGCCTAGAGCCTGCTTCAGATTCTGTGTCTCCCTTTCTCTCTGACCCTCCCCTGCTTGTGCTCTCTCTCTCGTCTCTCTCTTGTCTCTCTCTCTCTCTCTCTCTCAAAAATAAATAAATATTTAACTAAAATTTTTAAAAAAAAAGCTTTCTTTAAAAATATAATTTTTAATTAAAAATTAAATAACATAATTAAAATAATTTTTTTTTTAATTAGAAAGGGGGTCCCTGGGTGGCTCAGTCAATTAAGCATCTAACTTCAGCTCAGGTCATGATCTCATGGCTCATGAGTTTGAGACCCGCATCAGCCTCTCTGCTATCATCACAGAGCCCACTTCGGATCCTCTGTCCCTCTCTCCATTTGCCTCTCTCCCTACTCTCTCTCTCTCCTCTCTCTCTCAAAAATAAATAAATCTTAAAAATTTTTAAGAAAGCTTTTCCATGACCAGATGCATTGGCCGAGCTCAGTTCCTGAGGACCCTGGCTGGTGCCAGAGACACTAACTAACGACAGAAGTTACCCACTCACTCGCTAAACAGTTTATTCAGGCATCCACTCTCCTATTTCTTCATTTATTGCTGCTTAAATTATTTCCCTCCTTTTCTCCTTCACTCGGTCATTCACTCAGACTTCTACCCGTTTATAAATAGCCGCAGATACAGGCATAGATATAAATATCAATGCAGAGCCCCTCGTCTACTTGCTCATTTGTTAATTCACCGACCGTCCACACATCGGTTTGTCTGCTTCCATTCCTCCATCCATTTATTTTTCCGCTTGTTTATGCGTTGACTCACAGTGTGAGTGTATCTACAGATACATCCATCCGTCCGTCCACTCATTCATCGATTGCTCTGTTCACTCGATCACTGGGTTCATTCATTAACCCACACACAGGGGGAAGAAAGGGGTTCACAGCATGACAGGAGAAAAGAGAGGTGAGGTTGAGGTGTGCGGGGCCAATAGGAGAGCTCCCCCCAAAGGGCAGTGTCCCGGGGATGCGGGAGACTTACTGAGGCAGAGGTGGGAGGAGGGAGACAGTCACTCGACCACTCAGCGTGGTGAGCGGGCCCCTAGGCCAGGGGAAGGGAGTCCCCACCCCATCTGGCAGCTGCCCAGTTTACAAACACAAAGGCAGGAGGCTGGGTGCCCCAGCTGAGGTCGTGGAATCTGGAGGCCCAAGATCCCAGACTCACTTCTGGAACGGCCTCTGAGGTGCTGCAGGGCCTTGGGTGACCCACTAACCTGGGTGAGCCTCCCAAACGGGGACGACTCCACGGTGTAAACTAAGGGTGCCGTGCAGACCACGGGGTGCTGGACCAGAAGTCCCCCGGAGGCCCAGACCCCGCGACTGGTCAAGCCTGGTCCCCTGCTGTCTATCCAGAGCCGAGAACACAGCAGGGACGTGCCTGATGTTCAGTAAATATGTGTTTTTATTTTTGTTTTTGATTTTATTTTTGTTTTTGTTTTATTTTGGTAAATTTATTTTATTTTTACTTTCATAGTTTATTGTCAGTTTGTTTCCATATAACACCCAGTGCTCATCCCCACAAGTGCCCTCCTCCATGCCCATCTCTCCCCTTCCCCTCCCCCCACCCCATCTGCCCTCAGTTTGTTCTCGGCATTCAAGAGTCTCTCATGGTTTGCCTCCCTCCCTCTCCCCAACTATTTTTCCCCCTCTTCTCCCTCATGGTCCTCCATTAAGTTCCTCCTAATCTTCCTATACGTGCAAACATATAGTATCTGTCCTTCTCTGCCTGACTTATTTTGTTCAGCATAACACCCTCAAGTTCCATCCACGTTGCTACAAATGGCCAGTAAATATTTGTTGAATGAACGAATGAGCTGGGAAGGGATCTTAACAATTATCAAGTCCAGGCATTTTCAAACTTGGCTACTTTGAAAGCACTGCCAGGGCCACCAGACAAGATCCAGAGCCATATCCCACTTGACCCAAGCACCTCTATTTTTACCTGTTTACATATGGGGTTTCTCTTGCAAAATTCAATTCGAAAAGTTAATTCTCCTCCCTCTAAAAGAAGTCAAAAACCGATGGTCTAACGATCTTCTAAAGATAGGAAATCCGAAGTCCAAGAGAGGAAGTAAGTGCCCATGGTAATCCACCAAGTCGTGATGGGGCCCGAAGGAGACCCCAAGCTTGCGGATGCCCCACCCCGTCCACGGAGCCTGCCCTCCATCACAGCACCCACCGTCCCCCCTGGCTTTCCCTCCCGGCTTCAGGGGCCGCCCGCCCTCCATCCCCACCCTGCACAGGACCCTGTGGTTCCAGACAGGAGTGGAAATCAGGTGGGAAAGGATACAACCAGGCCACGGGGAGGAGGGAGGGGAGGACTGGCCCGGGACTCAGCGTCTCTTCAGGTAATGGTCTCAGCCGGGGACTCAGCTGGGGCCTCCGCGGGGGAGCGGCAAACTCCATATGGCCGGGGTGCTGGGTTTTGAAACCCTACACATTTTTTAAAATCTATAATTATGTGGCACACACCTAATTAAAATGGACTATAATTGTTGAAATATTTTATTGAAGTCATTTTTTTTCCAAACGACAGGTTTAACAGATGATAAAACTTGTCTTGTGGTTAACTTGAGCTGCCAAAAGAACCCCGAGCAGAGAACAGGGGTGGGGCTGTCCGACGGCGGACAGTCAGCCCCATCTGAATGCCAGCATTCTTTGCTAAGCGCTCCTTCTGAAGGCTTCTCTCGGGCCCTGTGCCAAGCGCTCAGGATGGAGACAAATAGCCTGGGTGGGTGTTTTGTGCACAAAGATGACTGAGGTTTGCTTTAGCTCCATGGAGAAATCCTTTGAAATTGTGCTCCCGGGGAGTCAGAGCAGTTAAGATCAGAGGGAACTGTTTATTCAAAAGCACAAGGAGGGGAGTGTGATCTCTACCAGCCCCCAATCCAGCAAGAGGCACCCTCTTCCAAAAATCCCAGTGACCAATAGATAAGGGACCTCAGCAGCTCGAGGGCTGCCGCGTCCTCACTTTTCATCAGGGAAAGGGTGCTTGCTTCTCAAATCATGTCTCCAGCAGCAGCTGCAATTATAGACTGTCTCCCAGGTGCTCCGGGTCTTATATGTTTTGTTTCTAATATTTACTGCCCACTTTATAGATGAGGAAACTGAGTCATAGGTTAAGTAAATGGTTTCAGGGCTCACAGCGCACAAGCGTGGCCCACGTCCTAACCCCGGTGCTGCCCAACCTGGAAGCCAGTGTTTCTCCACTACTGTGTGCTCTGACTCAGACCCTGACTCAGAACGGCATCTTCATGATTAAAAAAACTGGATCAGTCTTGGGGGGGGAGGGGGGGGGCAAGAAAACACCCTCCAGGATCTGGGGGCTCCTGTTCCCCGGTGTTTCTGACTGCTGGCAGCATGGGGAGCGGGCGGGCTGGAAGGCAAGGGGCGCCCCCCTCCACACATCCATGAGACTACAACAAGGGCTAGGCTGAGCACCCCAAGACCACGACTGTCCCCAGGACCGATGCTGGTCAGAGAGTGAGCAGGACAGAGCAGGGCCCCTGTGAGCCAGACGCCATTCTCGGGACTGACAAGCCCTTCATCCCGCGTTACTGTCCCAATCCAGCCATGAGGCAGCTGCTGTCACCTCCAGGTTACAGGCGACAAATGAGTCAACAGGTGAGTACAGTCGGAAGGGACACCACTAAAACAAAGCTCCAAAATCACCAGGGCGGGAAAAAGTGTTTTGTTGGAGTTTCTCCCATTTCTGTGGTTATTTTTTCTTTTAAAAACAAAGCGTAGTCCTTCTAACTCCTCTTACTACCTTTGTTCTGTGTTTGTTTGTCTGTTTTCCCTTGACCTCCTTCTTCATATTCATGCAGCTCATTTTTACTGAACACCTATGAGGCCTGAGACCGTGTGACGTGTGGGACTTTCCACTCACAAAGGCTGGGGGAACTGTGAGCTTCCAGAATGTCTCCACGCTCCGTAAGAGAATCCCCGATCCGGAGTCTACAGTGCAGATGCAGGGAACAGCGTCAGGTGGGGGCCTGGCTCAGCGCCTGCGAGCTCCCCCCTCCCAGCCACAACCCCCCCTCCTGCTGTGGGGGAGGAGAGGGCGCGGAGAGCAGGACTCACTCTGACAGCTGTCGGGGAAGGGGGGTTGTTTGTACAAAGCAGACTGACTGTGTCTAAATCCCTCCCTGGGGCACTGGTTCCAAATGAAATTGTGGCAGGTTTGATCCCGGCCACCACGCCCGCCCCGCAGGGCTTTCCCTCCCTGCCCCCTCCTGCCCATCCTGCCCAGTGTTACCGCCATGATGAACGCTTCCAACTGCTCCTAACCCCTGGTTACCCAACTGTCCCTCCGCCTCCCCTCTCCTCCTCCTCCCTCACTCCCGCCCCACCTGTTGGATCTGTCCATTTCCATTTGGCATGGGGACGAGTGGGCGGCGTCCTGCCCTCCAGCCTTCAACCCCAGGAGAATTAATTCATGGAATTAATTAATCAACTGAGCGCCCAGGCCAGTTGTTCATTGCCTCATCAGCCCTGAGAGATAGATGTCTCATTATGCCCATTTAAGAGATGAGGAAATTGCAGGTTGTGGAGGTCAATGCTCAAGGTGACAAATGGCCAGTGAGGGGTGGGGTGGAATCCACACTTGGAGCCTCTTGTCCTATTTACAGTAAGAACGGCTGCCCTTCAGAACGTGCTCCCTGGCCTCCAGACACTCTGGGTACAGGAGCATCACACTCAAAGAACCCACAAGGTCTCAGGCACTACTGCCCCACCTTCTGCCCTGGGGCACTGACGTTGTGGCCTGAGACCCCCGGAGTCAGTCAGCTGCAAGGTAGGACGTGATGGCTTTGCATCCCTCTCTCTCTCTGTCCCCCTTTGGAGACCCAGGTAAGGAGGAATGGCCGGTGACACTGCGTAGGGGCCCTCAGCCTGGTGCTGTGGACTCTCAGGAGCCAGGTAGCACATTGTCAGGAGCCACTGTCCTGCGCCCTATAGCTTAGCAACACCCCAGCTGCCTCTACCACCACCTCCCGACCCAAAAGTAGTGACAACCAAATATGTCTCTAGACATTGCCAAGTGGTTCCCACGGGGAGGGACCAAAATCACTGCCCCCCCCCCCATTAAGAAGCACTGCCTTACAGTTTTCTGTTTCCCTTAAAGAAAGGCCATGCTATTTCTCCCAAGGGCATTTAGAAATTCAGACTAGATAGTACCCAAAAAGTAAGTAGCACAGAGCATGGCACAACAAACACTAGCCAAATGCAGTGGTATTATTATTATTATTATTATTATTATTATTATTATTATTATTCTGTGACTTGTAGGCAAGAGCTCCATTTCCAAGAGCTGGATGGAGCTCTGGAAGGTGGGTAGTGAGACCTCACAGCCAGAGTCCTGGGGCTGCTGCACTGGACACACTGAACAAGTTTCTTTGTTTGTGTTCCCATCTCAAAATGGGAAGCCCAAAGGATGTGAGCCTCAAGGACCATTTTAAACCTTGGATTTCCAGATTTCCCAGATTCTGCCATTTTGGAATCGGCGTTTGCACACAGCAGCAAAGTACAAAGACTCTGGGCTCTGTCCACTTGGGCTCAGACCATGGCCCGAGCACTCCCCAACTAGGCAGCCTCCAACAGGCCACTCGATCTCTCCATGTGTCTTTCTCTTCATCTGTAGAACTCAGAGATCATGTCTGCCCCATAGGTTATCACAGGTATCAACTGAGGGGTGATACATACATTTGAACAGTGCCTGGCCCTAAGGATCACCCCCTAAGAATTAGTTATTACTGTCACGAACACCCTGGAAGTATTTAAAGCACATGACCCACAGTCCTGATCATGTGCCCCCAAATCAGATCTTCCAAAGTGAAACTATGCATGCATATTTTTTTAAATTCTTTCCCAAATGATTCTGAAGTAGTAGGTCTTTGGTCCAGAATTTAAGAACCACTGAAAACAATATGAAGTATGAAGTTCTCTGATGTTAGGAATGTTCCATTAATGTTTCCCATTAATGGTTTGAGTGTCCTGTGGGGGGGGAGGGGAGAGGGGGAGGCCTGAGTGGTACAAAGGTAAGAAATGTCCTCTGTCCACAGGGAGCCACCACCTCATCATGCAAGATCAACTCATAAGCCAAATGCATAGCCCAAGCAGGCTTCTGTGGCCAAGGCCACCGAGAAGTTTGGGATATGTGCTCAGACACGGCAGAGGAGAGAATGTGACCTACAGGACTGCCAGTTAGGGTCATGCTGGTTGTTGACTGCACTAAAGTCTCAAGAGAGGTGACTTTATCTTACTCAACAAAAGCCACATGGGACCAGTGGAAGCCTTGGAGGTCATGGTTTGCTCAAGCCATCCTAGAAGCTTGGACTGTCCATCAGTACCAGTTTACCTGTCCCCTTCTCTGGAGGGCGTTTTCCATCACCCTACAAAAGGAATAGTCCACACTGTCATGTTTCAGTAGAGTTTTCCCTTTGCCACATTCAAACTGCATTTGGGTTTGGGTCAATGCCTCCCCAAGAGATTATGAGCCCTTTGAGAGCAGGTACTGGATATTTTATTTTATTTTTATTTTATTTTATTTTATTGTTTGTTTGTTTGGTTGGTTGGTTGGTTAGTTGGTTGGTTGGTTGGTTAGTTGGTTGGTTGATTGGTATTTCCAGCATTGAACATAAAACCTGATACAGAGTAGGTGCTGAGCAGATGCTAGTTGAATGACTGTGTGGATGGACGGATCAATGGATGGATGAGTGGATGGGTGGATAACTTGATAAATAAACACATTAATTCCAATTAATTTAAAGGGTCTTAGTGAGCACTGTGGGAAGGAACTATAGTGCAAACTGAGATGACTTCTTCAAGGAGGAGAAAGTGTGCCTTGGAGGATAGTCTTGGCTTTGGTGTTCACAGACACAGCACAGAGGGAGTGAAGGGAACATTTTTCATCAATCTCATGCACAGAAAGTGAGATCAAAGAAGTAGAAAGTGTGGGGAGTTGTTAATCAATCAAGGGCTCAAGAAAAATGTAGCTTGATAGTTGCCGTGGCAACATGCTCTTCATTTGGTATCAACCACAAAGTCAACATTTTCATAGAATCAACCAGATAGTAAGAAGACACACATTACAGCATCTGGCAGAAAGTCAGCCCTTTGCACCCTGGATTTGGTTACTTCATCCACAGTTTCCCATGAGCATTGAACAAATGGAGGACCATGTGCGCAAGAGACAGAGGAGCCCTGGGTGCCAGTGGGGGCCCAGAACTCACTGTTTTGCAGACGTGTTATGCTAGTGATGTTCCTTCACAACCTGACAGACCTGGGCTCTGACTCATCTTGCTGCCTGAAACTAGACAAGTTGGATTCACCTCTGGGCTACAGTTTCTCCAATGGGAATACAAATTCCAATTCCTCAGGGCTCATGGTCCATTGAATTAAATGTAATACAACCGTTGACTTTGCAAGCCATTAATCCATTTTGGATCTCTTTCCCCAGAACGTTCCATTAATGTCCACTCAGCTGAGTTCAGGAATCCATCTCCAAAAGTCAGAGGTAACCCTGTGTAATAAAACTGCTAGAAATTCCTTTGAACCAGTCATCCCATCCAGGGAAGCTGCCTTTATCCAAAAGGCAAAATACGTGCCCAACAATTTCCACTGTGGTGCTGTTCTAACAGTGAAATGCAGACAGACTACATTGGCGATAGTGAGGTACATAAGACAAATGCCCATGATATAGAATATTCTACAGAATGGAAAAGTATGAGGATGATGCAAAAGGTTTTTAATAACACAGGGCAAGTATGCTGTAGATTTCATTAGGAAGCTTCAAACAAAATCCATAATCAATTTCATCTTTGGGTACTTTTCCTTACTATGCAGATTTTTCTTTTGTTTTGTATAGACGGCATCAAAGTGGAATGCTTGGGACTACTTCCTCCTTCAACCCCAAAGCAGACCCAGCTCCCAAGTGCTCTGAGACCACAGCTGTCAAGAGCATGCTCTCTGCAGGCCACCACAAGGATGCCAAGTATTGTACTTGACTTTGTCACACTGACATTGTGTGTAACGCCCAGGGCATTTTCAATGCACTGGGCACCCTGAGCATCAGTTCCACACCCAGCCTTGTGCTAGGTGCTATGGGGAAGTGGGGACGACAGGTGTCCCCTGGCCACAAGTGGCTCCCACTGCAGTGAGAAGGAGTGATATGCAGAAGCATCAGCTCTTAGGCGGACCCTCTCTGTGTCCTGCCTCTCCCTTGCCTGGGCTTAAGTCTCATCTCAGATGCTTGGACACTCCAGCCAGGCCTGCTGATACGACCGGCTGTGTGAGTCCCGGCAAGTGATGTGACCTCTCTGTGCTTCAGTATCCTCATCTGGAAAAGGTGTATGGTGGGGATCCTTGGTGTATAAAGCTCTTAGAGCCCAACCCTTGGCAGATGTTATGTGAAAGCCTTCTTTTTTTGAAGTTTATTTATTTTGAGAGAGACAGAGAGAGTGCAAGCAGGGGAAGGGCAGAGAAAGAAGGAGAATCTTAAGTGCTGTCAGCACAGAGCCCATGCGGGGCTTGAATTCACAAGACCATCAGATCATGACCTGAGCCAAAATCAAGAGTCAGACACTCAACTGACTGAGCCACCCAGGTGCCCCAGTGAGGACTTTCTATTAATATAGGTTCAGATGCAGCTAAAATAAGATTGTCTGATTTCAAAATCACAAATCCTTCCACTCAACCCCACTGCCGGGTGTGTACAAATTACTCTGAACAAGTGCCTCAGAAGGGCTGGAAGACAGGGTCAAATAGGATACCACAAAGCCCGCCCCCTGGGGGCCGGGACCACAGGAGTGCTGGAATCCGACAACTCTGGATTCCAATTCTGCCTCTACCACTCATGCTGGTCTGACGCTCCTGCCCGGCCCCTCTGCCCCTCAGCCTCTGTGCCCCTAAGCCGGGGCTAGCTTCCACTCACTCATGGGGAAGTTTCTAGCAGCAATAAACACGCATCAGATAAAGCTCAAGAATTGTGTTGTTAACCCCACACCAAGACGCCACAGGTGTCGTGGGGACGATCCCTTGAGAGTACAACCACGTGGCACAAGCCCGTGTTAGGCATCGCTCAGCAGGTAAAGCTGAACGTCTCAGCTGTGAAGGACTCAAAGAGGAAAGAGCCAAAGCATTTCCCTGGAGAAGCAAGGATTCTAGGTGGCATTGAAAGGAAACGGGACTTTAGGCCGCCAGAGATGAAGGGCAGGGTCCTTCCGAACAGAGGGGTGGCTTGGGCAGTGACCCTTTCCGCAGAGGATCTTCAAATGGTCATATTACAGAGTACCCTGCACATGTCTGGGATAGAGCAGCTGGTAGGGGAAAACAGGGAGGGAGGGGAGGAGGGAGTATGGGAAATGTTTGCATCCAGCCCTTTTCCCAAAGTCCCATCTGTGGCCAGCGCGATGCTGACACGGCCCCCCCACCGCCTGACCCCACACAGAAGGCCCCTTGTTCCGCGGCCTGCTCCGCGAGATCTCTGGGGACCGTGATTACAAACCTCGACACTCCAATCTCAGCCTTTCAAAGGGCACTGTTCCCACTCAGGCGTCTGCTTCCCTCCCCTTTGGGACATAATACGCCCTGCTTGCCATGGGGAGATTTAGTGCCACCACCACCACCACCCCCCACCCTGGAAAGAAAAATGTAGCTTGAGATTTTAATTCCTATTCATGTCATTTTACAATAGCTTCATTCATTCCCACCGGCTGTATGATTTTTTTTCTTTTTAATTTATGGAGTACATTTGTAATGTATGAATTAGGGAAAGGAAATGTTTTTAGGAAGGTCCCAGAGAGGGAGCTGTTTCATGTCTGAGGACCGAAATGTCAGCGTTGAGGAAAGAAGAGCGATGTGGGGGCACAGAGAGGTGTGTTCTAGCCCAAACTGGCACCCAAAGTGCTGTGTGACTTTGAGCAAAGCGCTTAACCTCTCTGGGCTCTATGACTGTCTAAAGAGGGCTTCCCACTGTCATTAAACACTGTCTCTGTCAGCCGTGACAGCAGCCCTATGGGTTAGGCAGTCATTATCATAATTAATACGGAGAAGCATCCTTTATGGGAACTGACCCCAGACCCTATCTTCCTTATAGGCTTCCACTGGGAAGAGAGTGAGGCTGAGCACCCCCACCCCGCCCCCACCCCATTGTCCAGCCTCAGCTGCCAGGGCCCCTCATGGCAGCAGCGTAAGTGAAGAAATCCAGTAAGCCCGGGGAGGCCAACGTTTCGGCCTCATAAAGCCCCTTTCCTAAACAGCTGGCCACAGCTGTCCAGAGCTAAGTCTTACAGTAAGTTGGCCCACGGCCCTGAACACTGAGGGACTGGGGCCTGCGGACCCGGATGGGGAGAGGGAACAAAGACGTCCCTCAGGGAATGGAATGAAGTGGCTGATCTTGCTGCCTGCTGGCTCTGAGGCCTTTCCTCTCAAGCCTCAGTTTCCCCAACTGTAAGGACAGAGAGCCCCTCCCCACGACTGCACAGCGATGGTCATCAGACTCCCAGGTCCGGGCCTGGCCACGAGTGCGTTCTCAGTGGGCTCCCCTCGAATGTCCAGCCCAGCCTGCCCTCCCCGCTCCCACCACTGTAGAACTCATCCCTGCCCTCCCCAGCCAGACCCCAGGGACACGTGCACTGCGCCCCCTCCGCTTCTGTCCGGGAGCCACACCCGCAGCAGCTCCTTCAAGGGCCACCGAGAGGGCCCTTCAGAAAGGTGAGTGAGCACTTCTCCTTGTTTCCAGCCTGTGGCTTTGAGTCTGACATCACTTACCTAAACTCCCCCCACAGGTCATAGCAGAGGAGCAAGAGCTGCGTGGCTGGTCTAAATGTGCCCAAAGGCCGAGTGTCGGGCGCAGAAGGAACTGACTTAGTCCGTCCTGACGATGGTAGAAAATCGCCCATTGGTGCTGACCCGGTGTCCTCTGATCTAAACAGGCACCTGGGGGGAAGCACCTAGTCCAGTCGGGGTTTTCCCGGTTCCTTTTCTCCAAGAAAGGTCTGCGAGTTTAAGAGGGAGGGGTCATTCTGGCATCAGGGGAGCCCAGACCATCAACCGTCCTCAGTGCCCACCGGCCTTGGCCAATTTCTGCCGTTCTCATTGGCCCAGGGCTGCCTCTCTCGCTTTCCTTCACAAGGTCCTCCTGGCCTGGGTCTGGGCTCTCTGGGTCCTGCAACCCTCCATCAACAGTCCCCCGCATACTAGGGGACTTGAGTCCCCCAACCTCCTGAAGCTTCCCAGACAGATGCCATGCAAGGGTGCCGGGGACTGAGACCGAGAGATCCCTCTCGAGTCCACTCGGTGCTCTGCAGCCCACGGACCTCCTCCCACGTAGATCACACGCACGGAAGCAAGGCATGGTTGTCTCCACTGGCCCCTCACATGCATCCAGGGTTGTGCTCACACTCCCGCCCCCGTCCACCTCTCCCCAAAGAGGCAGGGCATCCTCTGGGGGCTAAAAGTCAGGCTTTATAACAACACGGGAGAACGAAGAAATGGCATCAACCACGGTGGCCCTATTAAGGAGACAGACATTCTCTTATAAAGGAGATGCCCTCCGTCATCCAGAAGAGGTAATGCCGCCCTGCAAGGTCCACGCTCGCACAGTCAACACGTGTGACAACCAGCATCTCCTTGAACCCTGTTACCTCCTGCCCATGTCACGGACCTCTGCGCCTCCATCCTCATGTACCCAATGCAGCACAACCCTTCCCTGCGTCTCTGGGGGTCCCCTCCTCCAGGGTCCCAGGCACTCGGCTAACCCCCTATTACTTCCGAGTTAGCAGAAAGTGACCCGAATGGAACTGCACACACCCCAGAGGCAGAAAATGAGATGTAAAATCCTATCGGTCCCTCTGACAGTTCAAGTAAAATTTTATGTGCGCAATATACTCTCGCTCTGATTACCATGCAGTATAATTTTATTCTGGTTTTTCTGGGCCCGCTGAACCCCCTGCTCTTTTAAGTGTTCAAATGCTCTGCTTGCCAAGATAAATGATTATAATTGACAGGGCATTGTCAATCTATAGCGAAGCCGATTTCATTAAGTATGCCAAGGGCCAGCTCTGGGGGCAGGTAGCTGAGCGGAGAGGGGTTTTGATCTCACCCTCTCCCTATAGTACAGTCCACACTGATACCAAAGGCTGGAGGGCAAGAGAACAAAGGAAACGCTATGTCTCTGAATTCAAATCTTTCTCTTTGAAATGAGGCGTCCGGAATGGCCAATAAAACTGTGGAAATGGATTTTTGGCTGCATTTGATGTTAAGCCTTCAGTGTCAAGCGCCAGGTCTATCAGTTGCCTTCTCATTCCCCCCATCCATTCTCTCCTCTCTCTCCTCCTTTGGCTCCTCTTGTATCACCCCCCCCAGTCCCGGTCTCTGGGCAGCCTTGTGGGGACTCGGTCCTTTCATAAATAATGTCTTGGAGTTGGTGGATGGGCCGTTGCGTCTCATTTCTGCTTTGACATGAGAAGAGCAAATTAAGTCTTAAAAGAAGAGAAACTTGCTCTTGTGTCTGTAATAAAATTCGTCTCATATAGATTGATTAAGACCCAGACTTCTCCGGCTTCAGACTTAAATACTGGGTATCAAGGCATCTCCGTGTACAGAGTTGCCTTCCTTTTCCACTGAGTCATCGTAGCCCACATCCTTTCCATCCCTTTCCACCTGCAGAAGAGGTTTGGAGAGAAAATGCAGGGTTCAGAGCCTCCTCCCTAATCATCTGGGGCCAGATATCCATGACAAGAGGGTAAACTTTCATCTCAAGAAGTGAGTCTAGCCCTTGATTAGGAGAGAAGGACATAGCCCGTCCGCGGTGACATCCTCCCTGTCATCTGGCTGAGTGGCATGATGTGAAACAGAGCTGAGTACCCGGACCACAGGCAGTTGGGGGAACCCCAGTGAAACTAGTGTGTAGCCCCACCCAGCCTGGCTATATCCTTGAGTTGGATCAAACCCATTGACCCCTTTTTCATAGTGGTTTATGGCTTCTGGTATGAGAGAAGACCAGTGAGGAGAAGAGCAAATAGGATGCGGGATCCAAAAATCAGTTTCCAGTCCTGACGCCGTCCTGGATAGGGTGATCTTGGGTTACTTAATTCACCCTGCGGCTCAGATGTCTGCCTGTAAAATAAGGGCAGCAATTCCCCCTCGTCTTGAGTTCTAAACGAGGCAACTCCAGGACATTGTTGAAACTCCAAACCATGGAGTTCAAATGAGAGCTAGGATTGTTGCAAGAATATCTATGTGTTCGGGGCAACTGTGGGGGGCTCAGTCGATTAAGCGTCCAACTTTGGCTCAAGTCTTGATCTCCCGGTTCGTGGGTTCGAGCCCCACATCAGACTCTGTGCTGACAGCTAGCTCAGGGCCTGAAGCCTTTTCAGATACTGTGTCTCCCTCTCTTTCTGACCTTCCCCTGCTCACTCTCTGTCTCTCTCTCTCTCAGAAATAAATAAAACATTTTAAAATTTTAAAATGACTCTATGTGTTAGAGTCATCCCATCTTCATAATAAGTTAGCGGGGAAAGGATTATTTCCTTCTGTTTTGGGAGCAAGGAAACTGAGGCAGCAGAGCCCCTTGTAGCCATAGAGCCAGCTAAGGGCAGAGCTCTGTTTCCAGCACTAGAGCCAGCCAGGCATGCTGGAAACCACCAACAGCTCTAGATAATGTATAAAACATCTTAAGTGCTTTAAACAGCTGGAAAGACAGTGGGAAGTTGGGTGGAAATCTAAGTGGAAGTGAGAAGAGGAAGAAAGTCTGTGAAGCCGCATTTGCCCTGAGGGCATCTGGTATACCTGCAGAACTTGATCTTCATTTTCAGATTCTCAGAGGGGACAGAGAGAAAAATCTACTCAACGTGGACAGTCCAGAAAAAGACCTTCCTTATGAAAAATCAGAGTCTCAAAGTGGGTTAGGGCAAAGTAGATGGAACAGAGAGAGAGAGAGATCAGAGCTCTCGTGCTGAACAAAGTCCTTACTTAGAGAGTCAGCCCAGGACCTATAACACAGCCTCCCTCACTAGCCTCATCTGCCCCCGCTGTCTGACTCGTCATCAGCCCCTGAGCTATCCTGACACACCTCCCAGCTCGGGGGCCGTTTCCCTCCTCTCCTCCTGCTGCCCCTCCCACTGGCTGAACACCCATTGGCTAGAGTTTCCATCGGACATTCCTCTCCGCACACATCTCTCTGGCCACACACCTCAACTCTGTGGCACATCAGCCCCTCCCCATATCTGTTACATCCCTTCTAACCAGACCCGGGAAAGAAAATCAACCTTATCTGCTTAGGCATTAGGATATCTATCAGTAAACCCGTCAATCAATCGTAGGCACATCTGCTAGAAATAGTTTGTTCTACATTTTTGTGGACTCTAGCCGTGTCTGGGAGACAGGACTGGTCATAGGTGCCAGTGCGGAGGCGACCTCATCGGGAGAGGGCCTTTGCCGGCCCTGGCAAGGTGACGGTCCTTTTCTCAGACCCTCTGGTGACTCTTCTCTTTTCACATAGAGCTGAGCCTCAGATGCTAGGGAGGGACAGATGGTCTGGCCCACTCACCAGCTGCTGCATTGACCTCGCCAGGCCCAGAGCATAGAGGCAATGCCCTGTGGAGTCCCAGCCCGCAACTCCCTGCCGGCGCACCCATGCACGTCACACCGGTCAGCGCTTCTTTGCATACAGCAGCTTCTGTGCTGTAGTGGCAACCTTTACTCTGTCCATTCAGATGAGGACAAAGGCTGGCAGGAAGTCACCCAGCCCGGGCAGGTGAGAAGACAGAGGCAGATGTGACAAGGGGTGCCTGGACTTCACTGCCCGTGTACCTCAGAGAAAGACAAGTCACCCCTTAAATCAACTTTTGCCAGTGGAGGTCTGCTTCCCACACTTCAGGCCACTCAGCGTCTGCGGCAGATGGACCACAGCTTCAGAAGGGTGAAGTGAGTTAGGTTTACACCCCAAGAACCGAGCATCTCCTCCTTGTCGCTGGACAGACAGGGCCCTCAGTGGGAATCGGAAAGGAATGGAGGCGAGGAGGGGAGAAGTGCTTTATGCATCAGCCTGGACTAAAAATTGTTCCTGGGATTTTTAAAACATCATTTAGGATTGGTTGCATGTGTAATTTCAATCTTCAAACTGAACCATGTTTTGTTTTAAGATGTAAGGGTTTGGGGCGCCTGGGCTCAGTGGGTTGTGTGCCTGACTTCAGCTCAGATCGTGATCTCATGGTTCATGGGTTTGAGCCCCGCGTCAGGCTCTGTGCTGACAGCTCGGAGCCTGGAGCCTGCTTCCGATTCTGTGTCTCCCTCCCTCTCTCTGCGCCTCCTCTGCTTGTGCTTGGTCTCTCTCTGTCTCTGTCTCTGTCTCTGTGTGTGTGTCTCTCTCTCAAAAATAAACATTAAAAAATATTTTTTAAAAGGAACATTCATGGGGGCGCCTGGGTGGCTTAGTTGGTTAAGCGTCCGACTTTCGCTCAGGTCATGATCTCGCGGTTCGTGGGTTCGAGCCCCGCGTCGGGCTCTGTGCTGACTGCCAGCTCGGAGCCTGGAGCCTGTTTCAGTCTGTGACTCCCTCTCTCTCTGACCCTCCCTTGCTCACGCTGTCTCTCTCTCTCTCTCCTAGAAATAAATAAAAATATTTAAAAAAAAAAAAAAAAAGAACATTCAGGGAAGAGAGACCATATGTCTAGCAAGCCCTGATGAGCTCAGGACCAGGGACATCAAGTACAAGAAAGCAGGAGTAGAAAGTGGGGTTCAAGGACTCTTGGGTCTAGGCAGTTACTTGCCCAGCCCCCACACACAGAAAAAAAAGTGGCCAATATTTACTCCCATGAAAACAAAGTGGAAAGATAATCTCTTTTAAAAAAATGGAAGGGGAGGGGCGCCTGGGTGGCTTAGTCGGTTAAGCGTCTGACTTTCGCTTAGGTCATAATCTCGCGGTTCGTGGGTTCGAGCCCCGCGTCGGGCTCTGTGCTGACTGCCAGCTCAGAGCCTGGAGCCTGTTTCAGTCTGTGACTCCCTCTCTCTCTGACCCTCCCCTGCTCATGCTGTCTCTCTCTCTCTCTCCTGGAAATAAATAAAACATTAAAAAAAAAATGGAAGGGGAAAACTAAGAATATTGATATAAGCCAACCACATGCCACTACATGAAGTTGAAAAAATTATAATGTATAGATATGTGATTGAAATTTGCAAACACAACTAATAAAGCACTAAATGATTGTGTGCGTGTGTGTGCATGTGTGTGTGTGTGTGTGTGTAAAATGAGGTGAGGGAAAGTACGTAGATGATGGTTCAGATGAACAGATTCTTTATCTCTTACACGAGGTGGGGTCAGTACACCACCTCTAAATTTGATCGATCAAAAATAGGAGTATTACCGCATTTAACATATGTAGACATATGGCCTTTATCACCAAGACAAACAAAAACAATCAAAAAGAGTTAACAGAGGGGTCCCTGGGTGGCTCAGTCAGTTAAGAGTCTGACTCTTAATTTCAGCTCAGGTCATGATCCCAGGGTCATGAACTCAAGCACTGATAGTGCAGAGCCTGCTTGGGATTCTCTCTCTCTCAAAAAATACCTAAATTTAAAAAAATAGAGTTAACAGAATTAAAAGTGTTGATTCAGGAGTAAAGGACTAACACAAAGGGGTGATGTGACAAAAGACTATTACTTTTTATTAGACACACATCTCTGGATTGGGCTTTGTTAATCATATGTAGGGATTTAGCGGGTGCTTGTAGATATCCTTTTTAAGGAAGTTTGACTTTGTGCTGCAGTCACAAGTGGCTTGAGATAGGGTTGTGCCAACTGTATTTATGACTCTTGAGATGTTATCAGCTAGGTGCTGCTGACGGGTTTGTCACTTTTGTGTAGAAATGATTTAACACTAAAATCTAGATTTCTCTGTTTCGTTCTATTCACAGATCACATCCAGAAAGCAAGCTTTACAGAGAAAAGTAAGTAAACTGGCATTTGAAAACACATTTTGAGATATGGAAACCCTCATCAAAATCCCACCACTAAGGACTCGTTCACCCATCACTTATTGGGTGCCTACGAAGGATGATGATACTTGCCATACTGCAGGGGCTGACAGACTCCATTCCATTGACACACAGGTTTCCTTTCCCAAAGGGAGAGATGCAGAGTCCAAGCACCCTTCTGCACACCCTCACCCACACCTTGGTTTCAATCTGCTGTTGACGGAAAGGACGGAAGCCAGGGTGGTGGGAATTTTCAACGCAGCTGTTTCATTTTTCCTATCTCTGGCACCTAGGAAAGTCACCTTTCCGATCTGGACCTCAGTTCTTTCCAATTACATTTGAACAACGGAATTTGGAACAGCTGGGTTCTGAAGCATCAGACCTCAGTATGTTGAGCTAACTGGTCAACCCAACATCGGGCAGGGGAGGTCTAACTCTGGAGGCAGAAGAGGCGAATGGTGGTCTTAGAGAGGACTGTGGGGACCTCAGAGCACTACCTGCAGAAGGCAGGTGAAGCAATCCCTCTTGGTGGCAAGAGGGCAGGCCTGGGGGGCTAGAGACCCAGCGTTTCATTCCAGCTCTGCCCAAACTTCGCTGGATGATCCTGAACAAGTCCTTACAGCCCCGTGGCCCTCAGTGTCCTCACCTGGAAGATGAAAAGTTTCAACTAGACAATGCCCGACGTCCCTTCCAGCTCCAACATGCTCTCGTTCTGTGATTGCGTGACCACCAAATTAAATTAAAATCGGAGCTTTTGCATCACCCCATGTGTTGGCGAAGACAAGGTAACACGCCCATGTGTACATGAAAAAGCCTCCGACGCTGGGTCGCTCAGCCTCTTGTTGTTGTTGGGTTGTTGTTGTGTTTTTTTTTATCCTTTCCTGAGCTTATCTGCCCATGATCAAGGGCTCCTTCTCCAATGCAGGTGCTTATCTGCCTGCTGAGGCCAAGGGCGCACCTTAGTAACCCAGAGCTTGTGAGGCAACCCAGGCGTTTCTGCCACTGCTAAGCCACCACCTCTGGCTATACCTGGGCGTTGCCTGATAAACAGACTTGCTGTGTACATGTCTGCCTGGGAAGCGATGACACTGTGCACCAGCCCACTCCTGCCAATGTCTGCACACAGTCATCTGCGGGGGGTCTGAGGACTGGGAGACACTGGGGCCATCCAGGATGCCAGATCTGGGGAGAGAACGGGTGGGAAATATGGCCTCTGCGGAGGGGAGAGCTTCCCAGGCACCTGGGCCCAAGGGCAGGATGCAGACTTGCTAGCTGAGGGAGAAGGGGGCCTCCTGGAAAACTGAGGCTGGTCTGGGTATCAATGGATCCGGGAGAAATGGACTATAGATTTGGGTGTTTCTAACCCCCAGGATGGCTCATTCTTTCAAGGAAAACCTCCTGGGAGGTGATACTCACTGGGCACTGGGGAAACAGGTGAATCCCTACATCTGGGTCTCGTCAGAGAGTCCCCCATCTGGTCGTGAGGAGAAAGGAGCACAGGAAGCAAATAATCCTGATATGTTTTATTCTTTCCCTTATCCGGAGAATATAAAATGACCACCTACTGCATGCAGCCGCCATTCTCCATACTTAGGAGAATTCAACCAAACAAGAAAGATGTCTGACCTCTCAAGGCCACTTCACCGACCTTCTTCTGCCTTCTTCCAAAGGTAATGGTCATGGTCGGCAGAGTGCTTGTTACAGACAGTTCCACATCTGTCAGCGCCGGTCACAGCAGTGATTGTCGGGAGTGATGACAACTCTCCCCATTTCTCGCATGAGGAAACTGAGGTCAGAAGAGCCTGAAGCCATTCTGATGGTGGAAGACACTGGCCTGGGGTCTGCTAGTCTGCACAGCCTGGCTTCCTTTCACCAATGTTGTTCTGACACAACTCAGCCTCCCCAAATGCAGAAATGTCATTTTCCCGGCCCTTGTTCTCAGCCTGCTCTTCCTCCTCTATCCCCTGTCCAGGGAACAGCATCATGTTTGGTCAGTATAGTGGGGGGTGGGGGTGGGGTGCTGCACTGACAAACAACTCTAAACATGCATGGCTTAGAGCAACACAGATTTGGGGCGCCTGGGTGGCTCAGTCGGCTAAGCGTCTGATTTCAGTTCACGTCATGACCACAGGATTTGTGAGTTCGAGCCCTGCATTGGGCTCTGTGCTGACAGCTCAGAGCCTGGAGCCTGGTTGGGATTCTGTGTCTCCCTCTCTCTCTCTCTGCCACTCCTCTACTCATGCTCTGTGTTTCTCTGTCTCTCAAAAATAAATAAATCTTTAAAAAAATTTTAAAAAGATAAAAAAAAAAAAAAGCCACACAGATTTACTTTCCACTGACACTCGGCCACATGAATCCACTCATCACCATCACTCAGGTGTCCAGGTTGATGGAATTTGCATCTGTAGGCATTTCCCCGGGCCACCAGGTAGGAGCAGTGTGGGGTGAAGAGGGGGGAGAAGGTATCACCAGCTGTGAAACGCTCTAGCCCGGGGGTGACATATGTCAGCTCCACTCCCTGCCCATTGACCAGAACTACCCACGTGGCCACACCAAACCTTGGGAGAGGAGACTGGACACTGGTAAGCAGGAGAGACGTCTCCCATTGTCATTCTTCACCCAGGTTCCCAAGGGGATGCGCTAGTCTTCTGGGCTTGCTGATTGCTTTTCCTCCCTTCGTTGGGAAGTAGGGGAAACAGACCTGACTCTGGAATTCCCTCGAACTTGCAGAACTTGGGGGGCTCATTGCGTAACTTCTGTGAGTCTCTGTGGTCTTACCTATAAAATGGTGGCAACAGTGCCTCTCTCAGGAAGTTATGGTGACAATTGACAAGGAGATGCATGTAGACCATGTTTGATAACTGTGAGGTCCCCTCCCCACCTTCCTTCCCACTTTTACTACCATCTCCCTTATAGATCTCCCGTCCCCTGCTCCCAACCCCGCACCCAGCATCTCTTGCCGGCGCTCCTGCCACATTCTCCAGTCCCTCAACCTTGAACTGCATTGCGCCCTCCACCCTATGGCTGCCTGAGGATCTCCCTCAGCCACAAATCATGCTGCATTGATTCCCTGCTCTTAAGTCTCCTATGGTCCACATGCAGCATTCATGATAGAGTCACACCACAATCTAGCCTTCCAGGCTCCCAATTTTCCAACATCCTTCCCAGCCTCCATGCATGGAACCATTCCCATCTCTGCTGCTCTGATTTTTTTATACCTGCACATCTTCTGGGAGTGACTTTCTACCAACCTCATCTGGAAAACCCCTATTCATACTTCAAAACTCAGCTCATACATCATCTCTAAGAAGGCTTTCAGAGCTGCCCCTGCAGAGTTCAAGATCTCTTATTGCTGCCTGACATTGCATTACCAGCAGTCCACTCCCTTGAGTCAAGTTAAAGTTTCTCCACTCAGTCCTTTCATAATGGGCAGAGTGGGAAGCTCCCACAAACAGCAGACCAAGCCCTGAGTTTGACCTCAGGGCTTTCCAGACCTTGCTCCGTAAGCCTAGAAAAGTCACCTCCTCTTACAGCTACCCCGGAGTGGAGTGGCAATGGAAATATCTCTCCCTTTGCATGATTGCCATCTGCCAGGGGCTCTTCCTGTCTGAGGATCCCCCTGTTCCCAAAGTGACATACCCAGGATGACTTCACCCTTCAGAAGGGAACCCTCCTTCTCCACCCCTTGGGGTTACTTGCCGCTTGCAGACCCAGCAAGGTCTTCTGAGCTGTTACAGAACGTGCAGAATTCCCATGGCAAAACTTAGCCAGAGTGATGGTAAAACTTCACATTTGTCCACATAATTCTTTGGCAAGTTGTCTTCACTGAGATAAGGAAACAGAGGCACGGGTGGTGATGTGACTCACACAGGGTCCTCTTGCCGTCTCAGACCCTGGGCAGAAATGAGCCACCAGAGCCCTCCTGGCTTGCAGGTCTGTTACCCAGAAGCTCATTGAAAGGTGGGCCACGCAGCTCAACAATAACTCTAGTAGGGCCCAGGGGCGTGCGCGTGGCTGAGAAGTGTCAGGATCGTGCAGAGGAGTCTGCTCAGCCACCAAGGGAGATGAACCGGATCTATATCCATCCACACAAACAGATCTCCAGAAATACATCGATGCGGCAAACAGAAGTGGGTACATGGATGGTTCTGCACAGTATGATATATGGTGCCACTTATGTAAATATGTAAATGTTTAATGACAAAGACAGCAATACGTATTTTGGGGGGGGGGATGTGCATAATTTTAAGTGGCTTGGAAAGAAGAATATCAAATTCATAATGACGGCTACTTCTGTGGAAAAAGAAATGGACCAGGATGGGAACAGTGCAGGAGTGGGAGGGGGGCACGCAGCTGTAGGTTTATCTGTACGGTCCTTGAAGTTTTTAAAGTGTCTACTGTCTTCATACATAACTCGTGGAATAGTTTAACTATGTATATAGAAAAATAACGGAAGCAAATATGAAAAAGAATAAGTAGGTAATTCTGGATGGTAGGGAAATGAGGTGATTGTATTTTTTTTCAAATTTCAAAAAAAAAAAAATACTATGTAGAAACCCCTGACTTCAGATCCCACCTCTGTTGAGATCATAAGAAACTATGAGGCTATTGGTGATCCCTTTTTCCCCTGTGTGCCTCAGTTTCCTCCTGGTGACAGCAGGCATCAGGTCAGATAAGCACTCGGGCCGTTCCTGGTTCTCAGCGCTATGAGATCGCACAGGGGCTGGCCAGATCCCTTTCCAACCATGTGATGTTTCCCAGCGGAACTGAAAATACACCAGCTATTTCATGCAGGAAAAGTATGGATTGTGCACAGACTAGGCAAGAAAGGAAGAAGAGAGATAAGAAGAAACAATCAACTTAAGATCCATGTTGAAGGGCTCCTGGGGGACTCAGTCAGTGAAACGTCTGACTTCGGCTCAGGTCTTGATCTCATGGCTCATGATTTTGAGACCCGTGTCGGGCTCTGTGCTGACAGCTCGTTCAGAGCCTGGAGCCTGTTTCAGATTCTGTGTCTCCCTCTCTCTCTACCCCTCCCCCACTTGCACTCTGTCTCTGCCTCTCTCTCTCTTTCCAAAATAAATAAATATTAAAAACAATAAAAGATCCACATTGAGAAGCAGCTGTAGAATCTTGCCAAGAAAGGATTCAACTCTACCTCTCTTCTACCTGCACAGCAGGGCTGCAGAAGTGATAACTCAGACCTCAAGACAGTCTCTGCTGAATGGCCTCCAATGAGCTCCGTGATGTCTCAATCCAGAAACCGGTTCAGCCTGTGGGCAAGTATCTTCTTCTAGGCTCACCCGACCACCCGCAGCTCCTCCTCCCCAGGGTGAGCAGAACAGAGCAGGTCACGCTTCTCCATCTAGCGGAGTCTAGACAGTGTAAGCCACTCCCAGATGCCTATCCCCACACCACCGCACAATCCGCAACCCCCCATCTCGCCATGGGAAACACCCGAAGACAGTCACAGTCTGACTTGACCCCGGGGGCCACGAGCCAGGAAGGAAGGAAAGGATGTGCAGACCCTCAGTCCCCAGACTAATGATAATCAGCTCCCTGCCTGCGTGGCCTGCATGGGGCTGAGCACGCCACGTGCTTTGTCTCACTGGTCCTCCCAGCTCCATGCAGAAAATCAGGCCAAGGAGTGCTCTGTCCCGTCCTGCACCCTCCCAGATCCGGCCAGGACCTGGCCCCAGTGCCAGGCTTTTGGCCCCGGACGAAGTGGCCACATTCACACCATTGCCATTCAGTACATTCTCAACATTCTGCAGCAACAAGGCAGCGACCCTCCAACCATGAAGATGTTTGTAGGAAGAAGAAAGGGTGCTCTGGGGTCGTTGAGCCAGTGGGTGCAACCCCCCCGCCTCCTGCTCCTATAGAATGATGCGTGGAGGCCTACTTCGCTGTGCTCCGGGGAGAAGCGAGGGGGAGAGCAGGCGTGACAGCGCCCCAGAGCGAGAAGGTGCTCGGCTAACTCCTCCCCCTTCAGGACAGCTCAGAAGCACAGTTACAACAGCCCCTGGCCATCCTCTCCAGGCGGCTAAGACAGACCAGTGGGTTCCAACGAGAAGCAAGCCTAGTGCTCAGCCACCGGCCGCCTGCGGAGTTGCAGGATGTGGTCAGCGAGAACAGCAAGACGCATATGAAAGAGCTTCCCAGAGGCCTTTGCAGCAAAGCCACAAGTTGGGGAGATAATTTGTTGCCTTTGCCCTCTTTTCACATGCAGACTCTTACGGCTACCGAAAGAAAGAAAAAAAAAAGTCATTTTCTTCCAAAATACTCTTCCTTCTCATGAAAGGGCAAGCATGGAAATTATTAGGCTTGAGAGGCAATCTGCTCTGCCAGCTTGGAAATCTCACCAGAACATTGGACCGTCCACGTGTGGAAAAGAATCTGAACCCGTTATGAGAGCGCCAGGCCATTCTTTGGTAAAAGCGTAAGTCGTCCGAGCAAGGGGCAAAACCAGAAGAGCTTACCATGGCTGCCCGGACGTCAAACCCATCTTGCAAAATAGCGCTTTGATGGGCTTCGTGTAAATGAATCCGAAACATTTTTTTAAAGATCCCTCAGAAACAGGAGGCTTGGAAATTGACAGAACAGTGTCGTTTAAAAAAAATGCACTTGGCACCTTACCAAACCCAAATGTTGGGGGGAAAAAATGTCACTCTGGTCTGGCAGCCCAGCCATTAACTCTGCAGCTCAGCGGGGACTCTGGGTACCCGGAGGAGAGGCTAACACAGCCCAGTGTCAAAGCCCTGGGTGTGGTGGAGACTTAGATGGACTACAAAGGGGCGTGGCACAGACACCAGCTCTCACTCCCTCCTGCGTGTCCAGCGGCGTGACTTTGGAGAGCGAGCAATTCCTGTGCAGCAGGAGGGCAGGCTTGGTGCGTGTGGTCAGATTCCCCATGTGCTCTCCATCAGCAAGTGAACACCTTCTCTCCTCCCCGGTCTGTCCTGCAAGACCAGGGCTCATTTTGTAGCCGGCTGACCAGGCAGGAGAGCCTGGACCCCAGTGCTCTTGAAAAGTAACAGATGTGGGTGGTGGGAATGCACCCAGGGAAGGAGGGGACGGGAGGTGGGCACAGGATCAGGGAGGCGGGGCAGTGAGCAGGAGCCCTGGCAGGGAGCAGAGACCTTGTACTTAGAGACTAATCCAGGCAGGACGTGGAGGGGATGAGACCCCCCCAACCTTACTCCCCTTCTCCATCCTTTGTGAGAGCCTAAGCGCTGAGTGTAGGTTTACGGAGCAGTGCGTGCTCCTGGGAACCACATGTCCAGAGGGTGGCAGAGGAATGGAGGGAAGCAAGATGGGGCAGTGGGGACCTTGAACAGTGATTTGGTTGCACACAGAGGAGCAGCCGATGCCACAGGAAGACCCAGACCTGGGATGGACCCTCAGGGCTGTCACCATGCAGGTGAATTGGCTGGGCTTCAGTGCCTGACATAACCACACACCCACCCCGATGCGGCTGTGTAACCCTGGGCAAGGAAGCTTCTTCTGGCTGAGAGCAGTATCCAGAGAAGACATAGCCAACACTCCAGGCACCTGAGTGAGCGGCTGAGTGCCCTGTGCCCTGAGGCGGGACTGGAACACCTGTCTCCACTTGACCTCTGGTGCTGCCTGGACCATTAGCTTCAGACACTAAGCCCACCTTCCCTGGGAACAGCTGTCCCAGGGTCCTGGCTGGTCTCTTTCCTGGGAAAAGTTATACGAGGGAGGTTGATGGGACAAACTATAGCCACAGCAGCTGCTCTGGCCTCCTGGCCACGTGTAACGCTCACCAGCCCCTCCTCTACGACCCATTCGCCTCTCCCTGTTGGCCAGCTCTCTGCCGTCCAGGTGGCTGGCCGGCAGCGGAACACCCCATCTCACCAAAAGTAAGATGTAACTTAAGGAAGCAAGGGAAGTAGGTCTGGGCAGAGCGAGATCCTGAACTATGATGAGTCCCCCTTCCTCCTAATTAGAGATGTGACCCTGCCAGAGCTGACCTGTAGGCTTTGAGAATTCAACGTCTTCTAGAATACTCCACTGATCTTATAATTAAGACTTGGGCCTCAGCCTCAATTTTCTGCCCTCCAGGAAGATGAGTCTCCTTATATGCTGCCCTCTGGCTCTCACACTTAGCCTTTAATTGGTGCTTAATCACCCTTAGCTTCATATTGTCTCTGTAATGCATCAGTTGCCCCCAGCAACACGCATCCAATCCCATAATACTCCTAATGACGACCCCTCCTTCCCCACCTGAGAAATTGCACCTGCCCGTGTGACCCTTCCTCCGATATCCCATCCCCTGTCACCGGCAGCAAAAAGGTTTACCAGTCGCATTGCTGCAGCATGCCAGCATCTACCCACATGGCACCTCCTACCAGTGATGGGCTTTTTATTGCCAGTTGGTCAGCAGGTGATCTGGCTCCAAAGTCATATTCTAGAGCCTGTAACCTGGGACCTCTCCATCAATGCCGGTCCCTCAGGTAATGGACTCTGGAATGAAATGTACTTGTGGGAAGCGTATTGAGGTGAGCTCTCAGAATCCACACCCGCAAGGGGGCACGTGGAGAAGGAGTGAGTGGAGGGACAAGCTGAAGTCTGATGCAGTCACAGGAAAGGCTTCAGCCAGTCCCATGGGGAGCTCCGAACCTGGGATAACCCATCAGATGCCCTGAAGACAGAGGAGGGTGCCAGGCCTTCATATCCCCCCGTGGTACAGTCACTACATATGGGATGCCCCTGGCGGGGAGGGGAAATTTCAGACAAGGCAGCTTCCTTCAGCCAAGAGATTCCCAGAAAGGGACACAGCACTGAGCCAGCCCTGGCCAATAGCCCCAGCAGCCAGGAAATGAGTTCTTTGCTCTTTAAAGGGTTTACATGCCATAAATCACAGTGTCTTCTGGGACGTCCAGCTTCCCCAGAAGATAAGGGAAAATTCGTCATGTGGCCACACAAGTTAAGTAGGGAATTACAAACCCTGTGAGGCGCTAGGAAGGCACTGGGAGGTGCAGAAGTGTACGGAAGGCCACGAACGTCCAGCATTGAGTGTGTCTGACTTCATCTGGAGAGCCGGAAGGCTTCCAAGGAACAGAATTTGAGCCAGACGATCCCTGAGGAACAAGTACGCAAGACATCAGTGAAAACAGGAGGGAACAAAGGCGCCCAACAGAGGAGTAGACAGCCGTGGGCCAAAGTCAAGGTGCAGGAGGGTGCAAGGTGTTCTAGAAGGATGGTAAGAAGGCCCAGGTAGCTGGACAGGGAGCAAGGGAGACCCTGGCCTGAGACGAGCCTGGACAAAAAAAGAGAGAGAGACAGAGAGAGAGCCAGGTCATACGGGCCCTGGGACACCACGGTGGGGATGTTGGCCTTCATCTAACGAACTACCAGGGATTGATTTAAGAGGAGCATCAGCCTAAGGGCAGGGCACACTGGTCACTTATTTGGGGTCTGCAGACTCTCCAGCACTGCTGACCTCAGCCCTTGGGAACACAGATCCCTGCTGTGGTCGCCGCTGTGTGCTCCAGAAGCGACCTGAGGGCACCTGAGATAGCCCAGGATGTAGGCTCCCTGGAGCAAGACCCGAAGCATTCCGAGAGGAGCCAGGGGAGGGCAGGGGGCTATCGCCACAGAGGTCGGACATGGGCGGGACTACGGTGCTGACAGGCTGTGTGCCTGAGGGCCCCAGGGCAGCTCTTGGGCAGAAATGACCGTGGAGAAATGTCCCGGATGACAAGGGGGCACCACGCTGAGTGCCAAGTCCCAGCAAGCGAGTGGGTTCCGTAGAGGAAGGAGAAGAAGGCTGGTGGGGACCAGCTCACAGAGCACACTGTGCGCCCGGCTGAGACGCCTGTCCCCGCCCGTCACCACGTGGGAGCTGAGGGCTGAGAGCCGTGGCATGGAGGCGGTGACTGGGGCATCCTCCCGACTCTTGTCCTGAAGATGCCACATCCTAATCCCCAGAATCTGTGAACACGTCCCTGAGGACGGCAAAGGGGACTTTACTGACAGTACTAAGTTGAGGACCTTGAGATGGGGAGGTTATCCTGGTTGATCTGGGTGGCCCAGCGCAGGAGTCAGATTCTGAAAGCGATTTTAAGCTGCTGCCTGCACCGCTGCTCTGAAGACAGGCAAAGACACTACAAACCAAAGACCTGGTGTGGCTTCTAGAAAACAGAGAAGTCGAGCAGGTGGATTCTCCCCCCGAGACTCCCAAAGGGACAACACCTCACTGGCACCTGTTTTAGCCCAACAGGACCCGCTTCTGCAGACCTGGCTGCTGAGGAGAGACGAAGGTGGGCGGACACTAGAATTCGGGTGGCGGTGAAGCACAGAGAGGGACGCGCAGGGCTCTCGGCTTCTGGTGGGCGGCGCTCACACCAGAGGGTGGCTCAGCCCCCGCGACAGTCCCTCCTAAGGGGCCCCACCTGCGTTCTCCCCTGCAGCTCCTCTGAGACCTCTGAGGGCTTGGGGTGCCGTCCGCCTGCGTGGCTCATTCAACCCTCCCAACGCCTTCCCTTGGCTGAGCTCCGAGCACCCAGGAGCGAAGGAAGAAAAGTACAAGTCCTGAGCAAAGCCTTTCCCCGCAGATTGTAACAGTGCCCTTGCTGAAAAGTCACGGCCCTTCGGGATGTCACCAACCTGGCGCTGCGTCCCCTGGCTGCCTCCGCCTTGAGGGACAGAGGGAGGGAGGAGGCCAGGAGCGCAGACCGGTTTCACCTTGCAAAGCTCCCAGCAATGGAAAGGCAGAGAGGCGAGGAGGCTAAGTGGAGGCCAGTGACCTCAACCCTCTGCCTAGCGTCCCCTGGTGCGGGGTCCCTGCTTGCGCACCTGCTTTCTCGTCTGGAGGGGCCTCCCTCAGAAAAGGGTTGGGACAGTCCCTCAGCTGGTGCCAGAGCACTTCAATAGCCTGTGCCCATGTCAGCTCCCCGGGTGATGCGCCCCCTCCTAGCGCTCAAGCCTTCCTGACCCGGACAGCGCTGGAGCGCCGCGGACAGCACTGAATCACAGACTTCGCCAGGCGCCACGTGCCCCCTGCCTTCGGCCATGCCCGCCTGGTTGTGTGCCCAGATGCCAGCCTCTCCCCCAACCCACTAATCGCCTTCCTGTAACTGTACTTCAGTTTTCTTTTTCTCCTGGTACCCCCACGCCCCACTCTGAAGTGAGCACAATGCCTGAGGTGTAGAGAACAAGGCAGGGAAGAGCAGGCTTCCCTCTCCCTTGATCTACGCTCTGAGCCCCTTGTAATGTGGCCTCAGATCCCATTAGCTTTTTATGAACTGTCATATCATCCAGTTGACCTATATTGAGTAAGATCCCGCAGGCACACGCCTCACGATTCTACAAAGCCGCTTCGCCCCATCCTGACCTTGCACTCTGGATGTTTGAACCGATGTGTAGGGCACGGCGTTTATCCAGCCTCCGTGGTGCACAGGGTTTTGTGGTCATAGGTCGTTGCTCTGTCTCCCCTGCTCGGTCCGGGCTTCTCTGGAGTAGCAGCTCCGTCTCGGGCAGGTCTGAAACGACGGACTTGCCATAAAACGTTAGGGGTTGGTTACAGCCATTGAGGAACGGGAGAGAAGAGAGAGAACAGGACTAGAAAAGGGGACATCGGGAAGGGCTGCAAAGGCAGGAGGCGGTGGAGGGTTGTGGAAAGAGTAGAGAAGGGGATGCAGGGGAGGGGTCACACCTGGCCAGGGCGGAGGCATGATGGGAAGAAGTCAAGGTGACAGGGGACGTGCAGAAACAGGCCGAGGGCATCAGGCAGAGCTGTCCCCTGGAGGGTCTGGACAGCAGAGCTAGGCAGGGGAGAGGTACAGAGACCACATGACAGGAAAGTGAGGGGTGACCTGGGCAGCACTGGGGTTCAAGGTGGCGCTGTCTGCCCTGTCCTGTCTCCTGGGAAGATAGCGGGCTTCTCTGTGACACAGTGGACACTGGGTCCCTGGGCTGCAAAAACACAGGTTTAGCCCCAGGAGCCTGGGTGGGGTACCCTACCTCTGCGGGACGCATGCAAGGAAAAGCTACGGGGAGCCCAGGAGCTGGGGAAACTAAGGCCAGGGCACAGCAAAGGGGAAGAAAAAGGACTGGGGAGGTAAGTAAGATGGTGTAAAGCCATCAGCACGGTGCCTAGCACTTAGCAAATACTAAGTGGTGACAGTGACGATGGTGACAGTGCCGGGGACAGTGGCAGTGACCGTGGTGGTGAGTAGGAGGGAAATCCGGAAAAGGAAGCAGGAAGGAAATAACCTGGTGTCTGTCGAGAGCCTGTCATGTGCTCTCAGCACCGGCTAGCTGCCTCCACCTTCTTTATTTCCGTTAACCTGCTCGGCAATTTAGGAGACGGATAGACTTACCCTCATTTTGCAGATGGGGAAGCCAAGGCACAAAGGGTGAAGATGTTGCCCAGCTAAAAATGGGCAGCGCAGGAGTCAAGAACTATGTGATTCTAAAGTTCCTGCCTCCTGGTGAGGGGGAGGGACACAGAAGGGGCACAAAATACGAGGCTAGACTCAGAAAACCCAGATATGGGCTCTGGCCCTGGGGAGCTCCCAAGGGTGCAAAGGGGAGGCAAGGGGTGGTCGGGACAAGGATCCCATCCAAGGCAGACCATGCCACGGTAGAGGGTACACAGCATCCTGGGAGCACAGACAAGATGGGGAGGCAGGACTTCCTGGAGGAGGTAACGTTTGAACCGAGCCCAATGTGATGAGCATCCATTTTTCCAGAAGTTGGAGGCATGTTTGGTTTAAAGCACGATTTGAAAATGGGCAACTCTTAGGCAAATTTTTGCTCTCCTCCACCCCGCCCCTAATTCACCCACCGTCCAGAGCCAGCTCCAAGTCAACAGTAGACCCCAGAGCTGCTCCAAAGGTACCCACCTTCCTCAGTCTTTGTTCTCCCTTCTATCCAAGAAACTTTCAGACTCCATCATCTCTGCCAGAGGACATTCAGTCTCTGGCCAGGAAAAGGGCCATCTCAGCCAAGCCAGCTGCTGGCAAAGGGCCTCCCCCAGAGGACGGAGGGGCTCCTGGCTTGGCATGAGGGCATGCATCGATCCGCAGAGCACAAGAGGAAGTAGGCTAGCATCTCACCCAAACCAGTTACGTAATTTTTAAAAGGCGGCTCTCAAATAGGAAGAGCATTTATCTATTATGACCATTTTCCATTTTTAGTGGTAATTGAAGTTTTTCATCGGCGGCTCATGCTAAAAGCACCAACACATTGTCATCTTCCCAGCCCGTTCGAATGCAATTAGAGAATTTAATCAAACTCCACAGCAAAAGCAGTGCCAGCCAGGCTATTTTTGAATTTTTCAATCTAGAATCATTTGAGGACTTTTTAATTGTTAGTTGGGTTTATTTATTGAACTCGGGCTTAAAAGAAAAATAAACAGCAAGGAGGCAAGAAATGACTGGAAATGTAAGATGAACCCAGTCCGTGTGATTTAATAAAGTCTGTCCTTGTTAACTCCAGCGGTTCTGCTAAATCCCAATGAATTCAAATTCCAACCGGGTCTCTAACATCACATTATTTACATCTTTCATCTATTATGATATTTCAAATAAGATTGTTATAAAATTGCCCCAACTTTGCGCAATGGCAGATCATAAAATAGGAAACATTATTGCATTAAAGGAGAGGGACTGTATCTCATTTAAAACACATAAGCACATAATTTCATAGATGTATATCTGTAGCTGGATATATATCTATGAACAATGAAATTGCCCCAAAATTAAAAGCCTTCTGGCTATATATTTGTAAACACAATCAGATCGCAATCCAATAAAGGGGCCCTTTTGAATTAATGTGTATCACATGGTCTTCCTATCATTACATTTATAACTTGCGTTTTGAACAGCTCACTGCCTCCTCTTTGTCTCCATAAAAAATGCAGAAGTTTGTGTGTGGTTTCTTGTTTTCTTTGGCTAATGGTATGTGTAACCATTCCTGTTTTTTAAGGCAAGAAAATTAGATCATAATTGTGGAAAAGACCAAAAGAAAGAAAGTCACCCTTTTATACCTGCACAGAGGGAGAATCTCCATCTAATTTCTCATAACTTCTGGCATAAAACACTTTGCATTTTAAAAAGAAACTGTCACCTCACTCATTTTTATGATTCTGATAATGAGAATGGGACTTATATTGTTAACCAGGAAAGTGCAGTGATTTTATATGCACATTAAAAGGGAAAGACTCTTCCTTTAATTTAGATCATTTAAAACAAAACTTTCCAGTGACAACCTTTTAGCTGTAATTCATCCATCTATTGCAGTTGAGTTCTCGTGGGAAAGCCACTCCTGAGGCACAGGGTTCAAAAAGAGTGAGTCTTCCTCTTTCACAAAGTCACATCTGAAAGGACCAAAATGTTCTGTGAGTTTATCACGAGGCATCCCAGAGAGTTTGATGGAACAAGTCTACACTGAGAGCCAAGACATCTAGTTATACCTCTGTTCCATCTCATGTGTTGTTTCCAATTGCATAAGGGCCACTCCACCTCAGGTGTCCAAAATCCGACTCAATAAAGCAAAAAAGGACTCATTGCCTTGTCACCAAAATCTGTGATGGATAGATTCAGGCATGGCTGGCTCCAGGAGCTTCAGCAAAGCAATGCGAACCTAGTCTATCTCCAGCTCTTGGCTCTTTTTCCTCTGTGTTGGCTTCATTCTTGGGATTTGTGTGGTGGTCCTTAGCTGGTAGAGGCTTCCATCATCCTTGATGCTGTTATACTCAAAGACGATAGGGTCTCCCTTTATACCAGAAAAACCCTCAGTGCTCACTCCCATGGGCCATCTAGAGTCATGGTCCATCCCAGAAATAATCATCAGGGTGCCTCACGCAACAGAATGCGCTGTGAGCCTGCGTACAGGTCACGTGCGCAATCTCGGACAAGTGGAATGAAGTCAATCTCGTCCAAGTGACATGGCTGGAGAGAGGGGCTGTGACGTATCCTCAGATGAGGTAGGGCTTCAGAAAGGGACAAACAGCCAACCTCGGAAATAAATTCTAAAGTCCATTCCTAACATCGTGCTTCGCACACATTCACCTACAAACCAGGATCTCGGTTCAGATTTCCGGCTGGAAGGTTAAACTAACTCCTTTGCAGGTCGTTTGAACCTCTGTCTTCTTCATCTGTAAAATAGGTATGGCACCACCTCTCCCACAGATTTTTCTTCAGATCGTGCATGTGAAGGTATTTACCAGAATGCAAATAAACAGTATTCTATAACTTAAATTGCATTTAAATTGTACATTATCATTACAGGATACTATGGGAAGTGAATCAGCAGAGGACACCAAATCAGTGTCTAAATGAGTCATGACAGCTGCATTTATTTTAATCATACCTCCCTCCATGTCTGACAATCACCAAGGAAAGGGGCATCAGGGTGTGCACACCTGTCCTTTACTGCGATGTATGGGCTCCATTCCCTTTAGACTCAAACTGAATTGTAAAGCACTTCAGATATTCTTGGGGAAACAAGCTGAGGATAAGTAAAGTCAGTTCAGAGCCATGATTAGGCTCTGAGTCCAGAGAATGGGATGCCAGATAGGCAAATCCCATTTTAGAAAATTAGCTTTGCCTTTTCTTCCGTTGTAATGGCTTCATTTCTTGGTGGGGAATATGGACTTTATTCAGTTAATAAACTTAACATACGATCATTGTGAAAATACTCCAGCAACACAAAAAAAAAGTGGAAAAGAGCCAGTGGGGAAAAATTATCCAAAATTCCACGACTCGAGCTGCAGTGGTCATCAATATTTGGTAAACATTATCACAGCCATTATTCTGTTTATGGAGAGAGATAACAGGACAGATGAAAAAATAAAAGATAGATAAGGAGATTAAAATAGGAGCATATTATGCACACAATCTTTAATATTTAAAAGCACTAAGTTCTCTTTGATGTGAATTTAACAGAAGAAAAAAAGAAGTTAAAGTAAAATGGAAAGACTTATTTCGGATCCTTTTTCTTCACTATCTAGAATATGATCTCCTTGCTAAAGATGCCTTTAAATTAAGAAAAGAGATTATAGCACCCATTGATTTGGAGTCATCTTTAAATTACATTTTAATTTTAGACTATTAACTCCCTGCTATGAAGGAAGAGGAAATTAACACCATATACTTCCCCGTCTCTCTCAGTTTTGTACCCCTTGTCTAACTTCTACTATTTACATTTTGTTCAGTGAACAAAATTTCAGTTGGTTGGTCTTCATCCTGTATTGAATGACAATATTCCCTGTCTAACCATGATGCCATTACTCCTGCCTTACTTATTGTAGGGTGTCTTTATGTTGTCTCAATTTAAGGCACAAAATCAATCAGGGAGTGCTGTTGGGGAACAGAACTGTGTTTATTTTCCCTAAAAGTCTTAGAGGTATTGCAATCTGCAAGTGTATGCGGGTTTGTCAATATTTCCAAAACCTTTACATCTGAAGGACAATATAAGTGGGCTCAAAATTCATGGAGCACACCATTTATTCCTACCTTCATCACTTTGTAGGTGTTAGTTTTCCAGCACTAACTACAGTTGTGGGAAATCCTAGGATAATCATGACCGTGTTTCTCTTTTATGCTTTAAAATTTGCATGTTCTCCTAGAAGCCAACAGGGTTCCTTTCTTCCTCATGAAATTTGGGACTTTCACAACAGTGTGCATTGGTGTTGCTCATTCTGTGTCACGTTCTCCTGGGACATGGTGTACCTTCTGAGAAGCCTGTTACTTATTCCAGTAAAGTTTTCTTCAATTATATCATTTAACATTTTTCTGTGTCTCTTATTCTGTGGCCTCTTCCCAATGAGAGACAAGGTTATGCTGTTGTCACATTTCTCTTGTCTGTTTATCTATCCTAAAGATCTATCCTAAAGATATAATCATTTAGTATCCTTATGATTTGAAAGTGGGCGCTGTTTTGGTGGACACAATGAGGGTTAAACATCTTTCAACACACGGAGCCCTGCCCTGTAATGAATGTTCTGCTCAAAATGCCAGTCAGGCTCTATTAGAATTAGCGCCTTTGATGATGCTTCCTGTGATGCTGATTCTAATATTTAAAGATTCCAATAAGAATTTAATTTGTGTTGCATTTTTCTCTTGCCCAGCAGGTTTTCTTCGGGAGTTCTGCTCACTTTTCATGCTTTTATGCTGTTTTAAAATTTTCCCTTTGTGCTCTACCTTCAAAAATCATACTTTCTATAATATTGTTAATATTTGTATGCTTATTGATTAGTTATTGTTTTTATTAATAGTTGTTATTAGTAGTATGTGTCTAAACTTTGCCGTTATTTTTTGTTAATGAATGCTATGTATTCCCTTTATCTGTCTTTTCATGGGGGAATTCTTTTCCTTGATTTTTATGGTTATCTCATTTTTGTAACACAATAGGTCATGGACGGGTTCCATTATGTGCCTTTCTGGATTGAATGGAGCTAGTCACGTGCTGACCTGGGACAAGCAAAGACGAATAAATTGGGACGTCACAGATATGGACACAGAAGGTTGTGCAGAACCCCTCTGTTCTTACGCGTGATTTGGTTTGCCCTGAGGTATGTCTCTACCCTGTTTAAGAGGGGCTTTCCTTTACTATGGGAGGTCTCTGCATTTGATCTGGCATTTCCTGCCTTTCTGTGCTCCTCCATCTTGCTTTAAATCCAGCACTTTCCTAAACTAAGAGCTTTGGTTCAGGGTACTAAAAATGGCAAGTTGGTTTGGTCTCTTCTGTACCCCTCCCCCACCCATCACTACACAATGTTCAACTGAGTCAGCACGGGGACATCACCTGCCCATTCCCTAGATGGTACTGTCATAATCAGTGGGTCATTGGATATGCCCTTTACCCTTGGGTCCTTACTCAGGGACATGTGCATCCTGCTCAAGGTCCAAGAAGGTGGGTATCAGCTCTGGACCCACCTACCTGGAGGCCTGCACTTCACAGGTTTTGGAACATCTACATTATGTCCATGGTTTGGGGCTGACACTTTTCCTTGTTTTAAGAAAGTGAAAATTGTTTCATTTCATCCTTTGTTGTCTGGGATACATCTCAAGGGACAGTAATAGAGGAAAACATCCTACACCAGCTTTATTAAAAGCCTGGCCTGAGTCCAGTGTAGAAAAAGAAGGGCTCCCCGTTTCAAAGGGTCTTCATGACCTTAGATCCATTTTCCCAGATACATGATCTCAATCCTCAGTTTCTTAACTTTATCTAGATTTATTTGCAAAATAGGGATAGTAATTCTTCCTAAACCTCACCGAGTTGTTCTAAGAAAGAAGTAAATGAATTCATGGAAAGGACTCAGCACAGCCCTTGACAGCCAGCAAGTACCCCGTAATATTTCCTACCATCATTACAATTATCCTTATCACAAGTCCACGAGGCCAATGCCACTGCCCTGTTGCCAACGTGCAAACTGAGATTCAGGTTGAGTGACTGTCCCAAGCTTTCACAGCAAATAAGTGGCAAACTAGCTTTCAAAACACCTAGACTCGGGGCACCGGGGTGGCTCAGTCAGTTGAGCGTCTGACTTCAGCTCAGGTCATGATCTCACTGTTCCTGGGTTCAAGCCCCGCGTCGGGCTCTGTGCTGGCAGCTCAGAGCCTGGAGCCTGCTTCAGATTCTGTGTCTCCCTCTCTCTGCCCCTCCCCTGATTGCACTGTCTCTCTCTCTCTCTCTCTCAAAAATAAATAAAACATTTAAAAAAAAAAAAGCACCTAGACTCTACCATGTTCTTCACCCAACACTTCAGAGTCACTGGAACTTTGAATCCAAAAGCATCCATTTTGTGGATGAGAGAAAGCAAAAGCTGGGTTGCCTGAGCGAGTCACAGAGTCGGGACTGGAATACTGACCTTCCATAATCTGGTGCATACAGCAAAAAGCAAATGCACCACCTGATTTATGCCCGAAATGTGATCTAACAGAAGGACAGAGGACAGAGAGGAAAGGGCAGGGGACAGGAAGGGAAGTGCGTCCTACCCACCGGTGTGACCGCAGACAAGTCCTTTCACGTCTCTGAGCTCAAATGCCTCGTATGGAAAGTGGGGATAATAACTGAGTTGTAAATGTTACGCAAACAATCTCATAAAACAGAACTTACTCTTTTATCTCAGTTTTGTTTCAAAAAATAGGTATCCATCAGTACCTGCATCTGTAAGGTCATCCCTCCCTCTCAGATCTATCTACTTCTCTGTCTAAACATCGGGAGACTATAAACAAAACATACTCGTGTGTATTTTTCTGGGTGGCAAGGATACAGGTGATTTCAATTTTCTCTACGCCATTCTAAATTTTCAAACTTTCCCATAAAGAAAAGAACATGTGTTATTTATATTACCAAGGAAAACACGAGTCTTACAAAAATATTGATTTTGTAGGGTTGTTGCAGGATGACTGAGACAATGGAGGCACGTGAAGGTGACAGAATTCTGCCGTCCGACAGACACGGGCTCATTTCCCTGTCGCTGGCCGGTGACCCCAGCACACTCCGGCCGTCTGTCCATGAGCTTCCATTTCCTCACAAGCATAACGGGACGGTGTGAATTCTTGCTTGGCATGAGGGTTGAATGGGATTCCTCACTTAAAGAACTCTCACGAGGCCAGGCACCCGGGACTCGCTCCCCAGAATGTCAGCTCCTTTGCCTTCACCGAAAACTCCAGCTCGATCATCTGAGAGCCTTCGAGACGTCCGGGCCAAAACTGCAGCCAAGAATTCCTGAACAATACTGTTTATTTATACAGTAGGAAGATTGAAATCGTTATGCTTTGACTGGCAGGAGCTATTTATAGGCCTTGTTCCCAGCGAGCTCTTGGGATCAGGGCACTCCTCAACAGATTTACCAACTCCCCGGCTTGGCCATAAAAATGCACGGGTATCTGTGTGGGCCTCTGGTTCCTAACCACATGAAAGCGGAATCCCTTCCCAATTCCATTAAGCTAAAATCATTGCCTGCAGTAAACAAAGCATGAGAGGGAAGGGGCCAGCGCAAACCCTCCAAAACTGAGGGGTGGAGTCGAGCCTCGGGAGCAAACCAATGGCCTTCCGCTCAGCGCCACGTGTGGAGTCCAAAGGGGGGCAGTTGCGGATTTCATCAGAGTCCTGGATCCCAGGAAGGCCCAGCTCTCTGTGGGCCCCTCGGCACCCCCTCCCCTCAGTGTGTCGATGGAGTACAGATCCCGGGCAGAGCCGGGAGTGAACACCGTGGGTGTGAACAGAGAAGACTGGGACTGGAGAGCCAGTGAAAGGGCCCTGGGGGTGGCGGCGTCGACGAGGGTGCAGGCGGCAAGGTGGGGGGAGCTGCTCGCTGAGAGCGGGAGTAAGACAAACAATCACTAGGACCTTATCACGGAGCCCACCAGGGTTCTAATAGGCACACGTTAGATGCTCCATTGATGCTGACTGGCCAGAGATTGATACACTTCCGGCAAAAATAGGACAGAAGCAGGGGAAGGGTTTCTGGAAGAGAGGAAGTTGTAGCTGTTTTTCTCTCCTCAAACATGAGGTCTCTCCGTCGTGCCGAGCTGCACGAGGCCACACTGCGTCCAGACCTGGGAGGGATCTGGGGCCCACACACGTGCCTGCTGCCTCCTGGCCAACTGAAGACATTTCCTGAGAGCCCAGGGGGCCCCATTTGGAGCCTGTCCTCTGCAAAAACCTTGGCCTATTTTTCAAAGTCAGGACATTAAGGAAAACCTTGACTGTTTCTTTGACTTTCTGCCAAATCTTGCCCCAATAGTCATGGTACCTCTATTCCACAGACCCACGCACCCGTGCTCTGGCTTGCAGGCTGGGGCGTGGGCAGGGATTCCATAGCCAGGCCACCACGGGCGAGCCGATAAAGATGGAAAGCCACCCATGGCACGAGAGAGTTTACCAGGTAATGACCGTAACTGCATAATCCCCCTTGCCTGCCCCCGGAAGCCAGTATCCACAACCAGAACTCCTCGCTGAGAAGCCAGAACAGCAGCAGCAACAGCTGCAGCCTGAGACACACAGACCCCAGCTCCGGATCTTGCCCGTGGACACTTGTTGGGAAGAACTGCATTCAGAGTAGAGCCCTAGATGTGCAGCACTCACGTGCCCCCAGCCAACAGCCCCCTGTCCCCAGCAGCTGCAGAAGTCTGGGACAGCCTGTCCCTCGTAGGTAATGTGCAGTCTGAAAAAACTGCATGGCAGCACAGACCCTGGGGTCAGGCTATTTAGGTTTGATTCCCGGCTTTCATCTGAGCTGTGTGAACTTGATCAGGCTACTTAACATCTCTGTGCTTCAAAATCCCCTACTCGAAAACTGGATTCCCAATCATCCCCACTTAATGATGGCTCTGAAAATTAAATTAGTTAGTGCAAAGCATGGAGAAGAGTTCCCAGCAGATAGTGCCCCCCCAAGTGGGCTTGCTAGTATCATCATCATCATCATAATTACTGGACCAAAGTGACCAGATCTATGGGCACAAAACAAACACGGGGCACAGAGGACGCTCTCAAACATCTCTTCCCTATGCTGTTCCTTCTTCCCACCAGCAACAGCTCCAATGGTCCAGGGAAACCTGAGATCATGGAATCTGAATGCTAAGAGGGGTGAGGTTGGATGATCCTGTCCAAATACGGCCTCTGGGGCATTTTACCTCTTTTTTCTTTCTAGTTCCCAATGACAGTTGAGTCTCCAATGCTTTAAAATCGCCTAAGATTTTCCCACGTATGTCAACAGCCCATCTCCCCAGAGGTGGAGATGCAGAGAGAACATGTTGTCAACAACCTGGACCACCCACAACACTGTCCTTGACCAAGCAGCCCCTCCCATCTGCTAATTGGGGCTTGGAGACACGGCCAGGGATAGGTGAGCAAGAGAGGGAAGAAGATGGAGAGATAAAAGGGGAGTCGGGCCAAGAGGAGCTGCAAATCTTAATCTTTTATTTCTGCTGTTCTGTCCAGAAGTGAATCATCGCTATCTGGTGAAAAGGTGTTTGAAGATCCTGGAAGAAATTCTAGTTTAAAAACAACAGGTCTTATGGCCAGAGGAAAGGGGGTGCAGCCTTGCATCTCGGGGACAGGCATCGTCCCTCAGCATCAGAGATCAGACTGAGCCATGGGTATTTCACCAGAAACGAAACTCTTCCTGGATTCAAAATCTTTTTTAAAAAATGATCAAGTGTTGCAATGGGCATTGTGTCGAGAGTCGTGTGTCACTCTGACAGTCCGGGAACAGCTCTGACCAGAGAAAGACGTGTGGGCAATTAGCGTGGATCCCGTCTTTCCTGCTGCCGGGGCAGGGGTGAGCGCAAGTGCCGACTGGCCGGCTCATTTGTACAGAGATGAACAACCGCCTCCTCCTCTGGCCCTGTCCTCGCGCAGCAGGGCAGGTCTCGGCATCAGGGGGGGCCTGTGGGCCCTGCCTCACCGTGCGGCGCACGTGGTCAGCCGGAAGTAGAAGATGCAGCCCAGTGAACCCCAAGCCCAAGCGCGCACGTTTGGAGTGTCCAGGGTCACATGGAGGAGCCGGGAGGGCACGGAGCACCAGACACACACGGACAGACCAGCAGCAGTTTGGGGGCAGTGGGGGCAGGAGGGGGGAGGGAATGTGCACCCCGGTTTCCCAGGGGTGTCAGGCCCCTGCGTGCTCGCTGGGGAGTGAGGACAGGGACGTCCCTGTGCAGAGGTGTCACGAGAGAAGGAGCCTCCCCCAGCCCCAGGCCCAAGGCAGGAACTGAAACAAATACGTGTTCTGAGGAGGCCCCTCCTTGGCGTCTTAGAGCCCCGCTTCCCAGAGTCCATGCTACCTGGTGACCTGGAAGAGAGGAGAGGGAAAGGGGAGGGGAGGGGAGAGAGGGTGGGGAGGGGAAGGGGAAGGGGAAGTAAGGGGAGGAGAAGGGGAGGGGAGGAAGGAAGGAAGGAAGGAAGGAAGGAAGGAAGGAAGGAAGGGCGGCAGGAAGGAAGGAAGGAAGGAAG